>NW_027069387.1:1847564-2180273 GCF_037157495.1 Lathamus discolor | reverse complement strand
TGGGGGTTGGGGGGTGGTACCAATGGCGGCTTGTCACGTTTCCCTTGGCAACCTCCTCCCCTCCCTTCTCCCCCCACGCCCCGCCACCCCGCTCCATCGCCCGCCTCCCTCCCTGACGCTGCTTTCTCCTACTGGCAGTCGTGCGGAGGGGCGGGGCGGAGCGCTCTCCCATTGGCAGATGCGCGGGGGGGCGTGGGCCAGGCGCTCGGCGGGCTCTGGAAGGTTCCGGCTGCGCCTCAGTGAGGCCGGGATCGGGATCTGGGCCGGGTCGGGGCTGGGATCGGGATCGGGATCGGGATCGGGATCGGGACCGGGATCGGGACCGGGACCGGGATCGGGATCGGGATCGGGGCCGGGACCGGGATCGGGGCCGGGGCCGGGCCGGGACGGGATCGGGGCCGGGACATGGGCAAGGACTATTACCGCACGCTGGGGCTGTCCCGCGGCGCCTCGGGCGAGGACGTGCGCCGCGCGTACCGGCGGCAGGCGCTGCGCTTCCACCGGACAAGAACAAGGAGCCCGGCGCCGAGGAGCGCTTCAAGGAGGTGGCCGAGGCCTACGACGTGCTCAGCGACCCAAGAACGGGAGATCTTCGACAAGTACGGGGAGGAGGGTGAGCGGCGGCGCCGGCGGGCGAGCTATGGGGCTGGCAGTGGGGCTGGCAGTGGGGCAGGCGTGAGGGTGGCAGTGGGGCAGGCCCATGGGGCTGGCAGTGGGGTAGGCCTGGCCCGGACAGTGGGGCAAGCTATGGGGCTGTCAGTGGGGCTGTCAGTGGGGCCGTCTATGGGGCTGGCACTGGGGCAGGCTATGGGACTGGCGGACAGTGAGGCAGGCAGTGGAGCAGTGGTGCAGGGCCATGGGGCAGGCCATGAGGCTGTCAGTGGGGCTGGCAGTGGAGCAGGCGCATGGGGCAGGCTTGAGGCCTTCAGTGGGTCGGCTATGGGGCTGGCAGTGGGGCAGGCCTGGCCCTGACAGTGGGGCAGGCTATGGGGCTGTCAGTAGGGCTGTCAGTGGGGCAGGCCTGAGGGTGTCAGTGGGGCAGTCTATGGGGCTGGCACTGGGGCAGGCTATGGGACTGGCGGACAGTGAGGCAGGCAGTGGAGCAGTGGTGCAGGGCCATGGGGCAGGCCATGAGGCTGTCAGTGGGCAGGCCTAGGCCTGACATGGGGCAGGCTATGGCTGGCAGTGGGGCAGGCCATGAGGCTGGCAGTGGGTCTGCCATGGGGCTGTTAGTGGAGCTGGCAGTGGGGCAGGCCATGAGGCCATCAGTGGGTTGGCCATGGGGCTGTCAGTGGAGCAGGCCTGGGCCTGACAGTGGGGCAGGCTATGGGGCTGGCAGCCAATGGGGCAGGCAGCATGGTGGCAGTGGTGCAGGCCCATGGCGCAGGCCATGAGGCCGTCAGTGGGTCAGCTATGGGGCTGGCAGTGATCGGCCATGGGCCTGACAGTGGGTAGGCTATGGGGCCAGCAGTGGGGCTGGTGCCGGGCCATGGAGCAGGCAGCAGTAGGGCAGGCAGCAGTGGAGCAGGCTATGGGGCTGGCAGTGGGGCTGGGTGCCAGGCCGTTGGAGCAGGCAGCAGTGGGGCAGGAGCCTGGGGCGTGCTGGAGCCGGCCGGGCCTGTTGGGGCCTGTTGGGGCCGTCAGCAGCGTCTGCACCCGAGTAGAACCGGTTCCCTCAGCGCCGCCGCCCCACGCTCTGCCCCACACCCAGCCCCAGCCCCATGCCCTGCCCCATAGCCTGCCCTACAGCCAGCTCCGTACCCAGCCCCACACCCTGCCCCACGCCGGCATTTGACAGGGTTCCTTTCACTAACCTGCATTTCCTTCTCTCACTCCATCCCCTTCCCATCCTATCCTTCTATTCCTTCCCCTCCATCTCCTTCCCATCTCTCATCTCCATCCCTCTACTGCCTCCATCCCTTCCCTTCCCCCCATCCCCTTTCCCCCATCCCCTTCCCCCCCATCCCTTTCCCCCATCCCTTTCCCCCCATCCCCTTTCCCCCATCCCCTCCCCACCCCTTCCCAACCCTTCACCCTCCCCCTGTTCCAGGTCTGAAAGGGGCACCCCCAGCTCGGGCCCGGGGGGGGTCCCCAACGGCCCCACCTTCACGTACACCTTCCGGGGGACCCCCACGCCATGTTCGCCGAGTTCTTCGACGGCCGCAACCCCTTCGACACCTTCTTCGTGCAGCGCAACGGCGACGATGATGACGAGGAGCCCTTCACCACCTTCCATGTGGGCTTCCCCCGCGCCCGCCAGGCCGGCGCCCGCCGCCAGGACCCCCCTGTCCTCTACGACCTCAAGGTCTCCCTCGAGGAGATCTACAGCGGCTGCACCAAGAAGATGAAGATCTCCCACAAGCGCCTCAATCCCGACGGGAAGACGGTGAGGAACGAGGACAAGATCCTCACCATCGAAGTGAAGCGGGGCTGGAAGGAAGGCACCAAAATCACCTTCCCCAAAGAGGGAGACCAGACCCCCACCAACATCCCCGCCGACGTTGTCTTCGTCCTCAAGGACAAACCTCATGGGGTCTTCCGAAGGGAGGGCTCCGACATCGTGTATCCGGCCAAGATAAGCCTCCGGGAGGTGGGTCTGTGGTTGGGATCGTGGCGGGGAGCATCAAGGATCAGTTGATCATGGTTGTGGTGGGGATGGCGAGACTGGATTGGTCTGAGGGGGACATCAAGGTTGGGTTGAGTCTTGCTCATGGTGGGGACATCAAGGTTGGGTTGGCCTTGGTCATGGTGGGGACATCAAGGAGGGGTTGGTCTTGGTCAAGGTGCAGATGACAAGGTTGGGTTGAGTCTTGGTCGTGGTGGGACATCAGGAATGGGTTGGCCTTGGTTGTGGTGGGGAATTGAGGCTGGGTTGGTCTCGGTCATGGTGGGGACATCAAGGAGGGGTTGGTCTTGGTCAAGGTGCAGATGAAAAGGTTGGGTTGAGTCTTGGTCATGGTGGGGACATCAAAGATGGGTTGGTCTTGGTCAAGGTGCAGATGAAAAGGTTGGGTTGAGTCTTGGTCATGGTGGGGATATCAAAGATGGGTTGGTCTTGGTCAAGGTGCAGATGACAAGGTTGGGTTGAGTCTTGGTCATGGTGGGGACATCAGGAATGGGTTGGCCTTGGTTGTGGTGGGGGATGAGGCTGGGTTGGTCTCGGTCATGGTGGAGATGTCAAGGTTGGGTTGGTCTACATGGGGATATCAGAGCTGGGTAGGTCTTGGTGTGGATGTCGTGGGTGAAGATTGGTTCTGGCCACGGTGGGGATGTAGTGGCTGAAAGTTGGTCATGGTGGGGACATTTAGGTTGGGTTTGTCTTGGTGCTGGTGGTTGGCTCTGTTGGGTGCCGGTTGGCTCCACCGGGTGCCAGTTGGCTCCTTTGGGTGCCGGTTGGCTCCGTTGAGTGCTGGTTGGCTCCATTAGGTGCTGGTTGGCTCTGTTGATTGCGGTTGGGTCCATTGGATGCCAGTCGGCTTCAATGGATGCCTCTTGTCTCCATTGGGTGCTGTTGGCTCTGTTGAGTGTAGTGGGTTCCATTGGGTGTCAGTTGGCTCCATTGGGTGTCAGTTGGCTCCGCTGGGTGCGCTCGGCTCCATTGGGTGCTATTCAGTTCCATTGGGTGCTGCTGGGCTCCACTGGGTGCTGGTTGGTTCTGTTGGGTGCTATTCAGCCCCAGTGGGTGCCGCTGGGCTCCATTGAGTGTGGTTGGCTCCATGGGGTGCGGCTGGGCTCTGTTAAGTGCAGTTGGTTCCATTGAGTCCTTTTCGGCTCCATTGGATGCCTGTTGGCTCCGTTGGGTGCTGTTTGGCTCCATGGGGTGCTGGTTGGTTCTGTTGGATGCTGGTTGGCTCATTGAGTGTGGTTGGCTCCACTGGGTGCTGGTTGGTTCCGTTGGGTGCCGGGTGGTTCCATTGGGTGCTGCTGGGCTCCACTGGGTGCCGCTGGGCTCCATCGGGCATCCCTATCTCCGCAGGCTCTGTGTGGGTGCACGGTGCACACCCCGACGCTGGACGGCCGCACCATTCCCATGGTATTCCAGGACATCCTGAAGCCCGGCGTCAAGCGGCGCATCCCGGGCGAGGGCCTGCCCCTACCGCGAGCCCCAGAGCAACGCGGGGACCTGGTCATCGAGTTCGAGGTCAAGTTCCCAGACCGGATCCCACCAGCATCCCGGAGCCTCCTGGAGCAGATCCTGCCTCTCTGACCCCTCCCCCCGCCCCACCATGGGGCATTGGGGGCCAGCCCCCCCCCCCCCCAACAAGAGCCGGGCAGGGGCATGGGGGGCCCCCTCTGCCCCATTGGAGCTCATGGGGTGGCCCCCACCCCATCATAGGGTCCATATGGAGGGTGCTGGGGGGGTTCTTCCCCCCCCAACTCCATCTATGGGGTGCAGCTGGTCCCCCACTATCACAGAGGGGGGCCTGAGGGGTCCTTATTGGATCCCCCACCCTATCATAGAGTCCATATGGAGGGTGCTGGGGGGGTTCCCCCCCCCCAACTCCATCTATGGGGTCCTGCTGGTCCCCCACTATCACAGAGTGGGGCCTGGAGGGTCCTTAGGGGATCCCCCCCCCCATCTTGAGGGTCATGAGGTGTCCTTAGGGTGTCCTATATCCACTGTCTTGGGGTGTTCCCTCCACCCCATCTTGCTCATGGGGTGTTTTTAGGGTGTTGTGTCCCCCCCCATATCAGGGTCCTGGGGGTCATCCCCCCCCCAGCCCCATCTATGAGGTCCTGGGGTGTCCTTAGGGTCGTCCCCCCCCCATCTCTCTGCTCTGGTGGCCTTGGGGTGTCCTTGTCCTGTGTCCCCCCCCATCTCTGTGCTCTGGGGGGGGGGGGTTGGGGTCCCCCACTTGGGGATCATGGGGTTCACTGCCCCCCCGCCCAATGATTTGGGGGTCTCCAAACTCCATTATAAGGGTCCCCATGCCCTTGCCCCCCAATTCTATGGGGTCCCCCCATCTTCTTCCCCCTAATTTGGGGGTCCTCCATCATTCCCCCCCCTTTGGGGTCTGCCCCATCCTCCCCCTTGCTCATTCTCCACGCCATTTGGGGTCCCCCCCCTTATCTCATCCCTCCCCCAATTTGGGGTCCCCCCCATCATTTTCCCCCCATTGTTCCCCCCCCCATCATATCTCCTCCTATTTGGGGTCCTCCCCATCCTCTCCCTCCAATTTGGGGTTCCCCTCCATCATTTCCCCCCCATTACCCCCCACTTTGGGGTCCCCCTTGGGGGTGAGGGGGGGGCATCACAGCATCCCCTCACCTCCCCTCCCCTTTACCCCCCCATCCCAATCCATGGGGTACCTCCCATTGAGTGGGGGTTGTTGGGGGGCCGCGGGCGGCTCTGGGGGGGTCAAGGGGGGGTGTCTGGGGTGGGGGGGGCGGGTCCCTCGTATCCTTTGGGATGAATCCGCCCGGAAAAGGGGCTGTTCCTGCCGGAACTCTCGTGGCTTTGTATAAAGCATCAAACCTGCCCCCGGCTGTGAGCTTTTGGGGGGGGACGACCCCAAAATGGGGTTGGGAGCCCCTAAATGAGGGGGAACCTCCCCAAAATGGGGTTTGGGACCCCCAAACGGGGGGGTGGGAGCCATAAATGGGGCCTGAGACCCCCCCAATGGGGTATGGGAGCCATAAATGTGGGGTGGGACCCCTGCACAATGGGGTCTGAGACCCCCAAAGCAGGAACTGGGACCCCCCCCAATGGGGTATGGGAGCCATAAATGTGGGGTGGGACCCCCAAAGCAGGGACTGGGACCCCCCCCAATGGGGTATGGGAGCCATAAATGTGGGGTGGAACCCCCAAAGCAGGGACTGGGACCCCCCCCAATGGGGTATGGGAGCCATAAATGTGGGGTGGGACCCCCAAAGCAGGGACTGGGACCCCCCCTAATGGGGTATGGGAGCCATAAATGTGGGGTGGAACCCCCCGCCATGGGGTCTGGGACCCCCAAAGCAGGGACTGGTACCCCCCACAATGGGGTCTGGGAGCCATAAATGTGGGGTGGGACCCCTGCACAATGGGGTCTGAGACCCCCAAAGCAGGGACTGGGACCCCCCCCAGTGGGGTATGGGAGCCATAAATGTGGGGTGGGACCCCCTGCCATGGGGTCTGGGACCCCAAAGTAGGGACTGGGATCCCCAAATTGGGGTGTGGGAGCCATAAATGGTGTCTGGCACCCCCCCAATGGGGTCTGGGACCCCCAGATGTGGACTGGGACCCCCAGTATGGGGTCTGGGATGCTCAAATGTGGGGTGAAACCCCCCAGTAGGGTCTGGGACCCCCAAATGGGTACTGGGACCCCCAGAATAGGGCCTGGGCCTTCCAAAATGGGGTCTGGGACCCCCAAAATAGGGTTTGGGAGCCATAAATGTGGGGTGAGACCCCCCCAAAGGGGTCTGGGACCGTAGTTCCGCCCAGCCGCCATGGGGCGCAATTCCCGGCTCCGCCCACCCCGGGGACTCGCAACTCTCGCTCCTGATTGGCTGCGGGCGGCCCCACCCGTGAGGGAATGCGAGGCCGGGCGCGCCCACCGCCCGGAGCGCTGGAGGGGTGTGGCCCTTTCCTGCCCACACCCACCTCCCATTGGTCAGCGGGGCGGGGCGGCGGCACTGATTGGTCAAGGGGCGCTTTGGCCCCGCCCTCCCGGAAGTGTCCCTCCGGTTGCAGCGCCCGGCGGAGGGTCCGGCGGTGAGCGGGGGGCCGGGACTGAGCCCAAGGGGGCCGGGGGGGTCCGGAAGGACCCGAAGGGTCCCGGGGAGGCTCGGAGGTGTCCGAAGGGTTCCGGGGGGCGGTCCGGAAGGTCCCGAAGGGTCCCGGGGGGTCCCTGAGGGGTCCCTAAGGGGTCCTTTAAGGGGTCCCTAAGGGGTCCTTTAAGGGGTCCGGAGAGTCCCGAAGAGACCCGAGGGGTTCCGAAGGGGTTGGGGGGGTGGGGGGTGTCCGGAAAGTCCCGAAGGGTCCCGGAGAGACCCGAAGGGTCCCGGGGGGGTCCTAAGGGGTCCCTTAAGGGGTCCGGAGGGTCCCGAAGAGACCCGAGGGGTTCCGAAGGGTCTCGGGGTGGGGGTCCGGAAGGTCCCGAAGGGTCCCGAGGGTGTTCGGAGGGGTGCGGAGGGTCCCGAAGGGTTCCCCATTGCCCACCCATACCCCCCATTGCCCCCATTATCCCCATTGCCCCCATTATCCCCATTGTCCCCATTCCCCTTTATTCACCGCCCTCCATTCCTCTCCATTCATCCCCATTCGTTCACCCCTGTGCACCCCCTTCCATTCCCTCCCCCATTCACCTCCCTCCATTCACCCCCATTTATCCCCCTCCACTCACCCCCATTTATTCACCCCCCTCCATTCACCTTCACCCTCCTCCATTCACCCCCATTCATTCCCCCCCCTCCATTCACCCCCATTCCCCCCATTCATTCATCCCCCTTTACCCCCCTCCATTCACCCCCATTCAGCCCCCTCCATTCACCCCTATTCACCACATTCACCCCCATTCAGCCCCCTCCATTCACCCCTATTCACCACATTCACCTCCATTCACCCCCCTCCATTCACCCCCATTCACCCCCATTCCCCCCCTCCATTCACCCCTATTCACCATATTCACCTCCATTTACCCCCTCCACTCACCCCCATTCACTCCCATTCACCCCCTCCATTCACCCCCATTTACCCCCTCCATTCACCCCCTCCATTCACCCCCATTCACCTCCATTCACCCCCTCCATTCACTTCCATTCACCCCCCCATTCACCCCCTCCATTCACCCCTATTCACCACATTCACCTCCATTCACCCCACTCACCCCCATTCCCCCCCATACCCCCCCCACCCCCCCCATTCACCCCTCCCTCCCCCCGCAGCTCCCCATCCTCCCCTCCGGCTCCGCTCCCCCCCGCTGCCCCCGATGCCGCTGGGGCTGAGCCGCCGCAAGAAGCCGCCGCCGCTGGTGGAGAACGAGGAGGAGGCCGCGGGAGGCGGCGGGGCCGGGGCCGGGGCCGGGGCCGAGGCGGGGCCCGGGGCCGGCGGGGCCGGGCCCGGGTCGGGGGCGCTGCGGCCGCGGCTCGTGTTCCACACGCAGCTGGCGCACGGGAGCCCCACGGGCCGCGTGGAGGGGTTCAGCAACGTCCGGGAGCTCTACGGCAAGATCGCGGCCGCCTTCGGCATCGCCCCCGCAGAGGTGGGCGGGGAACGGGCGGGGGAATGAATGGGGGTGAATGGGGGAATGGGGGTGATGGGGGGGAATGGGGGTGATGGGGGGGAATGGGGTCCTGTGGGGGGAATGGGGGTGAATGGGGGCAAATGGGGGTGAATGGGGTCCTGTGGGGGGAATGGGGGTGATGGCAGGGAATGGGGTCCTGTGGGGGGAATGGGGGAGAATGGGGGGTGATGGGGGAATGGGGATGATGGGGGGGAATGGGGTCCTGTGGGGGGAATGGGGATGAATGGGGGCAAATGGGGTGAATGGGGTCCTGTGGGGGGAATGGGGGTGATGGCAGGGAATGGGGTCCTGTGGGGGAATGGGGGAAATGGGGGGAATGGGGGGGAATGGGGTCCTGTGTGGGGAATGGGGGTGAATGGGGGCAAATGGGGGGAATGGGGGTCCTGTGGGGGGAAATGGGGTCCTGTGGGGGAATGGGGTCCTGTGGGGGGAATGGAGGTGAATGGGGGTGATGGGGGGGAATGAATGGGGGTGATAGGGGAATGGTGATGAATGGGGTCCTGTGGGGGGAATGGAGGTGATGGGGGGGAATGGAGGTGATGGGGATGAATGGGGTATTGGGGGGAATGGAGGTGATGGGGGGGGAATGGAGGTGATGGGGATGAATGGGGTATTGGGGGGGAATGGGGCTAATGGGGGTGATGGGGGAATGGGGATGAATGGGGCTGATGGGATGAATGGGGGTGATGGGGGGATGGGGGTGAATGGGAGTGATGGGGGTATGGGGGTGAATGGGGGTGATGGGGATGAATGGGGGTAATGGGGGAACAGGGGGAATGGGGGAACAGGGGGAATGAGGGCAATGGGGGAATGGGGATGAATGGGAGTAATAGGGATGAATGGGGATGATGGGGGTGAATGGGGATGATGGGGGTGAATGGGGATGATGGGGGTGAATGGGGTTAATGGGGGAATGGGGATGAATGGGGGTAATAGGGATGAATGGGGGTGATAGGGCTGAATGGGGATGAATGGGTAACGGGGATGAATGGGGGAAATGGGGGTAAATGGGGGTAATGGGAGAACGGGGGAGAATGAGGGCAATGGGGGATAATGGGGATAATGGGGGAATGGGGCAGAATGAGGGCAATGGGGGAATGGGGATGAACGGGGGTAATGGGGGGGAATGAGGGCAGTGGGGGGCAATGGGGGTAATGGGGATGAATGGGGGGATGGGGGAACGGGGGGGAATGAGGGCAATGGGGGAATAGGGTTGAATGGGGAATGGGGATGAATGGGAGTAATGGGGGGGAATGGGGTAATGGGGGTGAATGGGAGAAATGGGGGTATGGCGGGCAATGGGGGGAATTGGGGGAATATGGGGAATGGGGGCAATGGGGGGATGGGGGATGGGGGATGAATGGGAAGAATGGGAGGAATGGGGATGAATGGGGGGTATGGGGCAACGGGGGGAATTGGGGGCAATTGGGGTAATGGGGTGCTGGGGGGGTACCTGAGGGGCAAATGGGACCTGCCCCATTGTGTCCCAATGGGGTGTCCCAATGTGTGTCCCACTGTGTCTCTTGTCATGTCCCATGGGGCTGCCCCATTGTGTCCCATTGGGGTGTCCCATTGAGTCTCCCACTGTGCCCCATTGCCTGCCTCGGCCCCCGTGGTCGCCGTTGTGCCCCATTGCAGGTGATGTTCTGCACGCTCAACACACACAAGGTGGACATGGAGAAGCTCCTGGGGGGCCAGATCGGCCTTGAGGACTTCATCTTCGCGCACACGCGGGGCCAGCGCAAGCGCGTCGAGGTCTTCAAGTCGGAGGAGGCGCTGGGGCTCACCATCACCGACAACGGCGCCGGCTACGCCTTCATCAAGGTGCCGACGGGGGACGCTGTGGGGCGGCAGGTGGAGAGAGGCAATGGGATGGGGATGGAGAGCAGCAATGGGTGCTATGGGGGGGTGCAGGGGATGTGGGGAGCCTTGGGGATGTATCAGAGGGTAGCAGGGCAATGGGATGGGGATGGAGAACAGCAATGGGTGCTGTAGGGGGCGCAGGGGATGTGGGGAGCCTTGGAGATGTATCAGAGGGTGCCAGGGCAATGGGATGGGGATGGAGAAGGTGAGGGCCAAGGGGTGTTAGGGAGGGATGTGGGGACCCAAAGGTGGTCCCTGAGCTGCCCTAGGGGACATGGGGACCTCCTGGGCTCTATGGGGACATCTTGGGTGGCCATTGGGATCTCTTGGCTATCTATGGGTGGCCCTGGGGCCCTCTTTGTCGCCATGGGGACCCCCTTGGGTGCCTGCGGGTGCCCATGGAGCCCCCCCTGTGTCCCCCAGCGCATCCGCGAGGGCAGCGTCATCGCCCGCATCCCCGTGATCGGGGTCGGGGACGTGATCGAGGCCATCGACGGGCGCAGCCTCGTGGGCGCCCGGCACTTCGAGGTGGCCAAAGTGCTCAAGGAGCTGCCCCGCGGGCGGAGCTTTGCCCTGCACCTCACGGAGCCCCGCAGGGCCTTCGGTGGGCGCTGGGGGGGCCGGGGGGGGGCGGTCCCAGTGGGAGGCAATGGGGGGGGCCCAGTGGGAGGGGGCCCAATGGGAGGGGGCCAATGGGAGGGGGCCAATGGGACACAATGGGAGGGTCCCAATGGGTGGCAAAGGGAGGGGCCCCAGTGAGAGGGGTCCCAGTGGGAGGGGCCCAATGGGACACAATGGGAGGGGCCCAATGGGAGGAGGCCCAATGGGAGGGGGCCCAATGGGAGACACTGGGAGGGGTCCTAGTGGGAGACACTGGGAGGGGTCCTAGTGGGAGACACTGGGAGCGGCCCCAGTGGGAGGCAATGGCAGAAAATGGGAGCCCCCCCCCACCTCCTCCCCCTACTCTGTGGGGGTTAGGGCTTGGTTCGGAGCTCCCCGCCCACCCTGAGGTTCCCCCTCCTCTCACCCCCCTTTTCCCTTCCAGACATGATCGCCCCAAGGGCGGCGGGGGGCCGGGGGGGGGGCACCCCCATGGGCTCCGGTCGGGGCACCCTGCGCCTGCGTGCCCACGGCCCCCCCCACCCTCGAGGAGCAGGTACGGACCCTGCCCATAATGGGGATCCCCCATATCCCTGTCCCCCCCATCATGGAGACCCCCCTATGTCCCTGACCCCTCCATCATGGAGACCCCCCATATCCCTGACCACCCCCATCATGGAGACCCCCCCATATCCCTGACCCCCCCCATCATGGTGACCCCCATATCCCTGACACCCCCACCCATCATGGAGACCCCCCCATGTCCCTGATCCCACCCCACGCCATCATGGAGACCCCCCCATATCCCTGACCCCTTCCATCATGGGGGCCCCCCCCATACTGGGGACCCCCCGAACCCCTCTGTGCACCCCCGCCAGCCCTCAGCCTTCGAGGAGCGTGCGGTGGCCAAGGTGGATGATTTGCTGGAGAGTTACATGGGCATCCGGGACAGCGAGCTGGGTGAGAGCCCCCCCCATAGCACCCATGGATGCTAGGACCCCCCCATGGGACCCCCCCCTCAGTCGGTGCTAGGACCCCCCCATGGGACCTGTCCATGGGATCTTCCCAGTGAGTGCTGGCACCCACCCACATGAGGCTCCTCCATGGGACCCCCACTAATGGGTGCTGGGCACCCCCCTGCCATGGGATCCCCCCATGGGACCCCCCTAATGGGTGCTGGCACCCCATCAGTGAGGTCCTGCAATGGGACACCCCCCAGTGGGTGCTGAGACTCCTCCATGGGACTCTCCATAGGACCCCTCCATGGGGACCCCTCTAGGGTACTCCCCGCAGTGGGTGCTGGCACCCCCCCATAGGACCCCCCCAGTGGGTCCCCTGGGACCCACTCCCATGGGACCCCTTTCAATGGGTGCTAGGACCCCCCATGGGACCCTGTCCATGGGACCTCCCCCAATGGGTGCTGGGACCCCCCCATGGGCTCTCCCATAGGACCCCCCCCAGTGGGTACTGGGACCCCCCCATGGGACCCCTCTATGAAACCCCCGCAATGGGTGCTTTGACCTCCCCCATGGGACCTCCCCCATAGAATCCCTTCCAATGGGTGCTGGGACCCCCCCATAAGGCCCCCCCATAAGACCTCCCGTAATGGTTTCTGGTACCCTCCCCATGGAACCCCCCCCCCACACACACACCATGAGACCCCCCCAGTGGGTACTGGGACCCCCCTCATGGAATCTGCCCCAGTGGGTGCTGGGACGCCCTCCATGGGACCCCCTATGGGACCTCCAATGGGTGCTGGCATCCCCTATGGGCCCCCCCCCATGGAATCCCCCATAATGGGTGTTGCGACCTCCCCATGGACCCCTCTAAAGGACCCCCCCCAATGGGTGCTTGGGCTCCCTCATGGGACCCTCTCCATGGAACCCCCCAGTGGATGCAGGCACACCCCCCCCCCCCCCCCCTGTGGTCCATGTCCCCCCCGCCCCATTGTCATCCCTGTATCCCTGCAGCCGCCACCATGGTGGAGCTGGGCCGGGATGCTCCGGATCCGGATGCGCTGGCGCAGGCGCTGGATTCCCAGCTCGGGGACTTCGCCTTCCCGGATGAGTTCGTCTTCGATGTCTGGGGGGCCATCGGCGACGCCAAAGTGGGGCGCGGATGAGCGCCCCCCCCACCCCCCCACTATGGGGATGCCCCCACTCCAGGGACATGGGGACCTCCCCTCATTGTGGACCCCATCTCCATGTGGATCTATCCCCAATGGGGTGAACCCCATCAAGACCACTACAAATCTCCCCTCCCCCCATAATTGGGCCCCCCCCAACCCTCCCAAACTGCTGGAGAGGGGTGGCCTGCCATGACCCCCCCCTTAGCACCTTCCCAATGGATGCTTCCAACCATGGCCCCTCCAGAGACTGGGACCACCCCCCCCCCCCATCCAGGACCACCCACGGGGGGTCTCTATGGACCTAAGGGTGCCCCCCCCTCTAAATCACCCTAGGGCTTGAAGCTTAAACCCCCTCCCCTTATTGACCCCCCCATAACATTAATGCCCCCCCCCCCCCCCCCACAGGGTGATGGATGAGGGTCGTTCGCCCCACCCCCCCATTGAGCTTTGCTATGGTGGTGGGGAGACTGGAGCTGCCCTGTGGTGCCCCAATGAGACAGGCCCCCCCCCGGTGCCAACCTGAGCCTGTCACTGACCCACCCCCCCCCCCCCATCGCACTGACTACCTCGGGGGGAGGCACAGCACAACCCCCCCCCACCCCGGTTACTGCATCCCTACTGGGGGGGGGGGCCTGTTACGGGGGGTGGGGGGGTGTCTTGTGTCGTTGTCCCCCCCCGGGGCTTATTTTTATATCTGCCACTAAAGGTGATTTTACCATAAAGAGGAGAATTTGGGGGGGGGGGCAAGGATGGGGGGTGTGGGTTTGCACCCCCATTGTGCACTCACCCCCCCCCCCCATTGCACACTCACTAAGCGGGGGGGGTCTGGGGGGGCGCACATGACACCCAATGGAAGAGACCCAATGGGATACCCCCCTCCCGGGTGCTGGGACTGGCTTAGTGGATCCTAATGGGATCTTAATGGGGTCCTAAAAGGGTCCTAATGTCATCCTAATGGGATATTAATGGGGTCCTAAAGGGATATTAATGAGGTCCTAATGGGATCCTCATGGTATCTTAATGAGGTCTTTATGGATCTTGATTCGGTCCTAATGGGATATTAATGGGGTCCTAAATGGATCCTAATGGGGTCTTAATGGGATCCTCGTGGGATCTTAATGGGGTCTTTATGGAATCTTAATAGGATGAGGGGTGGATGGGGTCCCAGTGACATGGACAAGGGTGAGCCCTGGCCCCAGTCCCTGCTCCTGGCACTGGGGACCCCAGTGCTGGGATTTGGGATGGGTCCAAAGGGTGCTGGGATGGGTTCTTGGTGCTGGGATGGATATGGCCTTGAAGTTTGTGAGGTCCTAATGGAAGACCCCAAGCCTGGAAGCAGGAACGAAGCAGAACCATGGAAGGTTGGGTCCTCCTTCATCCTTCGGGTGCGGAGAGGAGCCTTCCGCATGGATTGGAGCCATAGGACGAGGGGTGATGGGTTCCAGCTGGAACAGGGAAGTTCAGGTTGGAGATAAGGAAGTGAGGGTGCTGGCACACTGGGATGGGTGGGATGGAGAAGGATGGATGGGGCTTGGAGCAACTGGGTCTAATGGAAGCTGCCCCCCCTCCCTCTTCATGCCATGGTTCAATGGTGGGGCAACGATTGGACTTCAGGTGGTCCTGAAGGTCTTTCCCAACCTGGCTGATTCCCTGATTCCCAGCTTCTGCTTCCCACTGTTCCCTGCCCTCCATCCCTCCCCCCCATCCCTCCCCATGGACCAGAAGAAGAGGTGGGCGCGCAAAGCATCCTCTCTATGGGAAAAGAAGGCAACTTTATCGACGTTCGAGCCAACAGCAAGCGATGCCGCTCCTCAAGTCTTCTCCTCCCCTAGAGCCTGCAGCAACTCCCGCACCCGAGTGGCAAATTCCACCAGCACCCGGTATGGGAAGGAGCAGAAGCCACTGATGCTGGAGGCCGTGGGCGCCGGCATCGTCTCCTGGATGGGAGCATGATCCCGCGGAGCGGAACATCCCCAGCTGGTAGAGGATCCACTCGTGGAAGTGCTGCGTTGAGGTGTAGACCCCCGGTTGCTTGGCCCTGGCGCAGCCGCGGCCCCAGCTCGTCAGCCCCACAAGCCAGAAGAAGGTGGTGTGGTTGTCCCGGTGCATGAGGGGACCGTCGCGGTCACCCTATGGAGGAGGAGAGGATGAGGATGGGGATGGGTTGCCATGGCAACGCCTGAGGGGACCACTACTGTCACCCTATGGGGATGGAAGGGGTCTCCTTCATCATTTGGGTGTGGAGAGGGACCTTCAGCATGGATTGGAGCTGTAAGACGAGGGGTGATGGGATCCAACTGGAACAGGGGACTTGGGTTGGAGATAAGGAGAAGTTGCTCTCTATGAGGGTGGTGGGACACTGGGATGGGTCAGATGGAGAAGGCTGGGATGCTCCATCCCCAGTCGGAGCAACCTCCAATAGACCTGGATGAGCTTTACCCTCCCTTCCATCCCATTCCATGAATCCATGGCCCAGCATTCCAAGGCCAACGGGGCCGGCAGGCACTCCTGGCCTCCCTCGCGCCCCATCCACTGATGAAGCACTCGGAGAGCTGGGATAACCTGAACGTCGCATCAGGCACGCAGGCCAGCTGCACATGGTGCCCGCACTGCACCGGCTGGTCCAGCTCCACCGAGGCGATGCCGACGCTGTTGGAGACCTTGGTGTAATACTCACGGACCACGACCTTCTGGATCCAACATTTCTGGGTCTCGGCATTGGCCCAAGCCAGGTCCGTGATTCTGACCACCAGGAACCAATCCGTGGTGGAGCTGGAAGGGAGTGGAAGAGCAGGGATTGGAGCCGTAGGACAAGGGGTGGTGGGTTCCGAGAGGGAATTGCAGGCTGGAGATAAGGAAGGGATTCCCTAAGAGGGTGCTGGGGCACTGGAATGGGATGCATGGAGAAGGTTTGGATGCTCCATCCCTGGCAGTGCTGCAGGCTAGCTTGGAGCAAGCTGCTCTACATCCCTGCCCATGGCAAGGGGTTGGAAGTGGATGATCCCAAGCTCCTTTCCCACCCAACCCATTCCATGATCCATTCCATCCCATTCCGTTCCATCCCATTCTGTGGAGAAGAGGGGTGGGAAGGATTCCCATTCCTGCTGCTTCCCAAAGGAAAGCACTGCCCCAGCACACCTTAGGCTCAAGGGCTGTCAAGCTGGAAGCAGCCTTCTCCTGAGCGCTCCTCCCACTGCATCCAGGATGGGGAAGGGGATGGGATGGGAGCTGCTCCTTGGCTATTCCCTATGGCTGGAATCCCTTCTCCCCCTTATTTTGCCCGATGAAGCAGTGAGCGGCCGTGAGGGGTGATGAGGGACCCCCCGCAGATGTGCGAGAAGCCGGGGGCAGTGGGGAGCTGGATGCTGGAAGCTGGATGCTCGGGATGATTTGAATCCCTACGGGATGCTCTGGAGCTCTGTGGGATGCAAAAAAATTGAAGCAGAAGGGGGGCACCCAAAGGTGGATGAGGGGACCCCAAAAGGCAATGGAAGCAGATTGGGGGCACCCAAAGATGGATGAGGGGACCCCAAAAGGCAATGGAAGCAGATGGGGGGCACCCAAAGGTGGATGAGGGGACCCCAAAAGGCAATGGAAGCAGATGGGGGGCACCCAAAGGTGGATGAGGGGACCCCAAAAGGCAATGGAAGCAGATGGGGGGCACCCAAAGGTGGATGAGGGGACCCCAAAAGGCAATGGAAGCAGATGGGTAGCACCCAAAGGTGGATGAGGGGACCCCAAAGAGCAATGGAAGCAGATGGGGAGCACTCAAAGATGGATGAGGGGACCCTAAAAGGCAATGGAAGCAGATGGGGGGCACCCAAAGATGGATGAGGGGACCCCAAAAGGCAATGGAAGCAGACGGGGGGCACCCAAAGGTGGATGAGGGGACCCCAAAGGGCAATGGAAGCAGATGGGGGGCACCCAAAGGTGGATGAGGGGACCCCAAAGGGCAATGGAAGCAGATGGGGGGCACCCAAAGGTGGATGGGGGGACACCAAAAGGCAATGGAAGCAGACAGGGGCACCCAAAGGTGGATGAGGGGACCCCAAAAGGCAATGGAAGCAGATGGGGGGCACCCAAAGGTGGATGAGGGGACCCCAAAGGGCAATGGAAGCAGATGGGGGGCACCCAAAGGTGGATGGGGGGACCCCAAAAGGCAATGGAAGCAGATGGGGGGCACCCAAAGGTGGATGAGGGGACCCCAAAGAGCCATGGAAGCAGATGGGGAGCACTCAAAGATGGATGAGGGGACCCCAAAAGGCAATGGAAGCAGATGGGGGGCGCCCAAAGATGGATGAGGGGACCCCAAAAGGCAATGGAAGCAGACGGGGGGCACCCAAAGGTGGATGAGGGGACCCCAAAAGGCAATGGAAGCAGATGGGTAGCACCCAAAGGTGGATGAGGGGACCCCAAAGAGCAATGGAAGCAGGTGGGGAGCACTCAAAGATGGATGAGGGGACCCTAAAAGGCAATGGAAGCAGATGGGGGGCACCCAAAGGTGGATGAGGGGACCCCAAAAGGCAATGGAAGCAGACGGGGGGCACCCAAAGGTGGATGAGGGGACCCCAAAGGGCAATGGAAGCAGATGGGGGGCACCCAAAGGTGGATGAGGGGACCCCAAAGGGCAATGGAAGCAGATGGGGGGCACCCAAAGGTGGATGGGGGGACACCAAAAGGCAATGGAAGCAGACAGGGGCACCCAAAGGTGGATGAGGGGACCCCAAAAGGCAATGGAAGCAGATGGGGGGCACCCAAAGGTGGATGAGGGGACCCCAAAAGGCAATGGAAGCAGATGGGGGGCACCCAAAGGTGGATGGGGGGACCCCAAAAGGCAATGGAAGCAGATGGGGGGCACCCAAAGGTGGATGAGGGGACCCCAAAGAGCCATGGAAGCAGATGGGGAGCACTCAAAGGTGGATGAGGGGACCCCAAAAGGCAATGGAAGCAGATGGGGGGCGCCCAAAGATGGATGAGGGGACCCCAAAAGGCAATGGAAGCAGATGGGGGGCACCCAAAGGTGGATGAGGGGACCCCAAAGGGCAATGGAAGCAGATGGGGGGCACCCAAAGGTGGATGGGGGGACCCCAAAGGGCTATGGAAGCAGATGGGGGGCACCCAAAGGCTCTATCAGGCATATGGGAGCCCCCCAAAAGGACCAGGAAGGTGCCCAAGGGACCACAAGGATGAGGGATGCAGGGGGCGGAAGCAGCATCCTCATGGAGCAAGGTCCCTTCTGAGGATCGATCCCACGTTGATCCCCAAACCACCGCTTTTTGCCCCTCAAAAGCACCCAAAACCCCAGGTTTTGGTGGGCAAAGGGGGGTGCCGGGATCGTCCTTAAATCCCAGAGCCTGGAAGCAGGACCTGGCCGCAGGAGTGCCGTCCGCCCTGGTTGACAGCGGTGCGCCGCCTTAGATGGAGTTTACGGTACCCCGCAGGCGGCCAGTAAAGCGGGGGACGGAGGCCCAAATGCTTCGGAGCCGTTACTGGGAATTCCTCGTTCACGGGGAAGAATTGCAATCCCCGATCCCCATCATGGATGGGGTTCAACGGGTTACCCGCGCCTGCTGGCGGAGGGTAGGCACAAGCTGAGCCCGTCAGTGTAGCGCGTGTGCAGCCCCGGACATCTAAGGGCATCACAGACCTGTTATTGCTCAATCTTGGGGGGCTGAACGCCACTTGTCCCTCTAAGAAGTTGGACACCGACCGCTCGGGGGTCGCGTAACTAGTTAGCATGCCAGAGTCTCGTTCGTTATCGGAATTAACCAGACAAATCGCTCCATCAACTAAGAACGGAATCGAGAAAGAGCTCTCAATCTGTCAATCCTGTCCGTGTCCGGGCCGGGTGAGGTTTCCCGTGTTGAGTCAAATTAAGCCGCAGGCTCCACTCCTGGTGGTGCCCTTCCATCAATTCCTTTAAGTTTCAGCTTTGCAACCATACTCCCCCCGGAACCCAAAGACTTGGGTTTCCCGGGAGCTGCCCGGCGGGTCATGGGAATAACGCCGCCGGATCGCCAGTCGGCATCGTTTATGGTCGGAACTACGACGGTATCTGATCGTCTTCGAACCTCCGACTTTCGTTCTTGATTAATGAAAACATCCTTGGCAAATAAATGGTTAAAAGGGTGGTGCCATAGTCAGGGGTTTGGGTGTCTTGAACATAGGACTGAAGTTAGTAGGCCAGGTCTACTGGGGGCTGGCGGAGCTGCTCTGGTAAAGAAGGGGAAGAGCGGTTTTGGTAGGAGGCTTGCCAGACTGGTCAAGGAGGCTTTAAACTAGATGTGTTGGGGGAGGGGGGCATCATTCCATCCCAACACATCCAGTCAGTTGCCAACACCTATAATAACTGCTAGGAACAATGTGCATACATTCCGGCTGCTCCAGCCAACGAGCTGGCTTCAATTGGAGCTCGTCTCAGATGCCTCTATACAAACGCCCATAGCATGGGGAACAAACAAGAGGAATTAGAGATGTGTGCACGTCTCCGGGGGTATGATATAATAGGCATCACAGAAACATGGTGGGATGGCTCCTATGACTGGAGTGTTGGAATGGAAGCTTACAGGCACTTTAGAAAGGACAGGCCTGGCAGGCGGGGAGGGGGAGTTGCCCTTTATGTTAGGGATAGGCTGGAGAGTATGGAACTCTGGGGGCAGGTGAGCAGTTTACAGAGAGTTTGTGGGTCAGGGTTAAAGGGAAAACAGCCGTGGGAGACATTACTGTGGGGATCTGTTACAGGCCGCCTGATCAAGGAGAACCTGTGGATGAAGCACTCTACAGACAGATAGGAAAAGCCTCATGCTCGCAGGCCCTTATTCTCATGGAGGACTTCAACCACCCTGACATCTGTTTGAGCGACGGTGCGGCCCAGCACAAGCAATCCAGGAGGTTCCTCGATTGTGTGGAAGACAACTTCCTTCTGCAAGTAATAGAGGAGCCAACAAGAAGAGGTGCCATGCTTGACCTCGTGCTCACCAACAGGAAGGGCTCGTTAGGAATGTGGTGCTCCAGGGCAGCCTTGGATGCAGTGATCACGAGATGGTCGAATTTGAGAACCCCAGGACAGTGGGAAGAGCGTGTAGCAAGCTCATTGCCCTGGACTTCAAAAGAGCAGACTTTGGCCTCTTCAGGAGCCTGCTTAGTAAGGTTCCATGGGATATAGCCCTGGAGGGCGGGGGGGCCCAAGACTCTTGGCTCATATTCAAGGACCACCTACTACAAGCTCAGGAGTGCTGCATCCCAACTAGAAGGAAGTGCAGCAGGAGGGCCAGGAGACCTCCTTGGATGGATAAGGAGCTGCTGAGGAAACATCAGAGGAAAAATGAGGCTTATAAAAGGTGGAAGCAAGGACAGGCGGCCTGGGTAGAATACAGGGATGTTGTCGGGGAAGCTGGGGACCAGGTTAGGAAAGCCAAGGCCCAGTTAGAATTAAACTTGGCTAGGGATGTTAAGGAGAAGAGGAAGGGATTCTATAGGTACGTCGTGAATAAAAGGCAGATTAGGGACAATGTAGGCCCTCTGTGGACACTGTCAGGAGAGCTGGCTACCCTGGATTTGGAGAAGGCTGAGGCTCTGAATGACTTCTTTGCCTCGGTCTTCACTGGCAAATGCTCTGACCACACCACCAAAGTCTTGGAAGGCAGAAGCAGGGACTGTGAGAATGAAGACCTTGGACCCACTGTAGGAGAGGATCTGGTTCGAGGCCAACTTGACAACCTGAACGTACACAAGTCCATGGGACCTGATGGAATCCAGCCGAGGGTCCTGAAGGAGATGGCGAACGAAGTTGCTAAGCCACTGGCCATCATATTTGAAAGATCATGGCAGTCAGGTGAAGTTCCCGAAGACTGGAAAAAGGGAAATAGAACCCCCATTTTCAAGAAGGGGAAAATGGAGGACGCGGGGAATTACAGAGCAGTCAGTCTCACCTCAGTGCCTGGCAACATCTTGGAGCAGACTCTCCTGGAAGGCATGCTAAGGCACACGGAAAACAACAAGGTGCTTGGTGACAGCCAGCACGGCTTCACTGGGGAGAAATCCTGACTGACCATTTTGGTGGCCTTCTATGATGGGGCCACAGAAGTGATGGACAAGGGTAGAGCAGTTGATGTCGTGTACCTGGACTTGTGCAAAGCGTTCGACCCCGTCCCACACGACATCCTTCTCTCTAAATTGAAGACACACCAATTTGATAGGTGGACCACTCGGTGGATAAAGAACTGGCTGAAAAGCCACATGCGAAGAGTTGTGGTCAATGGCTCCATGTCCGCCTGGAGACTGGTAAGGAGTGGTGTCCCTCAGGGCTGGTTGTTGGGACCGGTCTTGTTCAACATCTTCGTTCCTGAACACGGACAGTGGGATTGAGTGCGCCCTCAGCAAGTTTGCCGATGACACCAAGCTGTGTGTTCCGGTTGATATGCTGGAGGGAAGGCATGCCATCCAGAGGGACCTGGACACGCTTGTGAGCTGGGCTGATGCCAACCTTATGAAGTTCAACCATGACAAGTGCAAGGTCCTGCACTTGGGTGGGAGCAATCCCAGGCACAACTACAGGTTGGGCAGAGAAGAGATTCAGAGCAGGCCTGAGGAGAAGGACTTTGGGGTGCTGGTCGATGAGAAAATGAACATGAGGCGGCTGCAGTGTGCGCTCGCAGCCCAGAAACCAACCGTATCCTGGGCTGCATCAACAGGAGCGTGACCAGCAGGGCGAAGGAGGTGATCCTGCCCCTCTACTCTGCTCTCCTGAGACCTCACCTGGAGCATTGTGTGCAGTTCTGCTGTCCTCAACATAAAAAGGACATGGAACTGCTGCAACAAGTCCAGAGGAGGCCACAAGGATGATCAGGGACTGGAGCACCTTCTGTATAGAGGCAGGCTGAGAATGTTGGGGCTGTTCAGCCTGGAGAAAAGAAGGCTTCATGGAGACCTCAGAGCAGCCTTCCAGTACCTGAAGGGGGCCTATAGGGATGCTGGGGAGGGACTCTTCATTAGGGACTGCAGTGAGAGGACAAGGGGTAATGGGTTCAAACTGAAACAGGGGAAGTTTAGATTGGATCTAAGGAGGAAATTCTTTCCTGTTAGGGCGGTGAGGCACTGGAATGGGTTGCCCAGGGAGGTTGTGAGTGCTCCATCCCTGGCAGTGTTCAAGGCCAGGTTGGACAGAGCCTTGGGTGGGATGGTTTAGTGTGAGGTGTCCGTGCCCATATCAGGGGGGCTGGAACTGGATGATCTTCAGGTCCTTTCCAACCCAAATTACTCTATCATTGTATGAAATGAAATGAAATGAAATTTTATGATATGATACGAATTTTATTTTCAGAGAGGAGTGGAGAATAGGAGACAGGAGAGGAAAGGAGAGGAGATAAAATGACGAAGAGGATGAAACGAAAAGAAATTAAATGGAATGAAATTAAGTGAAAAAGAAATAAATTATTCAATGTGATGAGATGCAATGAGATGAGTTGAGACGAGATGAGATGAGATGCGATGCGATGAGATGCGATGCGATGAGATGAGATGCGATGAGATGAGATGCAATGAGATGAGATGAGATGATACGAGCTAATATGAGATTCAATGAGATGAGACGCAATGAGATGAGACGCGATGAGATGAAGTTCAATTTCAATGTGAAGTGATGACATGAGATGAGACGGGATCAATGGGATGAGATGCAATAAGATGAGGTGATTCAATTCGATGCGATGCAATGCAATGAGATCAGATGCAATGAGATGCGATGAGGTGAGATGAGATGAGATGACGAGATTGGACGACATCAGGTGATATGAGATTCAATGAGATGAGACGAGATGAGATGAGATGAGGTGATTCAATTCAATGCGATGAGATCAGATGAGATGAGACGCAGTGCAATGAGATGAGTTCAGATCAAATCAGATGCGATGCGGTGAGATGAAATGCAATGAAATGAGATGAGATGAGGTGATTCAATTTGATGCAATGAGATGCGATCAGATCAGTTGGGATACGATGCAATGAGATGAGATCAGATGCGATGTGATCAGATTCTGATTAGATGAGATGCGATGTGATGAGATGCGATGTGTTGAGATGCGACTAGGAGTTGAGATGAGATGAGATGAGATCAGATTCAGATGAGATGAGATTCAATGTGATGATATGTGATGAGATGAGTTGAGACGAGATGAGATCAGATGAGATCAGGTTCAGATGAGATGTGATGAGATGAGATGTGATGAGATGAGATGCAATGCGATGAGACGAGATGATACAATGAGATGAGGCGAGATGATACGAGATGATACATGCGACACAATGAGATCAGATGCAATGAGATGCGATGAGATGTGATGAGATGACGAGATGGGATGACAGGAGGTGATATGAGATTCAATGAGGTGGGACATGATGAGATGAGAAGAGGTGATTCAATTCGATGCGAAGAGATGAGATCAGATGGGATGCAGTGCAATGAGTTCAGATGAGATGCGATGCTATGAGATGAAATGCGATGAGATGAGGTGATTCAATTTGATGCAATGAGGTGTGATCAGATCAGATGGGATACAGTGCAATGAGATGAGATGAGATCAGATGCGATGAGATGAGAATGATGTGTGATTGAATGAGATGAGACGAGATGTGATGGGATGAGATGAGTTGACTCAATTCCATGCGATGTGATGACATGAGACCAGACCAGACGGGATGTGATGCAGTGAGATGAGATGAGGTGATTCAAATCGATGCGATTAAATGAGATCAGATCTGATGTGATGAGATCCGATAAGTTGATTTGATGATCAAATGGAATGCAATGATCAAATGGGATGCGATGAAAAGTGATGAGATGAGAGGAGAGGTGAGAGGTGAGAGGTGAGAGGTGAGAGGTGAGAGGAGAGGAGACGAGACGAGACGAGACGAGAGACGAGAGAAGAATGAAATGAAATGAAATGAAATGAAATGAAATGAAATGAAATGAAATGAAATGAAATGAAATGTCATGGAATTCTAAGATATGACATGAAATGATAAGTTTTCGGAGAGATGAAGAGAAGAGAGCAGACAAATGAGATGAGGTGGGATGCTATGTCATGAGACAAGTTTAGAGGAGTTGAGATGAGACGAGATGAGAAGGAGGATGAAATGAAATTAAATTATTTGGTGATAAAACATAACATGATTTGTTGTATCATGAGAGGATATCATGCAACAAGGAATGAAATGGAAATTAAAATGAAATGAAATTATGATATAATGTAAAATGATACGACGTTAAATGGAAATGAAATGAAAAAAATTAAACAACATGATGTGATACGATATGAAATAAAATATAGTTACATAACATGGTATGATATTATACGATATGATACGATACAATGAGGTATTACATGACACGATATTTTTGGAGAGGAGATGAGGAGGGAAAATGACGAGGAGAAATAATGAAATTAAATGCAATGAAATGGAAATGAAATGAAATTATATGATATGATATGACGTGATAACATGACGCAACACGATACAACATGATGAAACGTAACGTTATATGGTATGATACAAGATATGTTAGGAAATGAGGAGAATGAAACGAAAGTAAATGAAATGCCATCAAATGGACGTGAAACGGGAATGAAATGAAATGAAAATGACATGAAATTAAATAGAATCAAATAATATCATATGGTCTGGTATGGTGTGGTCAGGTACGATACGGTACGGTATGACAGAGAAGACATGCTCTGATACGCTTTGATAAGTATGGTATGATCTGATATGCTATAATATGCTATATGATACAATATGGTATGCTAAGATATGATACATTATGATGTGATATATGGTATGGTATATGATATATGATATGATATGGTATTACATGATATGATATTTTTGGAGAAGAGAAGAGGAGAGAAAATGACGAGGAGGAGAAATGAAACTCAATGAAATGAAACGGTGCATCTGAATGCAACATCTCCAGTGCCTCCTCTCGGGTGAGCACAGCAGAGTAAAGCACGAACATTTGAACTCTGCTCCCACAGCCAAAGAGCCAGGAGTGAAAGATGTTGCTCTTCATCTTCAGCACACAGTGAGCTTTGCAAGGGTGACACACAAGGTGCTGTCTCTCCTCACTTTCCTACCTCAAAGTGCATTTGAATCCAACATCTCCGGTGCCTGGTGCCGGCTGAGCACAGCAGAATAAAGCACAAACGTTTGAACTCTGCTCCCACAGGAAAACAGCCAGGTTAGAATGTTGCTGCTATGCATCTTAGGCACACAATGAGCTTTGTTAGGGTGACACACAAGGTGCTGTTGCTCCTCAATTCCTACCTCAAAGTGCATTAGAATCCAACATCTCCGGAGCCTGGTGCCGGCTGAGCACAGCACAGTAAAGCATGAACGTTTGAACTCTGCTCCCACAGCCAAAGAGCCAGGCTTGAAAGTTGTTGCTGGGCATCTTCAGCACACAGTGAGCTTTGCAAGGGTGACACCCACATTGCTGTCTCTCCTCACTTTCTTACCTCAAAGAACATTTGAATCCAACATCTCCGGTGCCTGCTCTCAGCTGAGCACAGCAGAGTAAAGGAGGAACGTTTGAACTCTGCTCCCACAGGAAAGCAGCCAGGTTTGAAAGTTTCTGCTATGCATCTTCAGCACACAGTGAGCTTTGAAGGGTGACACACACATTGCTGTCTCTCCTCACTTTCCTACCTGAAAGTGCATTTGAATCCAACATCTCCGGAGCTTGGTGCTGGCTGAGCACAGCAGAGTAAAACACGAACATTTGAACTCTGCTCCCACAGGAAAACAGACAGGTTTGAAAGGTCTTGATGGCCATCTTCAGCACACAGTGAGCTTTGCAATGGTGACACACAAGGTGCTGTCTCTCCTCACTTTCCTACACAAAGTGCATTTGAATCCAACATCTCCAGTGCCTGGTGCTGGCGTAGCACAGCAGAGTAAAGGAGGAACGTTTGAACTCTGCTCCCACAGGAAAGCAGCCAGGTTTGAAAGTTTCTGCTATGCATCTTCAGCACACAGTGAGATTTGTAAGGGTGATACACAAGGTGCTGTCACTCCTCACTTTCCTACCTCTAAGTGCATTTGAATCCAACATCTCCGGAGCCTGGTGCCAGCTGAGCACAGCAGAGTAAAACACGAACGTTTGAACTCTGCTCCCACAGGAAAAGAGCCAGGAGTGAAAGATGTTGCTGGGCATCTTCAGCACCCAGTGAGCTGTGCAAGGGTGACACTCACATGCTGTCTCTCCTCACTTTCCTACCTCAAAGTTCATTTGAATCCAACATCTCCAGTGTCTGGTGTCGGCTGTGCACAGCAGAGTAGAGCACGAATGTTTGAACTCTGCTCCCACAGCCAAAGATCCAGGAGTGAAAGCTCTCTCTGGGCATCTTCAGCACACAGTGATCTTTGCAACAGTGACACACACATTGCTGTCTCTCCTCACTGTCCTACCTTAAAGTCCATTTCAATCCAACATCTCCAGTGATCGTTCTCAGCTGAGCACATCAGAGTAGAGCACGAACATTTGAACTCTACTGCCTCAGCTGAAGAGCCAGTAGTGAAAGATCTGGCTGGGTATTTTCAGCACACAGATAGCTTTGCAACTGTGACACACACATTGCTATGGCTAATAGCTTTATGTCTTAAAAGTCCATTTGAATCCATTCTCTCCGGTGCCTGCTCTTTGCTGAGCAGCAGAAGAGTGAGCAGAACAATGAAGTTTGGACTCTGCTACCACAGTTGAAGATAAACCAGATAGCTTCTGCTGGTCATCTTCAGCACACAGTCAGATTTGAAACTGTGACACACACATTGCTATGGCTAAAGGCTTTATTTCCTAAAAGTCCATTTCTATCCAACCTCTCTGGTGCCCGGTCTGTGCTGAGCAGCAGCAGAGTAAGCAGTACAATGAAGTTTGGACTCTGCAATCACAGTCAAAGAGCAAGGCCAGAATGCTTCTTCTGGGCATCTTCAGCATACAGTGAGCTTTGCAACTGTGACACACACATTGCTGCCGCTCCTCATTTCCTACCTCAAAGTAAAACTGAATCCAGCATCTCCTGTGCCCTCCCTCTGTGAGCAGCAGCAAAGTGAGTAGAGCAGTGAAGTTTGGGCTCTGCTAAAAGAGCAGAAGACCCAGGAGGGAAAGCTCCTGCTGACTATATTCAGCACACAGTCAGAATTGCAACTGTAACATACACATTGCTGTCAATCCTCCCTTTATCTCATTAAACTGCATTTGAATGCAACCTCTCTGGTTCCCACACTCAGCTGAGCAGGAGCAGTGTGAGAAGAACAGTGAAGCTGAGAAACTGCTACCACAGTTGAATAGCAAGGCCAGTCGGCTTCTCCTGGGCATCTCTAGCAAACAGTCAGAGAGTTTTCCAGCTGTGACAATTCCTATCTCTAATGGCTTTGGCTCCTAAACCTCCATTTCCATAAAACCTCTCCGATGCCCAATCTCTGCTGAGCAGCACCAGAGAGAGTGGAGCAGTAATGTTTCAAATCTGCTAACAGCCGAAGAGCTAGTTCAAAAAGCTACTCCTAGGCTAACCTAACCCTAACCCTAACCCTAACACCTAACCCTAACCCTAACGCAAACCCTAACCCTAACTATAATGCTAACACTAACCACTTACCATTAACCATAACCCTAACCCCCTAATGAAAACCATAAACCTAACCCCCTAACCATAAACGTAACCCTAACTTCTAACCCTAACCATAACCCTAAAACTAACCCCTAAGCCTAACTTTAACACTAAAACCTAACCATAACCATAAACCCTCAGCCTAACCCTAAACCTAACCAAACCTAAACTTAATCCTAACCCCAACACTAATGCCACCCTAAACCTACCCCTAAATCTAACCCTATCCTAACCCTAACACTTAAACTTAACCCTGATCCTAACCCTAAAGCCTAAACCTAAACATAACCCCTAACCCTAATCCCTAACCCGAACCCTAACCCTAACCACTAACCCTAACCCCTAAACCTAACCCTAACCCTAAACCTAACCCTAACCCTAACCCCAAACCCTAAGCCTAACCCAAAACTTAAAACCTAACCCTAACCATAACACTAACAACTAACCCTAACACTAACCCTAGACTTAACCCCTAACCCTAACCATAACCATAACCCTATCCCCTAACACTAACCCTAACCCTAACCCTAACCCTGAAACTAACCCTGAACCTGACCCTAACCCTAACCCTAAACCTGACCCTGAACCTGACCTTAGACCTAACCCTGACCCTAACCCTAACCCCGACCCTGACCCTGACCCTGACACTAACACAGACGCTGACCCTGACCCGAACCCCAACCATGAACCTAACCCTAACCCTAACCCTAACCCTAACACCTAAACCTAACAGTAACCCTAACCTTAACCCTTAAACCTAACACTAACCCCTAACTCTAACCCTAACCCTAACCCTGACCCTAAACCTGACCCAGACCCTAACCCCAAGCCATAAGCCTAGCCCTAACCCTAACCCTAACCATAATGGCTCCCTAGCCCTAACCCTAAACCTAACCCTAAAAGGAATGGCTCCGTAACCCAAACCCTAACCCTATCCCTAACCCACCCTAACCCTAACTGTGACCCTAACCCTAACATTACCCGAACCGTAACCCTTACCCTAACACTAACGCTAACTATACCTTAACCCTAAACCTAACCCGAACACATAACCATAACTGTAGCCCTAACCCTAACCCCTAACCCTAACCCTAACCCCAACCCCAACCCCAACCCCAACCACTAACCCTAGCCCTAACACTAACACTAACCCTAACCATAATGGCTCCCTAGCCCTAACCCTAACCCTAAAAGTAATGGCTCCGTAACCCTAACCTTAACCCTATCCCTAACCCACCCTAAACCTAACCGTAACCCTAACGCTAACACTACCCTAAACGCAACCCTAACCCTAACCCTAACGCTAACTATACCCTAACCCCAAACCTAACCCTAACCCTAACACATAACCATAACAGTAACCCTAAACCTAAGCCTAACCCTGACCCTAACCCTAACTGTAAGCCTGAACCTAACCGTAAACCTGACCCTAACCCTGACCCTGACCCTAACCCTGACCCTGACCCTGACCCTAACCCTAACCCTGACCCTGACCCTAACCCTAACCCTGACAAAAACCCTGACCCTTAACCCTCACCCTAAATGTAACCCTGACCCTAACCGTAACCCTGACCCTGACCCTAACCCTGACCGTGAACCTAACCCTGACCCTGACCCTAACTCCAAACCTGACACTGACCCTAACCCAAACCCTAACCCTAACCCTAACCCTGACACTGAACCTGACCCTTACCCTAACCCTAACTCTAACACTGACCTTAACCCCAACCCTGACCCTAACCCCAAACCTGACCCCGACCACAACCCTGACGATAACCCTGACCCTAAACCTAAACCTAACCCTGAACCTGACCCTAACCATAACCCTGACCCTGACCCTGACCATAACCCTAACCCTGCCATATCCCTGACCCAGACCCTGACCCTGATCCAAACCCTGACCCTAACCATAACCCTGAACCTGACCCTAACACCTCACCCTAACCGTATCCCTAACCCTAATGTCTCCCTAACCCTAACCCTAACCCTAACCCTAATGGCTCTCTAGCCCTAACCCTAACCCTAACCCACCCTAACCGTAACCCTAAACCTAACCCAAACCCTATCCCTAACCCTAACCCTAATCCTAACCCCTAAACCGAACCCGAACCCTAACCCTAACCCTAACCCTAACCCTAACACCCCTCCAGTGGCAGTGGGGCGGCGAAGGCCGCATTCTCCTACCTGGGACACGCAGCGAGAGTCGAGCCGCCAGAGCTGCGGCCGGGGCCTCGGGCTCCCCCTCCGGCCGCACCGCCCGCCTGCAGCGCGGCCCCGGCCCGGGCCCGGGGGTTCAGGGGGAACCCCCTGCCGGGGCAGCCTCACCCACAGCTTCCACTGGAGCAGGATGCTCCAAGCCCCTGTGTCCAACCTGCCCTTGAACACTGCCGCGGATGGGGCAGCCACAGCTTCAGGTTTCTTATCGGCCCCTTCAAGTATTTGGAAGGCTGCTGTAAGGTTTCCGTAGCACCTGTCTAATGTGAACACTGACCTGCACTGTAGCAGCAGTTTACCAGAGCTTCTGCTTAACTACAAGGTCTCTGGGTGCTTTAAATTCATGACAGGCTTTCTAGAAGATTCCTTCCAGCTCCAACATAAACTGTGACTTTCCAACATCTCACTTGGCACATCAAGCTAAGCACAACGGTCCCCATCTGCCTTTTCTGCAGAGCAGAACACAACCGTAGAAGTACCAGACAAAATCTGTTATAAACGTGCCAGTGAAGAGCTGTTGCATCCTGTCTGAGTCCTTCCCTGGAAAAGAAAAATCCCTTTTTGGGTCATTACAGGCGAGGCTGGAAGAGGCTGGTGTCCCAGGCAGTTGTGTGTTTGCTGGGAAGAGCACATTGGGTCTTGGGGTCGGAGGCCATACCACAGGGTGCTGTGTGTGCTACCCTTCCTTCTGATTTGTGACAAGGAATATGAAACCCCTAGAGTACCTTCATCAAGGGGAGAGGCAGCAAGTACCAGCAGCCTGGGGAGCACCGTGAGAGGAATTCAGCACAAACAAAAGAATGGGTCTCAAACACAGCAGCACTAATAGATTTTATTTTGACTGTATTGAGTTGTACAGCACATTTTGTTTGTCGCAGTGCTATGGAACTGATTTTAGAGGTTTTTGGCCAGCAGCATGTGACGCTGAACTCACGAGAGCTAAAAGCAGTTTGGACTAACGGCCTGAATGGAAGGGCTAGGAGTACCTAGTTTCTGGCTTCTCCATCGCAGGCAGTCATTCCAACACATGCAAAACAGGAGCAAACCCAGTTTCTTCTGCCAGCCCAATGGGCACTCTCCCATGTCTGGCAGTGACTGCATGGTACAAGGCAGGGGAGAATCTGAAGCAAGGTGCCTTCTCTTCCCAAAGCCATCTTGGTTGTTCCCAGTATGGAAAAGAAGCAGAGTCCAAGGAAGTACAGGGTCTTCAGATGATGCTAGCTTTGCTTGCACTATTGGAATTTACAAAACCAGAGTCTGACATATCAAAGTGCAGGAAAGGGTCATTATTTCACTCCCTCCCACAGAGATGACAAACCATTAGCAAAGAATTTGGGAGATCACAACAGCGTAAAGTACTTTGCCTTGTTAGTAGAACCAAGCATCCTCACAGGTCCTCTCCACGCACACAAAGTCTCAGCTCTTGAGGTGCAGAAATTATCAGCCATTTTCATTTAGCTGGAAAACCCCTCTGGGTTTCTGCAGAGAAATACCCACTTTGAAACTCTTCTTCCTCATTAACACCACAGATCTCTTAGAAAGGAGGTGAGACTGGTGCTGCCCGAGGGATCTAGGGATTAAAAGCCCACCCAAAGCCCACCTTCTTCCTAAACCTGTTTTCTTTCTAAACCCACTCCCTTTTCCTCAGAGTGAGTTGGGGTTCCTGCACTCTGCTTTAAAGAAGCAGAGAGGCAGTTACAAGTTGGCAACTATAAACGTTGACCACTGAACAGGAAACAAAAACCAGTCAAATTCAAGAGGCATTTTAGGTAGTGCTGGGGCAAGTCAGAGGGCCTGTTTCCAGCACTGAACAGATGCACATGTCCTGTTGATCACTGCAGCTTGGCTGTACCTGCTGAAGCAAAAAGCACAGAGCACAGTGTCTGTGTAGCCAGTTTCCTTCCCCATCCCCATTTTGGTATCCATGCTTCATTCTCCCCTCTTTGGGTTACATTAAGTGCACAGAAATACATAGCTGCATTTGGACTGAAACCCTCACATACACCAGACAGCACATTCCAGGAGGTAAACCAACAAACATATTATGGCCTGTACCGTCAAGGTATCAAGTTTTTAAGGATGAAGAGCAGTAGGCAGTGGAGAACTGAGGGCAGAAAAGGGGAGGAGGAACACGAGAGGAACATGAGTTGTGTTTCCATGCCAGGAGAGGATCAGAGTGCAGTTCCTGTTAGCACCAGGCTGTGACAGGACTGCAGGCAAGCAGACGGGCGGAGCAGAAGTGAAAAGCCAACCTCCCATCTCCCCGCAGTGCTGGGGGCTGTAAAAACTTTCGTGCATGCTTTTAGAGCTGTCATCTTCTCTTTTCTTGTTGCCAAATTGTGCACTATTTTTGGAGGTGGTGGTTAGCATCACATCATTCTCTTAGGCTAATGGCTGGGGAGACATCTTGCTGATAGGGTGCTAGGGTGGAAAGGTGGGAAGTAGTTTATTTGATGGATGCATTTTGTAGTGGCTGGTAAATCTCTGTGCCCTCGTGAAGGGCACACCCAGAGTGGAAACATAATTCAAAGTTATGAGATGGGCAGTGTGTGATAATACAGCCCTGGTTCCACTTGGGAAAAGCAAAACCCGAACAAAAATGCGTGACCTGACCTAGAAAATCCTAAGGCTACCTGTGTGTGTTGCTGTAAGAGAAGGTAAAACCAGTTCCTTGTCTCCCCAGTCACCCAGGCACTTGTGATGGCTGGTACCCAAAGTCACCCACCAGCCTCTCTAGGCAGATGTGCCAGATGCTGCTTTCTTTTCCCCAAATGAAAACACAGAAGTAGGAGAGCAGGTGGAATCAGCTCTGCAGAGGAGCTGTGCTGATCAAAGGAGGCTTGGCTGCATGCTCTGAGATCTGAGCTTATCTGTCTATCTTCTGATTTGTGTAGTCAAATGATTCCTACAAAACCTCTGCCTTCTCTGCAGTGTATGTCCCGTATGCTACATTTGATGTCAGCTGCTTTGAGAAAGTGACCCTCAAACTCTACATGCTGTTGGAATTACTTTCTATCTTCTTCTGTCGTGGTTTAAACCCAACCACAAACCTCGTCCACTCACTCCCCCCCCTTCTTGCCCTCCCCCTGCTTCTGGAGGGACAGAGAGGAGAACCAAAAAGAATGCAACTCCCACAGGTTGAGATAAGAACAGTTTAGTAACTAAGGTATAACACAAATCACTGCTGCTACCACCAATAATAATAGTGCTAAAGGAAATAACAAGAGGAAAGAATACAACACCTCAACACCAGCCGACCAATAACTCGCCCCACACCCCCCAGCCGAGCACCAACCGGTACCTCGTCCAACCCTGCAGTCCCTCTCCCCCTTCTGGGTCCCTCCAATTTACATCCTGGGCATGACGTGCTGTGGTATGGAGTACCTCTTTGGCTAGCTTGGGTCAGGTGTCCTGTCCCTTCTTCCTCCCAGCCTCCCCTCCTCCCTGGCAGAGCATGAGGCTCAGAAAGTCCTTGGCCAGACCAAACATTTGAGCAGCAACTGAAAACATCGGCGTTATCAGCACTGTTCCCAGGCCAAAAGATCAAAACACAGCACTGTACTAGCTCCTAAGAAGGAGAAAACTGACTGCTGCTGCTCAAACCAGGACATCTTCGAAAGCTGGCACATGGTGATTGTCATCATCCAATGTCAAGATGCTAAGGGAGAGTAATTAAATTCAAAGCCAGCTCAGAGTAACTTCAGGAAAAGGAAAGTTATCCCTTAATCTCAGTGTGTGGTTGAGATGCTGCTTTCTTTACAAATGAAGTTCTCATTTAGTCCTGTCAGGTTTCTGCATCATTAACCATTAGTCCTGTCACTTCTTCAGGGCTGAGCCTGGTTGCATTATCATGCACCGAGCTCTGCTCTGATCATAGAGCAGCTTTTCTACGTGAGGCTGAAGCAACACCTCTTTTTATCTCGGCTTTGCAAAATAGCCTGTAATGTTCTGTACTGCCTGAGCTCCAGCTTCTAGGCAATACAAGGTGAGCTGAGGACCTGGCTTCAAAATCAAGGCTTTGGTTTCTTTAAAACAGACCAATCCACAATCTAAGCTTCCTGATATTATGTGGGTGCATCGAGGCACGTCAAAGAAATGTGCAGGGACATATTTGGAACAAAAGCTTTCCTGTAGTCAGCTGATTTCATATCTGAACATGCGGCCTGGTATAGAATCACAAAATGGTTTGGGTTTGAAGGAACCTTCAAAACTCATCTTGTCCAATCACCCTGCAATGAGCAGGAACATCTTCAACTAGATCAGCTTGGCAGAACCACATCCCTCCTGGCCTTGAATGTCTCCAGGGATGGAGCATCTGGCACCTCTCTGGGCAACCTGTGCCAGGGTTTTCCCACCCTCATTGTACACAATTTCTTCCTCGCATCCAGCGTGAATCTCCCTCGTTTAGCTTGAACCCATCACCCCTCATCCTGTGTCAGCAGGCCCTGCTAAAATGTCTCTGCCCATCTTTCTTACAGGCCCCTTTTAGGAACTGAAAGGCTGCAATAAGGTCTCCCTGGAGCCTTCTCCAGGTTGAAGAAGCCCAACTCTCTCAGCCTGTCTCCAGGGCAGAGCTGCTCCAGCCCTCTGATAATTTTTGTGGCTCTCTTCTGGACCCTCTCCAACAGGTTCATGTCTTTCCTGTACTGAGGACTCGAGGAGGAGCAGTTGCCTTTCCCCTGCCCTCTGATGGGTGCAACACATGTGGCTCAGGTCGGTTAAACCTGCAGACAGCATTTTCACACAGATGCTGCAGTTGAGCTCCTGGTGTTTTCCCTTTGTTCTTGATTAATGCCTGTTTTTTCCTGTATTTGCAGGCTTCTCAGGAGTACAAGCAGCTCGCTTTGATGAAGCAATGGCTGCAAAGCACTGAGCACTGTCACTGATGGGAGAGCCCATCAGGTACCTGAAGATCAACCAGTTTGAGAGGCTCCTGCACCAGCACAGCATCTCTACTTTCCTGTTTACAAATGCAGTTCCCAGATGAGATTAGGTAAGAGTTGGACAAAATACCTCCCTACTAAAACATTTGAGTGCAGACTTGTGTTTTAATTGCATTTTATGGCTCATCAGTCAGCTCTGTGCTGACAATGAAAAAGCTCACTTGGCATCTATTTGATTTTAACTGTCATCTCCCCATGCTCTTTCTCATGTCTTTTTCTACAGTTTGATTTTTCCTTTCTGTATCTCTTAGAGTGGGATTACTTCTGAAAAGGAAGAGGATATAATACAGAACCTCCTGCACGTGCAGCGGAAGAAGAGCAAGTGAGCTGCGTGTTGAGAAAATGGGTGATAACTAGTGCAAATGTTTCTGACAGCCAGAGCAGGAGACTGAGCTTGTAAATTGCCTTTTTCACTTCTGAGCTTCTCTTGCAGTCTGATCTTTGTTCTAACTCCAGAAGACAGTTTGGATGGGGCTTGTAGCAACCTGGTGTTTTTGTGGAAAGTGTCCCTGCCGATGGCAGGGGGTTGGAACTGGCTGAGCTTTAAGGTCCCTTCCAGCCCAAACCATTCTATAATTTTAAGACCAGCTGTAACAGCTCAAGCCAAAGATCTATCTCCAGCAAAACCTGGAGTGCAGGATAAGAAAAGGTGAAAAGCACGTACTCTTCTGCCAAAGTGGGATCAGTAGTTTTTAACCTCCCTCTTGGGTGCATTTGAGCTACAACACTCCAAATATTTTCATGATCTCTGATGAAAATTTTCAGTCACAGCTGAGCAGTGACCTGAAGGCCCAAGGGATCACGGCTGCTGCTGTCAGCTCAGAACACAGTCTACCAATTAACAAGCTTTGTAGTGATTAATGAAGCACTCGTGGTCCCAACATCACATTATTTGCCAAGTGCTTCATGAAGATGTCTTCCATGTCTGTCTTACTGATACTGTGCTCTGATGAAAGCAAGTACTTCTATTTACTGATTTGGCAAAGGTGACATGTTACCTGCTGAGATGAACAGACAAGAGAGACTGTTTCGTTTGAATAATGAGATTTTCTGCCTTCTGAGAGGACAGTGGTGGACCATTTTCTACCAAATCCACGTTAGCAGACCTGGGAAGCTCCGTGTAATTGTGGGACATTTTCTCCTGCAAATGCTGAGTAGCTTTGTCAAAGTGCCTGTGTGCAGGTGCTGGCTGATCTTGTCAAGCAACATCTCAGGAGAAACTCTGCGCTTTCTGAAATCAGGTACAAGCTTTCTAAGTTCTCTGTGTGAGTAGAGGAGGCTGTGGAAAGACAGGGAGCTAAATATTGCAGGTAAAAATACTGAAAACATCTTCTGGGAACTTGCTTTTGCCCATCATTTCTTTTCTTCTGTCTCTCTTGACCCTAGATAGGTACAGTTCATTCATTGCTGTGTGTTGTCAGATACTCCCTTGCAAAGAATTGCAGGTGAAAGTGTTGGCAAGTCTGTCTTACAGCTAAAAATACTCTGGTCAAGCTGAAGGGAAGGGGAAAGAGAAACTCCATTAGAAGGTGCCTCTTCTCCTCAAAGCAGCTGCACTTTGAAGGGTTCTGGAAACACTGGCAACACAAGAGCTCATTAATAGTTGCTCCCATTGACTTATTCTGCTCAGCTACGTATTTCATCATCACACATAGGGGACAGCAAGGAGCTGCTATGTGTTAGTCTTTTTTCTTAATGTTATGCAAGATTCTGGTACCCAGAAATTATCTTGAACTGCTTCCTGGCAGAAGCATCTTTCTGTTTTCATCCAGAGCACGTTGCTTGGTGTTCACATGAGCTGTTACGCACTGCTCACTAGGGCTGTGATAAATGAAAGGTGGTAAAAGCTGGCACTTCTTGAGAAACGCAGCTGCTACTTCAGAATAAGTGGGCAAGTGCTGATGCATTGTGTTGGGAAAGTGATGCCAATGTATCTGGAAACAAAACACAAGTCCCATGTTTTCACCCTGCCTGACAAGCCATCCAGATGTATTCAGTTGTCCTGACACAGAGATGAGCTGGCACTGCAGCTGATATGAGTCACTGCTGGTAAGAGTTATGTAGAGGTTTGATCTCTCCACATCTAACAGATGAAAATGGGCAGAGGTTTTAAAAGCACAAGTTGTACTTTTCTGGGCTTGCCTTTGTGGTGGTTGGGAAGTGCTGGCCGTGCACAGCTACCCTGCTTGCCTGTGTGTCTCCTGGGGCTTCATGCTTGTTGCTGCCGGGATGGGTGGTTAAAGATAGGTTCTGCTGCAAAATGTTGATAATAGAGACAGACAAGTGGGAGAAAAGGAGAGGACACACTCTTAGGTGAGAAAAGAATACAGACGTCCTCCTTGGACATCTTCCTGCCACCCAAAAGCAGGTTGATACTTGTTAGGAATAGAAATGGAAGGACCTAGGCAAAGAGATAGGGTTCAAATCTCTTGCCTTAGTGAAGTAGTTAAACTGATAATGGATTTCAGGGTTTTAGCTGAAGTTCTGCCCGAAGTTCTTGAGCCTTTAGTAAAGGAGTGAATTTAATACAGAATTGTTCCCAGTGTGATTTGACAGCATCATGTGGCACATTGTTGATGAGTTGCTGCAGCATTTTCAAAGGAAGTTCAGGAATAAAAGATAGTATTTTTTGTGCTATTTCTTTCTGCAGTAAGCAGCAAGAAACCTCCTCTTTGTCCACTCCTATGAGGAGCAAGTTTTTTTCCTTTCCAGAGTGGTTCTCATTGAGATGACCTTTGTGTTAAATTTTCTGTGCTGAGAAATGTTATTTTGAGAGAGGAGGTTCTGTTACACAGCAGGTAGACTCCCAGAATTCTTCACTTGTTTCTTGTCAGGCATCTTCTGCCCTCCAAATTAAATTGAGAGCAAAAAGAAAGACATTAACATGTGCAGTTCAGAATATGCCCTTTGCAAGCGTCATCCCATTTAAGAAGCCTTGTCTTGTCCTCTGACAGCCTTGAGTTCATAAGAATGATTGAGAGGTGACTTGACTTGAGCACCTGGAGGGAGCACTCAGGATGGGAGTCCTTGTTCCCCTCATGAGGATGTGAACTGTTCCAGTGGTATTTCTTTGAGCCACTGCTGCTTCATAATGCTACATCCAAATGAGAAATGAGGTGAAATTAATAAGGAGGGTCCAGAAGCTCAGGAGGGAAGAGTTAGATTTAACATCCCTGGAAGTTTTATGATCAAGTTGATGCGTTTTTTTTTTTTTCCTTCAGAAATACCATTAACCAGAAGTGGTGTCTGAACAAGGAAAAAAGGAACTGATGTTGTATGAGCTGTCATTCACAAGACTTGCGATTCATTTGTGTTCTGACTTTGTGCTGTTTCCCTCATTGTTACTAGGTCAGATTCTCTACGTGAAAGACACCGTGGGTCTTTCCTTGATGGCTGTGAAATACGCCCTCAGCGGTGGGTGAGCTTTGGTGGGGCAGGGCAAGGCCACTGCAGGACAGAGGAGTTTCAGTCCTACTGAAGGGCAGCCCTGTCCCAAGGCTGCAGCCCTGCTCTTGGTGGTCCCTGCCCCTTCTGGTCTCTGGCAGTGTGCCCTGCCATGGCTGCACAGCTCTGCTGTGGAGGGTGGAGAGGAGAGGAGGGAAGAGGAGAAGGAAGCACAGTGCTGGGCACCCAGGGCAACACAGCTGCCAGGGCAGCACCCGCAGGCTTGTAGTGCCAGGGCCCTGTACCTGGAGGCCAGCTGTGTCAGAGGTGCCCCGAGCAGGGACAATGAAACCCTAGGCAGGAAGCGTGCCTGGGCAGAGGGAAGCTATGGGGGGCAGCTTTTCGGTTGGGTAGCTTGGCTCTGCCAAAGCTCTGCTCAGGTTCCTGAGCTTTTTGTTCGACACTTGCTGGTTAGAACGGCAGGGGGGAGCTGAGGAGCCATAGGGACACTTCTGAAAGTCCTCTCCAGACACGGGAGGGGACATAATGCCTGCCCCTGGGGGCCTGAGAGCGGGCTGTGCAGGAGGAGGGAAGGAACCTGAAACTGCTGGCTCTTGGGCACCCACAGCCTGCCCAGGCTCTGTGAGCTGCTGGCAGCGATGCTTCCCGAGCCCAGGCAGGTTGAACACATGACAAAGGTGCAGTCTGTTAATCCTCTGTGCGCCATTTGTTCCCGAAAAGCCCTGATCTTGTGGGTCTCTGACTTGGGCTACATAGAAGATACTCTAACGGCACGGCTTCCTTGAGGACAGTGTCCAGACAGAGCTCTCCCCTCCCTTCTGCAAAATGCAGAGAAACAGCATCACACCACTGCTGCAAGTCCTTGGGACAGGCAGAACTGATTAAATCAACTCCAGGTGGGGAAAGTCACAGAGGGAGGAAAAACCTTCCTGGGGCAGGATTGCAACTGCACAAGTCACAGCTTCCTCTCCCCTGTGAGAGGAGCAGCTACATTTCATTTTCTTTCATTTCTCCTCTCTTAAAGGACACAGAAGTCCTTCCAGCTGCTATGTCTCGAACTGAGGCACCAACAGAGGCACTTTCCAAGGAAAGGCCCTGTGCTGAAGCACCCTCAGGAAGGATGAAGTGTGTGTGAAAGGGGGGCTCAGAGCATAAATGCAGCCACTGAAGGTGTCGAGGAAGCACCAGCCATGCCATACATCCCACTGGGATGAAGGGGATAATGTGGATTTGCACAGAGCCACAGCAGTCCTGGCTCTGCAGAGTCCAGCTGGTGCCACGGATGCAGACATCCTGGACATTCCTGACCAGCACAGGATTCTGAGGAAGGCAGGGGTTATGGCTAGGGGATACAAAGAGCAATGGTCCGTGCAGACAAGGCTTTTCTGCTGGGAGGCGATGGAGGCACAGGGCACTTGCCCTGTTTTCCAGCTGTGCTCCCACTGCAGATGGCTACGAGGAATAGGATTCCCAGTGTCAGGCAATATTTCCAGTGGCAGCTATAAAGCCTGTGTGTTGAGATTGCCTTTCCTTCCATGGCTCTGTCTATAATTAAGTGGGGAATGGGGTTTCCTAAATGCAGTGCCTCAACTGGGCCATTTCTGGAGTGATTGCCGGCTGGATTTGAGCAAGAATTCCATGACATTTCCCCACTCCCTGGCATCCTTCCCCCAGCCAGCAGCAGCACACTTAGGAGCCTCTGTTGATGAATCTAGACCTATACTGGGCAATTAATTTTGTTAAAGCTGTATTCCAATCCCTTTCAAAGGCAGGACAATACATGAATATCCATTGAAGGGGGAACACCGTGACACCCACTCTGACACTCCAATGGGGTTTTCCCCGATACAAAATACCTCCTGGAAAAAATCCTGCCTTTGTGGCGTGTCATTCCTGGGGTTTTTACTGGAGCTCAGGAGACAGTGAAAGCAAGTAACACAACCGGAGGCTCCAAGGCAGTGCTGAGCAAGCTGCAAGGCCTGCACATAGCTGGGGCTGGGCTGATGTTTGAGGTGGTTACTTCAGCCCTCTCACTATGGGCAAAATTTCACTCCACATTTCCCTCCACAAACCAAAACTGGAAAAATGTCTGGTTTCAACTAGGCAGAATGTGTAATTCCAGCTCTCCAGAGAGATGCACCGTTCACCACGGGAAGGGTAGGGGCTGAACCAGCAGCACTGGGGTTTTGCCTCTTTCCTTCACACCTACTTCACCTTTTTTTTCTCCTACCAAGCAGGACTCACTCAATATCACAGTGCCAGATAGAGGTCCCCTCGAACCAATTCACCAAAGCTGGGTTTGTACAGTGCAATTTTTTTTTAAGGCTGATTCCCAGGTCTGGAGGGTGGGAAATGGGGAAAACTGGGGGTTTGTAACTGCACCGAGTCCTTCCCATAGTTTTCTAGGAGACTGGCTGCCTGTGCCATGAATCAGCTCTCAAATTCCATCAGCTCAGCTTGGTTATCAGATGAGTCATTGCTCCTCCTTGAGCTTTTGTTCTGAAAGTAAGCTTCTTGACACCTAGTAAGCACGGCAGAGCTGGTGAAAACACCAAGCAGTGCATCACACCCACTTACAGGTTGGTCTCACTGAACTAACCCAGCCCTGGCAGTGGGATCTACAAGCTCTCTTTCATTTCTCACATCACAAGATGAGGAATGGGTAAGCAGGAAGAACTGCGTGAGTTAAGTGATTTCCAGCAAGGCACTTCTGTAAAGCAGTTTTAATATAGTACAATTGTGATCATGAAATTCGCTTCCGTGACCATAGCGTTTGGTGGTTGTGCGTAAGAAGCAGCTACTTGGCCATAGACAGAGCAGAATCCAAAGAGCTCCAGAGGTACCATGCTTTTAGTATTACTGTAAGGATGACCCAGAGCAGAGTTTCTGTCTCACCACTGTCCTTTCCAGCATGTTTTTTGCAGTCCTGCACTGAAATTGCCACTGCTCGAAACAGAAGCAAAGTGGAGGAACACCAGTGAAATAATAAAGAGCAATAATAATAATAATAATGATAATAACTGTTGTTTGACCACACAGCTGTGTTTGAACAGGAGAAGCCAGTACCCACAAGCAGAGGTTGCGGGAAAGCGGCACCCTGTGCCCTGGCCCAGGAACCAAACATGGGGAAGGCAGCTGTGAACACAGCCTGTTTATTTGAAGTGGGGACATAAAAAGGGGATGGGGGGTGCGGTGAGGGGTGGGAATTACATATTGACAGTTAAAAAATAGTAAAATGATAGCAAAACTATGGTAAAAACGTTAGTTTAATTGTTACAACAAGGGTAGGACAAAAGTATAACAAAAAAACTCTACGATAAAACAACAAAACAACTACCATTTAAAAACAAAATCACTACAGTTTAACAACAAAACAACTACAGTTTAACAACAAAAGAACATTAGAACAGGTGAAGAACAAACATAGAACAATAAAATCTTCAACACATCTTCACAGCCGTGGACGTTTTGCTGCTGATGGCCCAAAACGCCACTTGGCGTCGGAGCGGTCCTCCTCCTTGGGGAAGAACAAAAACCAAACAGGACAGGTTTAGTCACATCCACGTACATCACAGTTTAGAAGCAAGGAGCTGCTGTAACAGCTCAGCTATAAAACCAAAGTGTTATTCCATTAAAGAACATTTAAATATTTGTGGGTTTTCTGTAATTTAGACTCCACCCGACACACACACACAGCTCAGAGTAAAGGAGCTGGCAGCTATGCCCTCCTGGGGGTGGTGGGGACAATGCAGGCAGGGGGGGCAGCTCCCGGGTAACCCCTGGCTCTGGCAGCCTCTGCCCCTCTCCCAGGGGAGACAGCACTGCAGCTCCTGGGACCTGGTAAACCCCAAACGGGTGGGGATGGGCCAGATTGAAAACAATTTGGATGTGGGGAGGATCCCCATCTGCTCTGGACTCCCCAGCTGGCTCCAGAGCACCCAAGCATGGGGACGGCAGTGGCAGAGAGGGGAAAAGGAGGGAGCGCAGGGATTGTCAGGGCTGGAGCAAAGGTTTGCACCTTAGGAAACACGGCAAAATAAAGCTAGGAAGGAAAGGCTTCAGAGATGCAGAGACGTTCATCCAGCCTTGGGGGTGGAACGCTTCCAGTAGGAACAGTTCGGTTCACCCCATGCCACCCTGGGCGCTGCCACCCAGCACGGTTTCTTGCTGGCAGCAGAGAAGGGGCCTGACCCCATCACTCTGGTCCCCCGTAGGGGCTGCTCTGGACCAGAGCCCCACAGGTGGGGGGCCAGCAGCGCTGGCCGTTACTTATTATGGAAATGATGGGTCCGTGCCTTTAGCCGCTTGCGAGTTCCCTGGGTCCTGGATCTTGCCTGCATCAAAGAGGCAGGGGTGGATGAACCTGGAAGCACAAAGTTTTGCTCAGGTCTCTGCAGCCACACTCCGAGCTGGCACCGGGGCTACCACAATCCCTATCCCAGGGGGAATGGAAGGTTTTACACCCCCAGAGCCCAGCAGCCACCACTCAAGCCGGCTCCTACAGCACAGCCTGGCCCTTCCACCATCCCCCAGCCCAAGGGGACAACATGACCCATCAGCTCCTCGAGGCTGAAGCACCAACTCCCTCACTACCAGGGGAAGCAACGCCTTCTCCAAGGCCTGAAGGGCGCTGGCCTAAGAAGGGTGCAGGAGTTCCTGGAAAGCAACACAGCACTGTGAGCCGGGGTCAGCAAAGGAGGAAGAGCCTGGCTTTAGGGAGCTGGCAGCACCCGCAGGAGCCGATGCATCCTGTGCATCCAGAGGGGGCAAGGAGCGACATTTCAGATTCCCCTCCCCACCCCAGGGCTGGGGACCGGGGCAGCGAGTGAGGGAAGCACCTTCCCTTCACATGGCAAGGCTCTGCACGGCCTCAGCACCAGCCCCTCAGGGCTGCTGAGCCCGGGCAGCTCAGCCAGGTCTGGCAGGAAAGCTGCTGCCTAAATCTAACCCTGCCCTTCACCCCCGCAGAAACCCCATCCGCCCCGACTCACCTCCCAACACAGGCGCGCTCCCGCTTCTGGGCTGCCTGGTGTCAGTAAGGCCGGTGGTGCTGGAATTGCCTAGCCCAGAAACCACCGATGTTGCGGTTGCAGACACTGCCCATTTGCGGCTGGTGCCTGAGGAGCCCTGGGCGATGGCTGTGCCCAGGGACGTACCTTCCCCACTGGTGCTGGGGACCTCATGTGCTGGGAGGGAGCACAAAATCAAGACCCACAACTTGCTGTATGGGACTACCCGTTAGCAGAGCCTGCCAGCATGAACAGCTCACAGCTCCGGCACTGGGGAACCTTGCCCGTCACCCTGGGGACTGCGGGGCACGAGATCTCCTGCCCGAGTCTTCACCAGGCTCTAGGAGTTTCAGACCCGAGCACCAGGCAGCACCGGCCCAGAAGCTTCCTCAGCCTGCGCTGCGCGGACACCCCACAGCCCTGCCAGCCTGCGCCATGGCTGTCTCCTCCTTGTCGTGCCCTTCACATTCCCAGTCTGCCCTTACCCGCCTTATACCCCAGAAGTCGGCACAACCGCTGCTGTGCTGCCTTCCTCTCCTCCTCTATGATCTCCTTCGTGATGGGGTAGCCAGGGTCAGGCCAAGGGGGCTGCCAAAACAGAGCAGTAGCTTAGCTCCTTCTCAGGGAAGCCAGCAGAGCAGTTATGAAGGAGGAGGGGAAGCAGGCTGGCGCCAGAGCCAGGAAGCTGTGGTTCTGCCACAGCCACCGCAGAGCTCTGGTCCCCGTTCATTTTGATACCCAGCTTGGCGCTGAGGGCCATCCTTGCCCAGCCAGTACCTGCTCCAGTAACGGGCAGCACAGTCACGCACAGCCCACCACATACCGGGGCAGGGGAGAGCATCACTTCCCACTCAGCCAAGGACAAGACCTCCTGCCCCAAGGCAGGCAGGTCAGCCTGCCCCCAGCCCTGCAGGGATTGCACTGGACACATTCTGTCCCCAGACGAGGGCAAAAGAGGCTGCAAGACAGCGACGTACCAGCACCAGGGGTTCATTATCCCAAGGCACCAGCAGGTAGATGCTCCTCCTGCGTGGCCTTCCGTTTCCTGGCAATGGTCGTGGGCTCGGGGACTGCCGCCGCTTCTCCTCAACCCTCTTGGCAGCTACAGGAGGAGACAAGTTAGGAGCAGCTCCCAGCAAGGGCGTTTGGCCTGTACCGAGGGGTTCTCTCTTCTCATTCCTCTCTGGATGCCCATCTTGGAGGGCAGAGCCAGGGACACGGCCTTCAGCCGCGGACAAGGCTGCGATGCCCTGGGGCAGCACCTGGCCACAAGAGATCCACGGGGAAGCTGTCACAGGAGCCCAATGGGGCTTCATGGGCCAGTGGCCCCATCCCACCTCCACAAACACTCCTTGCACGCTGCCCACCCGAACCACAAACCGCACAAACTGCCAGACGTGGCCACATCTCGCACTGTGCCACGGGACCCTATCCACAATGGGCACATGGGAGAAAACGCCACTGCCTCAGGGCCAGCACGTTCCTAGTTTCCTGGGGACACCTCAAGCCCATCCCACCTGCAGACCGGAGCTCCCTCGTGTCCCGCAGCTGGCCTGCACCAGTGCCAACCCTGGCACAAAGCTGGGCCCCACCTGCACTCACCTTCCTCCATCTGCACAGCCCTGGGCGCTGTCACTGGCGCGTGGCTCCATCATCGCACCTCCCGTTCCCTGTGCAAGTGGGAGAGAGCCAGTTAGGGTCAGCCCCTGCCCTGAGAGCAGGACGAGACCCAACACGCCAAGGACTCCCACAAGCAGCCCTGCTGTGTTTCTTTGTTGTCTTTGCCAAAGAGCAGAGCTCAGGGCAACAGCCTTGAGTCACCGCAGCAGCTTGACCATGGCTTCAGGCAGAGGAGCTGCTCCGCTCCCCTCCAAAGGGCCCCGGCTCGGGCAGCTCAGGGCAGTAGCTGGGGATCTCGGGTGGGAGCCGCTGCTCCTCACAGGGCCCTGGTCAGACCCACCCTGTCCTGCTGTTCCACATCACCGCAGGGGAACAAGGCTGCAGTGATGCTGATCAGCACAACACCAGGGCTTCCGCACAGCTGGGTGACCCAGCAGCCATGTCTCAGGGGCCTGGAGCGCCCCGGCTCTGGTGGAGCATAGGACTTGGGTACTGGGATGGCTGGGAAGGCGAACGCTTTCTTCCCAGCTGGCACCGACAAGCAGGCCCTCGCTGGATGAGCAGTACATTACCTTCCTGTCCACTCTGGCACCTCACAGCAGACTCCTCTGCAGGTCTGTGGGGACACCCCCACACACATCCACTTCTCCTGGAATGCAGGAAGAGACCAGCAGTAACTAATTTGGTTCTGGGGAGCACAGCCTCCCGTTCTCCTCATCACCGTAGAGTAAATCCCAACTCCCAGGCACTGGCTACCGAGCCCAGAGCCTCTCTTGCTTCAGTGCTGCTCAACTCCATGGAGGGCAAAGTCTGAGCACCCCAAGCTGGATCCACTCTGGGAGCAAGCAGCCTCCAGGCTCTTTATGACCGAGGCGATGGGGAGGGAGGATGCTGCTGGCCCAGACACAGCAAACCCTTCCCTACTGACCCACCCTGGAGAAAACCTTTCCCTGCACAGCTGCAGAGCTCCATTAGCCACGACTACGTCCCACTCCCACATCTGCAAGCCCAGCCCAGGATGGGAGCAGTGTTTTGTTACAGCTCAGCAGGTGCTGAGGAGACCCGCATCCAAGTGGGAACACAGGGCTCCCAGGCGTGCTGCTGCCTCCGGCTGAAGAGCTGTCAGCACAGCAAAGAGATTTTGTCTTCCCCTTTTCCCTGGATGTGTCCCCCCTGCAGTGGGGCCAGGGCAGAGTGTGGAGAAGCAAAGAGCTGTGCGCTGCGCTGCGGAGCGGGGCTGGGCGTCGGGCCCATGGCGAGCCCCTGGGCATCCGACTGTCCCAGCGTACCGGCGGGAAAACAGTCCTAGGGCTCCAGTCTGGCGGCAGCGGGAACCGGCGGCGCACGGTCGGCGGCGGGGCTCTGCGGGGACACAACGGTCAGCACCACCGTTAGCGGTGGCAGGATCCGATCCCGTCCTCCCCCGGCACTGCCTCAAGGCAGGAGTGGCTGGACCGGGTGCTCTCAGCACAGGCGGTACCTGCGGCTGAGCCACCATCAGAGTCCATTTTGCCATGCAGGCAACATGGGTGCAGGAGCCGTGCGGGCTGGCAGGACCGTTATCGCATACCAGGACCCCACTGCGCCCTGCAGTGATCCCAGCAGCACCACGCAGGGCAGCACCACAGGCCCAGAGCTATGGGCCCAGCACCACCATAGCTGTGCCACCCATGTCCTTATCCCACCCGTATCCCTGTGCCACCAGCATCCCTGAAAACCAGTGTCCCTGTGCCACCTGTGTCCATGTCCCAACTATGTCCCTGTGCCTCCTGCATCCCTGACAACCAGTTTTCCTGTGCCACCTGTGTCCATGTCCCAACTATGTCCCTGTGCCATCTGCATCCCTGGCAACAAGTGTCTCTTTGCGATGTATATCCCTATGGCACCTGTGTCTCTGTGTCACCTGCATCCCTGACTACCAGTGATCCTGTGCCACCTGTGTCCATGTCCCAACTATGGCCCTGTGCCTCCTGCATCCCTAACAACCAGTTTTCCTGTGCCACCTGTGTCCATGTCCCAACCGTGTCCCTCTTCCACCTGCATCCCCGACAACCTGTGTCCCTGTGCCACCCGTGTCTCAGACAAGGAGTGCCCTGGGCCACCCGTGTCCTTATCCCACCCACATCCTACCCCCGCGCTCACCTGAGGCAGGTGGCGTGGGTCAGGGCCCTGTCCCTGCGGCTGACTCCTGTGGCCGGGCGGGCGATACCGGCCCTGCTGAAGCTCGGGCGCCGGTAGGCCTGGGCCCATGGAGGTGGGAAGCGGGCAATGAGGCTCGGCCTGCAGGGGGGAAGAAGAAGTCGGGGAGGGCGCGGGGGGGGCACGAACCGAGGGGGAGGGCGCCTGGCGGGCGGGCGGGCCCGCAGCAGAAGCCAGGCACCCCCCGCGCCCAGCGGCGCTCCCAGCAGCGGTCCCTGCGCCAGGCAGGTCAGCATCACTGCCAGCGCCAGCGCCACGGACTCGGCAGCGCCATCGCTTCCGACCGCAGCAGCAACGGCCCCCGGCCCGGAACGCGCTGCGGGAGCCGCGCCCCGGCCCCTCGGCAGTGGCCGCGTTCTCGAGCTCGTGGCCCTGTGCCACCGGCACCCCCGTTCCACCCGCCTGCTACTGACAGCCCTGCGCCACCCGCGCCCCTGACAGCCACTGTCCCTGGGCCACCCCTGTCCTTAGCTCACCCTCGCCTCTGTGCCTGCAGCTTCCACAGCCCCGCTGTGCCCTACCAGGCACACACCATGGCAGGGACGCCAACACGGACCACACACAACACGATTCCCCTGAGCATCTTCCTGGCCATGACCCCCCCGGGCCAGCTCAGGGGACCCAGCTTCCCGGGAGGGAGCACGGGCACACAGGGAATCCCCATGGAAAATAACAAACCCAAGGCAAGTAACCGCGTTTCTGATCTCAGCAGCTGCCAAGCGCCACGCTTGACATTCAGGGGAAAGCTGTGCTTAGAACTGGATTGGGTTTTGATGCAGCCACAGCAAGCATTGGTCTTTAAAGCTAATAAGGGCTTTGCAGGCTCCTCCTGAGCTCTCAGGGGACAGCCCAGCACTAGCACGCATTGTAATCTAGGGTGTCCTTGCTGGGGATGAATGTGTTGTATTGAGATGTGCAGCCCTCATGTTCCTTCAGGTCTTTCTGCTCAGAGCTGGGGACAGAGGAGGGTGCTGCTGCTGTGCTGCCATTTCAAAGGGGCCTTGCAAGGAATGCTCATGCCCTGCACATGGGAGGCAGGGCTCCATCTCCAGCCCCGTGGTTTCACCTTTTCCCATGCCCAGTGCTCCCATGCAGTGGGCACAGCTGTAGCACTGGGGCTGCCTCAGGTCCTCGGGGGCTGCTCAAGAGTGCCTTTTGGGGGCAGATGCCAGGGGAGCTGCAGGTGTCTCAAAGGAAATGGTGACGTAAGGGCAGGAGCTCTTGCACGTGCAGCCTGTGGCTGCCCCATCCCACTTGCGCCTTGCGCTTTTCTGTCCTTGACCCTCTGCAAACTGGATGCTGCGGCACCATGGGGAACATCCGCAGGCAGAGGCAGCACTTGGTGATGGGGCAGCTGACCTGGCCCTGGCTGTTTGCTGGCGTTGGATCTCAGAGGTGCCTTCAGAGCATCCCCAAGGGCTTCCTGCTGCCTGCCCCTGGGCTGGGCTGGGCTGGAGGCTCTCCACAGGAAACACAGACTCACTAGAAACCACAGCGTGGTAATGAAGTGTCCTTCCCAGCACACTTGTGCAATCTTGCCCTTAAATTGCCACACATTTCTCGAAGCAGAGCCAAAGTGGAGAAAACCCAGTGAAATAATAATAAATTGTAATAATAATAAAAATAGTAATAACTGTTGCTCAGCCACACAGCTGTGTTTGGACAGCGGTAGCAAGTACCCACAAGCAGTAGGTGCTGGGAAGCAGCACCCTGAGCTCTGGCCCAGGAACCAACATGGGGAAAGCAGATGTGAACACAGACTGTTTAGTTGAAGTGGGGACATAAAAAGTGGGAAGGTGAGCGAGGGACGATTGCACATTCACAGTAAAACAATACTAAAATGGTAGTAGAAAACCCAATATGACAACATGCGGTAGAAGAAGAGTAACAACAACAGATCAACAACAGCCTAACAAGAACAGAACAGCAGAACACCACTAACAACACCAGACTGTAACAAGTGCAGAGACGCACAGCCATTCATCCAGCCCTGGCTGCGCAACTGTTCCAGTAGGAAGAATTTGATGCTCCCCGTTCCACCCCGGGCGCTGCCTCCCAGCGCGGTTTCTTGCCGGCAGCAGAGACGGGGCCCGGCCCCCTCATTCCGGGCCCCCCTCCCACCGTCTCCCCGCGCCTCGGGCCTCGCCAGCTCCTCGGCTCCACAACCGCTCCCACCCGGCGCTGCCCCCGCCACAGCCACGTCTTCACACCGGATCCCCCCCACAGACCGGAGCCACGCCCGGCCCTGGCAGCGCCGGCCGGCCCTCACGCTGCACTGCGCCTGCGCCTGCGCCTGCGCCTGCGCCTGCGCCTGCGCCTGCCCCTGCCCCTGCCCCTGCCCCTGCCCAGGGCTTTGCTGCGGTAGCGGCGACCCCGAAGCGCTTCCCCCGCCCCACGGCCCCATGCGGGGGGCGGACCCCATGCGGGCGGGCAGGACGGGACGCGGCCGCGGCTGCCCCACGGGCGGGCGGCTGCACCCCGACCTGCCCCGCGCTGTTTGCCCATTGGTGGGGGCCGCCCCGCCCTATTTCTCCATTGGCCGGGGCCGCCCAGCGCTGTGCTGTCATTGGCTGACTCCGCCTGGCGCTGGCTCCTGTGTGTCCGTCCCTACGCGTTCCCCGCCTCCCGTTCTCCTCCGGAGGGAAAGAGCGCGCGGCGGCCGCCGGCGGCTGCAGACGGCGTCCCCCGGGCCGAGGCGGGAGCTGTGCGGCGGTGAGCGCCGCGGAGCGGAGCGGAGCGGAGGGAGGCGGGGGGCCGGGCGGGGGCCGGGCGGGGGCCGGGAGGGAGCGGGAGTGGCGGAGCCGGGCTTGGCCGTGCCGGAGCTCGGGGGTGCGTGGCAGGGAGCTGCAGCGGGGAGGGTGTTCTGGGGGGGAAGGGCCGGGTGTGGGGTAGCAGCCGTGAGGTGGTGTCGGGGCGAGGGGACGAGAGGTCTGCGTGAGGATCTGCCGTGGTGCCCTGTGCTGGGCGAGCTCGGGGCAGGAGCCAGTGGTGCGTGCGGAGGGGCAGGTGTGGGGCAGGCAGAGGGGTGAGGGCCGGGGGCACAGCTCCATCGGCGGTGAGGCACGGGGGAGGGGGGGGTGTTCCGTGGGGAGCTGCAGGGGTTGCGCGGGGGGGGAGCGGGGTTCCCGGGGTGCTGCCGGTGCCCGGAGCGCCCCTCGAGGGGTTCGCGGGGGGAGCCGCAGCGCTCCCAGCTCTGCTCCTTGGGAGGTTCAGTGCTGCTGGGGAAGGGCTTCCCGTCAGGGCTGCGGCCTGAATCGAGGTTTTGGGCTGGCCTCGAAAGCGCGTCAAAGCTCTCGTAAGCAGTGCGGCCCCTCATGTGTACGAGCAAGGCTTGTGCTGAGCAGCAAGCACTTGGAGGCGATTTGTCCCTTGCCGTGGAGCTTTGTAGCTCGAGAGATCTGCACGTGTTGGATCTGTGCAAAAGGAATTCTGTTACGTCCAATATAAACTTCCTTATGTGCAATATAAACTTTCTAATGTCCAATCTAAACTTCCCCCATTTAAGTTTTAACTACTCTTCCCCTTCTTTGTCAGATGAACTCCACCAGCCCCCAGCAGACCTGGCCTACTAACTTGGGTCGCGTGTTCAAGATACACAAACCCCTGACAATGGCATCTCCCTTGTAACCATTTATTGACCTGGCCAATCCTCCTAGCCTTTTTAGGGTCCTCCCCTGTATCCTGGAGAACTGACAAAAAGACAATCTGAGCTCCAGAGCCCCTAACCGCCTCTCCCAGGGCTCTGTAGTCCTTCTGTATGTTCTCCAGGCTACTGCTATCTACATCACTAGCACCCACATGAAAGAGCAGGATGATCTGCATCTACGAAAGTAATTTATCATGATCAGCCTCTCCTGCTCCCAGGCAGGGAGGTTTAGTTGTTTAAATCTCAGTTTAAGTCACATCCTCACTTTAGTGGCTGTGAGTTTGTGCAACAAGAACTTTTCTTTTCCATGTGAGCTGCCTAGTCCCTTGAGCCGTTTTTCCTCTTGCAGAATGCTGAACTATGTAAAATGAGTCTGATGCTTGTTTTACACTGACATCATCTGTTGTCTTGCAGTAATACCTCCCAGCATAGGCAATGCTTTGGGTTTTTGTAGCTGAACTACCCACACACAAGCTAACAAGTTTAAAGAGAACTGGTGCACTTCAGGGTTCTATCAGGTGCTTCTTCATACACAAAGTTACTTGGGTTTGAAATGTTCCTAAACAGTTTTGAGCACAGATTTTGTGGATGTCAGTGTTGTTTGTTAACTCCTCTGCATATAGGAGATGGAATAGCAGGTGTTCTGCCTGTGCAGTATGGTTAATTTGCAGCAACTTAGGGTGCAGCTTTGATCTCTTCTGCGGACAAGTAGTGCCTCTAGTGAGAATCACTTGTGGATAAGAGAGATGTACAGTCACAGATGGTCAGAATTCCTTGTTGTTCTGCTTTTTATGGGCTGTCAGAGTGAAGCTGTGGAGTTTTATCTAATAAATGTTTCCTCATATCTCTGCAGGTGATCTTAATTTAATTTTTCATCCATCTCCTGTTGCCTGACCTGATGGAAGTCAAGGCTGAATTCTGCTCTACTGCTTTTTTCCTTATGCTTCACTGCACTTCACAAAGTTATCATCAAAGGGCTTGAGACAGATGCTGGGTTCTTGCAGTCATTTGGGTCAGGCAGATGACTTCAGTAGTTCAAGGTGAATGCCAGAAGCTCTTTTCCTGTCAGTCATCGCTATTCTACTTAGGAACTACTCTCAGGGAGCTACTTTGTCTTAGGAAAGAGGTGGAGTTTCAAAGAGCTTCTGAAGGTGTAGGTGCACAGTTGAAGGTGCTGGTGCCTTTTGCACACTGAGCACAAAAATTGGCAGGAGGTTGGGTGGCAACAGGAAATCATTCAAATATATAAAATGGTAGCTGATACAAAAGTAAATCCCACCCTCGGTTTACCAAATCACGTACTGTGTGGTGGGGACTGCTTCAGAGCTGCTAAAAGCCAGCCCTTTGTTTGCCAACTAATTCAACTTTTGGAACTTGCTGCAGGGGATATAGTTGCAGATGATGCTGGTCAGGGTTCTGAGCTGGACCCAGACTTTGATGTGAGTGCAGATAATGCCTGTGGTTTCATGAGGGGGAATAGCTGGGGGTGGAAGTTCACCAGTGGGTAATAGGACTGTGGCCTGAAGGAGGCCTGGGGAGGTCTGAAGCTGCTTCTGTTGGATGCCTGGTGACCCAAGGCTGTGGTGCCAGGCAGAGATGGATGATGCAGAAGTAGGTGGGTGAAGGTCTGGGCTTTCTCTGCATTTACCATCTTCCAGCTGCTTATTTCTAGGCCTAGAACCTATTCTCCAAATGGCTTTTATGCACCAGGAGAAGGCAGTGGTGGTTCTTAGTGAATTTAGTAACTAAGTGGACTTCTACAGTTGTGGCACGTTTTCCCTGTACTCCAAAGTTACTCCCCTGAAATGTATTTATCAGACCAAATATGAAATCTAATGGGTGTGTCTGTGGCCTGCAGGACTGCTGTTAATCACAGGGATACCATTTCTTCAGGTGGATTATCTCCCACAGCTGGGAGACTAATGGACTGGAAAGACAGATCAATCTAGACTTGTTCCCAGGGAATGAAATGGCTTTATTAACCTTTGTATTTCTAAACTGCAGGCATGAGTAATAGTGATGATAATACCCTAATTTTCTGTTGATGGGCTAGGGAGCAATCAAATGGGCATATTCTCTTGACACAGTTTTGAGATTAATGTTCTTGGTTTCCCAAACAAAAAGTTTAGTGATGCTGAGAGTCACATTTGCAATGTAAATAAAAAAGGGGTGGGGGTGGGTGTGTGTGTGTGTCTGTGTGTGAGAGAGAGCAAGAATAAGATGGGGTTTACAGGAAACAATATATGGTCAAGAGGTTTGTTTCCTTTTGTGTGCTTTTGCCATGGGGGATGTTTCCTGATCCCCTTTGGCTCTCTTGCCTGAGAATGGGAAAGGCATTGAATGGGAAACTGTTCACCAGCACTGGGAGTGTCCATCACCCCCTTTGTGAGCATGTGAGGGCTGTGGAAGATCAAACCTTGCTGGCACTGGATGACGAAACTTCTGGTGAAGTTCTATTTGAAATGAGGAAGTGAGTGTTAAGATATAAGGTGCTTAAGGTATAAGGCTTACAGAAAAAGGGTTGTCTGCAGCTTTGAGTTGCAGGCAGAAACTTCTTGGAGTCTCCAAGAATTGTTAGCTGTATTTTAAGCTACTTGCATGAGGCTGGGGTACTTAACCATCAGATTTAAAATCAACTAAAACTGATACAGAGGTTTAGATCTCTCCAAAAACTTCCTGGAACTTTTAATGTGTGAAAGATTCCTATAGGAACACTGCTTTCATCTGCAGCAGCTCATTTGGCTGGGCTGGGCTTTGACCTCTGCTGCTGTGGCTCAGAATTCAGTGTGAGCCTACATTTTAAAACAAGCTTTGATAAATGTCCTTTAACTGCTTGGCAACTAGTTCTAGCATTAAAATCTGGATTTGTCACAGGGACACTTCACCCTTTCCTTCAAATCTTTCTTCTCTAAATCTTTTCTATTGAAAAGGATTATAATTCATAAATAATATTACAAGAGCTCTTGAGACTTGCCTTATCTGGGTAGGACTTGGGAATCCCTGATAAATAAGGGTGGAAAAAGGAAAAGTTACTTTAAAGGTAAGCTCAGGCTGGACCTTGTGTTTGGCTGCACTCGTGTTCTGTGGGACAAGCCCCACAGGCTGGGCCTGCAGCTGCAGCAGCTCTCCAGGTTCTTGCTTGCAGTGGTCAGTGCAGTTTGTAGGTGGCTCTCAAGTGCCAACACATCCTCACCTTGTCCAGTGTCCCCTTGCTCTGTGTGAAGAGCAGCTTTGGACAGTGGGAGCTGCTGTTTCTTTCCTGTTACAAGGTGAGCCACAATTTTGCTTCCTTTGCTGATACTTGCGTTGCCAAAGCAGGCGCAGTATTCCCCTGTCCTTGTTCGTGTGTCAGAGGTGCTCTTCTGACATCCCTCTCTTGCTGTTGGGTTGCAGAGGCTTGGCATGAGATGGGAATTGCATTTTGGTAGGTGCTGTGGATGTGCAGATGAGATGCAATCTTTCCAAAAAGCTTTCTCAACAGAAGAGAGTGGCACTAAGAGAATAGAAGTAGCATTCTCTCAGCTCTACAGAAGGAGGTGGATGCTATAACACGGCATTGAACTGTTTCTGTGTTGCATGGAGTACTAACATGTGTTCCAAACCATCTGGGTTTTTTTCAATGTAATTATGAAAAACATTTTCTTGTGCAAAAGCTTCACTGCATTATTACAAGGAAATGATGTTCCTCTTTGCCACTGGCCGAGCCTTTGCCAGTGTCTGGTGGCAGCCTGGGGCTGGATCTGTGCTCCCTGTGTAGGGGTCAGTCTGACCCAGCTCAGTTGGGCTGGTCCCAGTGACCCATCAGCAGTGCCCAAACAAGGATGGGTTGGTAGGTTTTAAAGGAAGTGTTATGTATCATCTGCTGTGAACAAACATGCAGGAGAAGCCTAGGTGTGAAGCACAAGGCTTTGCTGGCAAAGCAGCTGGTGTGGTTGTGTGCATGGAACTGGGCTGTGTCTCCCGAATTACTTCAGACTTTCTGGCCTGTGATTTTGGCAAGTGGGGCTTTGGTTTGCTGCTTAAATCACATTTACCTGAATTTTAGTTCTGGTTACTGTAGCACAGAAGAAAGGAGCGAAAGTGTGACTGTATGGCCCAATTTTCAACTCTAAGGGGGTGACTTTTGGCTGGAGACAGGCACATTGTTAGTTTTCTTTTGTTTCCTTTGGGAATCAATCTTTATGGTGAATTGAAGGAAGTTTCCCAAATCAAACAAACGTTGGCAGAACTGTGCTTAATGAGCTGCTGTAAAGCTTTCCCTCCAGCGCAGCAGGGATGTTATAGCTCAGGGAAGCAACCTTCAAGCCCTCTGGAGCCCTGCAGATGTATTTTTAGAGTTGTGATCTGGGAATTGTTTTATCCATGAGGATTCTGGCTGATGTTGAACTACAGGAAAATGGGATGTTGGTAGGATCATTTAGCCACTTGTATTTCACAGATGTGCAGTACCCTCGCACACTGAGGTGGCTGGATAGCAGCAGAGGTCTTCCCTTATTACGTGCCTGCATGCATTTGGGTTTTCAGATGCTGTTATATATGTCCAAATCCCTCCGCATTGACTTTTCAAAGGAAAGACAGTGCAAGATTCGCCCTGTGGAGGCTGGGCTGCAGGTCTGCTTGAACAGTATCCTTCCTTTGGCTGGCAGCTAGTACCTGCTGCCTCAGCATAACATGAGGGACCTTCTGTTACTCTGCCACGTGGGGAGATACGTGTGGATGGAGACTTCCTTCCATCTGGTTATGGCATAGTCACAAAGGTTTCTGTTCCAGGAATAAAAGTCTCACTTCCGAGAGAACTTCTCCGGGGCCTTCCCCATTTCAGGGCCACTTCCTGAAAATACATGCCATGAGATTTGCTCTTGATCAGGACACTTCCTCTGGCAGTCCTGAGGGGTAATGGACTGCCAAGATCCCCATCTCTCAGCTGTCGTGCTTCAACCGTTGTCTGCTTTTTGCTTCAGGCTTTTGTGCTTAACTGGAGTGGGTATGGAGCTTGTGTTTCTGTTGACTCTAGCAGCTACTTCTAATGAGGTTTTCTTGCTGTTGGGGTGTTTGCTTGTTCACAGATTACTCAGTTGAAGGTTCCAGTATTCATCTTTGTGCTCACTTGCAAATGCTCAAAGCCGATCTTGCTGTGGCTGAGGGAGTACTCTTACTGTGGAGTAAGTACTCTTGCTTAGTGAAGCTATGCTGGCTTGTCATCAAGCACCCTGTTGTTTTTCATGTGCCTTAGTGTGCTTTCCAGGAGAATCTGCTCCAAGATTTTGCCAGGCACAGAGGGGAGACTGACTGCTCTGTAATGCCCTGGGTCATCCATTTTCCCATTCTTGAAAATGGGGGTTATATTACCCTTTTTCCAGTTGTCGGGAACTTCACTTGACTGCCAGGATTTTTCAAACAAGTCCTCCTTTATTTTGTTTTGGTCAGGAACAATGTATAAGAATGGAAAACCTGGATTGAATATTCATGTTCAGCTCTTAATATTGGACTTTCTTCATCGAGGAGTACCCTCAAGGTACCCCTTACATTCAAAAGGTAAAACAGAGGTCCTCATGTCTTGAAGCTGGTCTAAAGAAACAATACCAGAGTTAGGGAAAGAGTCTTAGTCCTTAATTAAACATTCGAGACATATTGGTTTGTTTCTTCTGTTCATTGCTTGTTGTAGACCTCTTTGGTAGCTCAGATGTTATATGATAATTTTTCAAGATGAAATAATTTGTTCAGAAGGTCACAGGAAATAGAAGGGGAAACGGGGACTGTGAGTTTACTGGAAAGACAAACCCTGTCTTCCCTTGCGTGTCTTATATATGGGATCAAAGACTCCTGACTAATATTCACCTAACCTGGTTCTTAAAGAGGTTTTAAGATATATTTTCTGCTAATATCTTTGGCAAATTATTCCAAAGTTTGGCTGTATTTACTGCTACATCTCACCTTAATTGTTAAACTAAGGGCTGTAGTAGATTTGCCTCAGCAGACAAAATCAAATAGGTGAAGCTGTTAAAATGCTGAATTGTTTGTCTCTTCCTCTGTCTGTTAATGCAGGGATGCGTGATACCACAAGTGATCAACCTCTGTCTTACCACAGCATTCAGTCCACTATATTAAGGTAAATGGAAATTAGATGTCTGATTTTAATCTTCTGCCATGAACCTGTCAGACTTCTAAATACCGTTTTCTGCAAAGCAAATAAAACTGTTGCTTCTTCTGTTGGTGTCCTCAACATAAAAAGGACATGGAACTGCTGGAATAAGTCCAGAGGAGGGCCATGAGGATGATCAGGGGACTGGAGCACCTCCCGTATAGGCTGAGGAAGTTGGGGCTGTTCAGCCTGGAGAAGAGAAGGCTGCGTGGAGACCTCATAGCAGCCTTCCAGTATCTGAAGGGGGCCTGTAGGGATGTTGGGGAGGGTCTCTTAGTCAGGGACTGTAGTGACAGGACAAGGGGTAATGGGTTAAAACTTAAACAGGGGAAGTTTAAATTGGATACAAGGAGGAAATTCTTTCCTGTTAGGGTGGTGAGACACTGGAATCGGTTGCCCAGGGAGGTTGTGAGTGCTCCATCCCTGGCGGTGTTCAAGGCCAGGTTGGATGAAGCCTTGAGTGGGATGGTTTAGTGAGAGGTGTCCCTGTCCATGGCAGGGGGGTTGGAACTAGATGATCTTGAGGTCCTTTCCAACCCTAACTATTCTGTGATTCTATGATTCTGTGATTCTTGTCCTGTGTTCAGTGAGCATGGGGAACACTCTAGTTCTGTTATGCCACTTTTCCTATGTACTTGGAAGACTAAGAAGGATGCAGAGTTTCAAAGTGTAGATTTGTCTGACTGCCGACAAGGAACTGTATGTCAATACATCAAGAAAATCTGGGAAAAAGAAAACTGGGAATTAAGTCAAGCCATAGAGGCGATGAGCCCTCTGGGAGGGTTGGGTGTGGAGTGTTCTACCAGCAATGAAAGGGAAGGAGTTTCGTGTCTCGTCATTTGTGGAGTGCACTGAGAGGCAGATGTGACAGATAGCTGACACTTTTTTTGTGTGTGTGTAAAAAATGTGTCTTTGGGTTAGACAATTTTAGCATAGATGGTGGATTTTTCCTCACACGATTATCATGAGCCCCTTTAACACAACACCAGATTGCATGATTTGACTTAGCGATACACCACTTCTTGAATGAGTCATCTTAGTGCCAGATTTGAAGATATATTTACTTGGTGCTTTTATTATGTCTAACTAGGACACAAGAGAGGCTGGAATATTTATCTAAGGCACAAAGGACTGCAGTGAGCAAAGCTAGAAATAGAAAAGCCTGAGAATAAGGGATGCAGCAATGCTTGTTTAGCTGTCCTTCCTTAAAATGTAAAACTACTGAGGAAGAAAGAAAATGATGACAATATATCAGAAACAGAGCTAAATTAGTAAAGGGAAATCAGAGTGGATGTCCATGCCATTTACCTGCTGCACAGCAGTAGGAGGCCATACCAAAGATCTGAGAGAATCTCTTTCACAATTAAGCATAGCATTTGTCACAAGTTTGATTTGTCTGTGTTGGCTTTTTCTCACTGTTAATCAGAATGTACTGTTCACTTGGCTACCTCTGTTTTCTAGATTGTTAAGGAAAAGTTTGTTTCAAGAATGTGTTACTGAAAGGCATTCACCATGGATATCAGCCTGAGTGAGAAGTGTTGTTTAACTATAATTCACAGGAGGACTGTGCAAGCAGAAGCAATGAGTGGGCAGTGTTTGGGGATTTATAAATTCAGAAAAATATACCCTCTTCTGGTAACTGCTATGATATCAGTCATAAATACATGTGTTTTGCCTTTTTTAGTTATTGCTGTAAATTAGGGATAGAACTAAACCAAGTGTATTTCACAAGTGCATGTTGTTTTGTTTGCTGTGCAGCCAGATAGGATGGTTTGTGATGTTACAAAGGCTCATCATAAATATGTGGAAGACATTGCGGTCTATGTATGCCTGCAGAGAATAGAAGAAATTCAAAACCTCAACCACAAGGAAACAAATGGTCCATCTCTCCAGAGAACTGAAGGTTACAAACCCATCACAACCAACCACCAGACAAGTCAACGACTAACGAGATCACTGATATCAAAATATGTCTTACAATTACTTCTGTAAACTAAGGAGGCGATGAGATGGCTTTCCCATTATCAGCCAACTTGCAAGGATACATGCTTAACCTGAGAGCTGAATGGAAGAAAAGTTCTTCAGGATTTCAGCCAGCCACCATCACAGTTCATCCGAACTGTGAGCCTTCTTCAAGCAGTGGGAAATGGACTAGACCAGAACAGCTCACATCAGTTGCTGTGGGCATATTGTTATGGCTGCTGAGGAGGCCCTGGCTCAGGGTAAGTGGTTGAGCAGGAGGTGGAAATCTGCTGAACAAGACACCAGAAACTTCTGAACATAACAAGTAGCTGCATGGGAAGCCAGCAAAAGTTATAGTTGTGAGGGGTGGCTGAATCTCACAGGTGGTTAAGCGGGAGGTGTTTGAGAAAACATCAGACTCCACAGATAATTGGAGGGGAGTATTGTGAACCTTTGAGGGAGTAGAATATTGTAAGGCAAACAACACCCAGGTAACCATCAGTAATACCATATAATGGCAAAATTGCTTAGGTAACAGGATCAGAAATCATATTTGGGAATGGATGAAGCAAAACTAGGAGCAGGTGAGAAAAAAAGTTATGGTTTGAGTTGTTTACATGGGGGGAAATTGGGAGGAGAAAGGTTGATACAAAGATGGTGGAAAAAAGGAAGGCTAAGAAAGGGGAAAAGAATGCTAAGGTATGGAAATGCTGTGAGGACAGTGTACGGGGGTGCCTACCAGAAGCTCTGTTTTTGCTCAGAGCAGCTGGAGCAGGATAAGGAACAAAACCCTCTCATCTGACCCTGAAGCAAGGACTGAACTAATGACTGCAGTCCATGGGTCTGGGATGAGCACAGGGTAGGTGGTGTCCCTCTCCATTAAGGGTACACGCAGATAGATGGGTAGGGCATCCCAGTATCACTGTGCCAGTGCCTGTTCCAGGCCTCATGGCATTAGCAGCCACCTCTTCATAATGCAAGTGTTTTTTTTCCTTACATGACTTAAAAGGCTATCATCACTTGATTTCAAGGTATCAGCAGCACACAGACTTATCATTTGCAAGCACCTCTTATTTGATCTCAGTTCGCTCTTTGGTCTGTGTCTTTCACTAGCCTATCTCATTCATTGGGATAGCAGAGAGATGCTGTGGGAACCCTTTCAGATGACAGGTTTTGTCCCCACAGTTCTCTTGAATGAAGCTCTTCAGTTCACCCTCATGCTCTGTATTCGCCACCCATTTGCATGGTACCAGTTTATAAGCTATGCCTCTACTTTAGTGTGAACCAGACTCTTTGGTCAAGTCTTAAAGCTGCCCTTTCAGCACTGTCAATTAGTCTGTGAAAGAGAACAATCTATTAAAACAAGTCATTTTGTTTAAAACAAAAAAACCACCAACAAAACCCCACCCAGAAGTTGAATATACAGGTTATTATCTCACCTGAGTTTCAGGCTGTATTTGTAAGTGTCTTCAGAAACACTAAATCCTGATTGCATCCTTTCAGGAGAGCAGGTAGAGAAACAGCTACACACCTAGGCTATGTCTGAATTTATCTCATTGTAATCATCACTGAAAATTCCCTGCAGAAGTTCACAGATTGTCATTTTATCATCTTCAGAGGAACCCTGACACCCCACCCCTCACAGCCCCCCCACACCCCCCAGCCCCAAACTGGTTGCTTCTCCCAGTTTTTTCAGCAAAGTCAGCAGCAGTTTTTTTTCTATACTGTCTACTAATATTCAGTAGCAGAATTACAGTAATTGCCTGATTTCTGCAAAGGCAAGTCAGGCTTCAGAACAATTTAAACTGTAATATTCTGTATAAAAAAACTACTGCACACTCTTCAAGCTAACAGATAGTTATACACTATTCATAAAAATAGTATGTTACTGGTAGACTCCACAGTGACAAGAAATCCATCCTATTTCCTCAGGAAAATATAACTCACTTCAGATCAGATGGGTTTTAGCTGTAAAGAAACATGAAAGTTTCACACAGCAAAGAAAATTATACTGTAATAAAGGGGAAATCAGTCAAATTAAACAATTCTCTATGCAGACTCTGAATAAGATCTTGGACAACTACTGCAGATACAGCACAGCCCTGTTTAAATCACCCCTGCTTAGCTGGACGCTCACTTGGCTGCTGTATTTGATTATTGCTACTCTAGACACGTGTTCCCATGCTTCCTTTGGTCTGGGAGGTTCCTTGGCACAGTCACAGCACATATGCTTTTGTTAACTCACCACAGAAGGATGATTATGTGGACCAGGTGGCATCAACCCACAGAACAGGTGCTGATGTCTATCTCACCTCTCCCATCTTTTAACTACATCACACTTTGGGTACTCCAGGTTTGCAGGGATAAAAAATTAATAAGTAGAGAAGGCTGTCGAGGATTTTTAGGTGCCTTTTTCTTTTTCTCTCTTCAGTTAATGAGTGAGACATACAGATCTATATAAAGCCATATGCATAACCCAAGATACCCATTTCACTGCCGCAGTGCACACAGCACATAACTGCTGCAAACACTGTAACTTGAAACTCCTTAGGAGTTTTTTTTCTCCTGCAAGTAGTGTCTGGAGCTTGAGTTTCTATCTTTCTCAATCATGTATTGCTATTTGCTCATTTCCTCAGCAATGGTCATACAGATTTGATTCCAAATATACCTTTTCCTCCACCCCATCCATCAACACTGTTGTGTTTCTTGTGGAGGTCTGTGTTTTCAATATGAGCAGAAACAGCCCCAAAAATTACCTTGTTGTCCCTTTTTGAGAATATTTCATTCATTTGCCCAAGCCCTCTACAGAAAATTTATATTCAGCATCACCATCACTTCAGTCATCTCACAAGTGTTTCCCAAGCCTCGCTGTTCCAGATTTAGTCAGCAGTAAACAGCCCTTCTCAAATACTTTCTACTAATGTAGTTTTTTAGGTGGCTTTCCTTTATTTCCTGGTGTAAAGAGATTGCAGCAGGTTGCAAAATGCAATCAAATAAAAGGCTCTAAATTATCCAAGACTTCCTCATGTGGTAAACAAATATGACAGAGGACCTAGCGAAGACCAATGCTCTTCTAAAGCAACGGTTGCAAGCCAAGCAAGTCTGTCTAAAGTAGCAATAAATGTTTGTGTAAAGACACTTGAATTTAATTTCTGGCCTGTACTGCCAATGAAGCTTGCAGAATACTCCAATCCACCTTAAATGAGGCACTGAGGATGGAGTTATTGTGCCAAAATGTAGATATTTAGTGCCATTTTAAATGTTACATGGAGGGGAAACCAGCAGCCTCCAACTGCTTTTCCTTAGGGTTCAGGTCTGTGACAGATCACACCTTCTGCTCCCAGACACTTATCTCTGATGTGCTTGCATGCTTCAGATGTTACTAGACAATTCTGAAGCAGCCAATTCCCACTCTTAGTGCCTGGTAAACTCATTTGCGAATGACCTGAAATGGCTAATGATCACTGACTACATTGGGAGCTTAGGAAACCAGCTTACATGTATTATATACAAAAAGACCCTTAAAATATTATGTTTTAGTTTTGAACTGCATCCCAAAGGAAAACCAGATTGGTCCAAAACTGGAATTCAGTTTGTATAAAGATAAATTCCTTCATTTTGTCTCAGGAACCAAAGCAATCTTCTCCTTTAGCACCTGTGAAAGAGCAGAAAAGTTCAAAAATTGGTATGACTTTTTTGGTTTGGAGTTTACTAATTCCTCTCTAAGCTTATTCTTGCTCACGTAATCTACTCAGAAGTCCTCATTAAATGATGAAGGATGGAAGACCAGAAAGACTAAAACCAGCAAGCATCTACTACGAACATAAAAAACATCCCAGTGGAAAATCTGACTATGAAGAAGAAAATAGAATTACATTAGGCTGAAGATTTCTTTCCAACATAGGTTTTTATTGTGGTTTACTAAACAGATGAAGCTAAGAGAATTACAGCAGTCATCTGATTTTACTGTGGTCCTGCTCGCCATGAGTCTACTATCATACCTCTTAGGCAGGCATAGAAAACCACATTTTTTTGGTCAGGGCTTGACTTGACCGTTATTTTATTTGATTAACTTTGGTAAGCTACAGAGTCCATAAATTCATTTTTAAGATGACATTTTTTAAATGGGATCACAAATTGCATATTTGTTTTTGTTAGTATACCCCAAGAGACACTTTGAAACAGCTCAGTATTAAGTCAGAGTTAGAAAAAAAAGAAAGATGAGTGGGAAAGCAAATGAGTGCTTGGAGAGGGTGAGGAAGAAAAAGACATGTTTCACTGAAGATTTCAGTATAATGTACTCCAGCTTTTACAGCTTTTGTAGTATTATTGCAGTGTAACAAGTTTCAGAGCCTTCAAAACTTCACTCAGATGGCTAATTTCTGCACAGTGTGATATGAAATGGAGTGAATGGCTGTTGTGTTTATTGCGTAATTGCAAAAGGAGAAAAAACAGGGTTTTTTTCTTAATAATTAATGCATAAAAATGCATTTTATATTCTTTTTTGCTCGAGAAAGTCACACAGTAATGTTTAACGAGGGCCTGTTTCTTCTCATAACTAAGGAAACCTATTGATTTTCATGCTCAGTAGCAACAGAAACAGACTCATTTGTTTAGGTTCTTCTTCCCCAGAGGAAAACCAGATGTGTAGAGACATTAAAAAATACAGTTTTTCTGCTAAAGAGAAACTTTTAACTCTTTATTCACAAATATGCACACACTCATCCACGCGCCCAGGAAACTGAGTTCATAATTTACTTATCAATGTCAGGATATGGGAATTTAAATCTTTATCAGAAAAGTCTCATGTGGTAGTTCTGGGCTTTTTTCTTTCCTTAAAAAATTCATTTGCATCTTTTACAACAGCAAAAGGCATAGGAAAATCCTCTTGTCTAAATTAGTGAGTGAACAGAAGCACGGTTCTGTTCTGACTGGCAGGGTTCAGCCTCAGGGGTGGGGAAATGCTTTGATCTCGGTAGCACCACTTAGCAGGTGCTAGCAAGGGCAGCTACAAGAAAAGATAACTCCTTGTGGTGTTCCTTTGTTTTTCTTGGCTGCTCATGTTCACACCTGCCTGCCAGAGCTGTTGTGTTTTGGTTTGGTTGGTTTGGCTTTTTTTTTTTTTTTTTTCTTTTCTCTGTTTAAGTCATCTGGCTCACTATATCTCAGTAAGAAGAAATTAATAATGCTGTGTTTTAGGCAAATGTAAATTGATCTTAATTGGCATGTGCAGCACAACATTTTTACCTTGTATTTCTAGGTGAAGTTAAGCAGGGCTAGTGTTCAATAGGCTTATAAAGAGATTTAGATACCATATGTTTGAAAGCGTTTGTATACTGAAACTTGGGCATGCAATTGCATTGTACCTTAACAAGAAGAACCCAAGGTGAAGTGAATGTTCCTTTTTTTTTTTTTTTTCTTTTTTTCACTGTACTTTCCCAGTGTAAGTGTTGATTTTCATATGGAAGGGCCAGCTCAGGGAAATAAAAGGTTAGCTAGGGAACCAATCTTGAGACACTGAAGTATTCAGAAAGCAGGAGGTTAAACAGGGGCAGGTTGGTTTAGGCAGCTGGCTCTTCATCTCATTCCTTCTGTTGCATGGTGTTAGAGGATGTGTAGATATGGATTCTAATAGTGCTGGGAAAAAGGGGATTTTATCTAACACAGAGCCAGGAACTTTTACAGCATACTAAACCAGCCCTGCTGCAGCTTGATCTGCAGTTCGAACGCAGCTAGCAGTCTTCCTGGGGAAGGCTTCTTCATTTGCTTAACCAGATGGGGCATGTCATTCATAAAGTAGTGTGCTTGCACATATTTTAAGGCTACTTACTTGCAAATGATTAACCAACTATAATTCAGAGTCTGATAGCTAGATAGTCTTGCTGAATGCCCTTTGTAGCAGAACATGTTAAATGGTTTTGTTATTTACCAAATTCATGGACCATAATATTATATAACATTCTTTATTCCTAGTAACAGTGCAGGTTCTCACTTCCCCATGAATTAATAATGCTCATCTCTTTGTTTAGGATTGTTAGCAGTATGTACCAGATTTTTACAGAAATATGAGTACTGGATGGATGTTAGCTATTCAGTGCCACTTCCACTGGCATTAGTACGAGCATTTGTTGAAAGTCTCGGATTTGCTTATTGCTTTTATTTTTGTAGCAAAATTACAACTTTTAGAAATTATAACTTTGGAATTTGCACTTACACACATTGAGACAGAGAAATGTCTACATAAAAGATAATAATGGATGGAGGAGGATATGGTATTTTCTGGCAGTCAGGTTTTCAGATGAGGAATGAGTAAAAGTTTGTCCTGACAATAACCAACATTTAGTTGTGTGACTGAGGTTGCCTGAGCCACGTGTCTAGTCAGCAACATGTCAAGTAGCCTATCACGAGATCCCTAACTATAGGTTTACCAGGTATTATGTGCAGTGCTGTTGGCAATAATCATGCAGGTAAGAGTTATCATGTCAAAAAAACGTGGGTTTTAACTAATTTTGCTTTCAGACTTCCATGTGCACGCTTCATCATTAGATGCTTCCTCAGAGTTTTTCCAGCACAAAAATATTGTGCAACAAATCTAAGTAAATAATATTCCAAATAATGGTAGCAAATTCCCTTGGTGATTTTACAGTATGCCGCAACTGGATGTTGTTGCCACTGCTTGCTGGGCAATATGTTGGATTACATTCTGATGATGTGGTATATCATGAGTCTTGGAGCCACTACAAGTTTCATTGGTGTGTTCTCATTACTATGCCAAATATTAAATGATATGAATATTTTTGTTTGTATACATGGAAAATACAATTATTAACAGGGATTCAATGAGAATTTCAAGATTCATCCTGTTTGTTAAAATTCCAGATATGAATTTACCTAATTTTCAGAAGTAACTTCCTCTCGCATTGCACGCATTTCTGAACTTTTATCTAATGTCAAGGCTATTCTACTAATTATTTTGAAGACATTACTAATTTCAGGACCAACTCATTTATTGGGCTTGAACTCCTAGTAAGAAAAGTAGAAGTGAAGGATGAATAAAACTGAAATACTCAGAGAAAAGAAATATGGTGACAGGCATAAATATTTTGGTTTAGGCTAGACAGATGACTGATAAATGTAGTATTGTAAGAATATTAACCTGAGTTACAGACTTCTGAATTCAGGATCTGTATTTGACAATTGCTTTTTAGATTCCTGTGACCAGGCTATTTTGAAGTAGATAAATTGAATCTTTGTAATATCATATGTGTGTCAATTTCTTATTCCCAGTCTCTGATAACATAACCATAAATTTGACAAATTAGCTATGGAGGCATTGTAAAGGGCTACAATAAATAACAGTTAGGAAGAAGAGACCTTGTTCAGTAAACAGGCTATTAGCAGTAATGAACAATGCAAAGTGATCATAAGAAAACACAATGTCCTCTGGAAGAGCTCACAGCTATGTCATTTCAATGAGCCATGGGTCATAAATTCAAAGAGGTAAACTTACAGGTCATCTTACATGAGAAAAATATATCCATTTTATTCTATCTTGCTAGCCAACACAGAAATAACCTCTTATTGCAATAAATAATACTAATAAAAAAGTTAAACATGACTAGTAAATGCTTTACTTTTACAACACAGGAAACCGAACACCCAAACACCAACCCTAAATCACCCTAAATGAGCTCAACTCTGGGCCACTGCGTAGGGTCCCTTTTCCCTGCAGCACCCAATGGGGCGGGACAATGCTCACCCTTCATCCCCAACCATCAAGTGTTGGGCTTCTGCTTCAAGAGGGACCTGCGGTACCCGTCCCATGGCTGATTCTTATGGGATGTCGCGCATCGTCGGAGGCACGGATGCGCACCAGGGCGCCTGGCCACGGATGCTCAGCATCCAGTTCCCCACAGCCACCGCATTCTCGCACATCTGCGGGGGGTCCCTCATCCCGTATGAAGACAGGCTGAGGAAGTTGGGGCTTTTCAGCCTGGAGAAGAGAAGGCTGCGTGGAGACCTCATAGCAGCCTTCCAGTATCTGAAGGGGGCCTATAGGGATGCTGGGGAGGGACTCTTTGTCAGGGACTGTAGTGACAGGACAAGGGGTTATGGGTTAAAACTTAAACAGGGGAAGTTTAAATTGGATATAAGGAGGAAATTCTTTCCTGTTAGGGTGGTGAGACACTGGAATCGGTTGCCCAGGGAGGTTGTGAGTGCTCCATCCCTTGCGGTGTTCAAGGCCAGGTTGGATGAAGCCTTGCGTGGGATGGTTTAGTGAGAGGTGTCCCTGTCCATGGCAGGGGGGTTGGAACTAGATGATCTTAAGGTCCTTTCCAACCCTAACTATTCTATGATTCTGTGATTCTATGATCACCCCTCAATGGGTCCTCACAGCCGCTCACTGCTTCGTCACGCAAAAGTAAGGGGGAGAAGGGATTGCAGCCATAGGGAATAGGCCAGGAGCAGCTCCCATCCCGTCCCCTTCCCCATCCTGGATGCACTGGGAAGAGCGCTCAGGAGAAGGCTGCTTCCAGCTTGACCGCCCTTGAGCCTAAGGCACGCTGCTTTCCTTTGGGAAGCAGCCGCAATGTGGCTCCTTCCCATCCCTCTTCTCCATAGAATGGATTAGAAGAGATTAAAATGGAATGGGATGGAATGGAATGCAATGCAATGGTTATGGATCATGGAGTGGGGTGGCTTGGAAAGGAGCTTGAGATCATCCACTTCCAACCCCTTGCCATGGGTAGGGATGCCTTCCGTAGAGCAGCTTGCTCCAAGCTGGCCTGCAGCACTGCCAGGGATGGAGCATCCAAACCTTCTCCATCCATGCCATCCCAGTGCCCCAGCACCCTCTTAGGGAATCCCTTCCTTATCTCCAGCCTGCAATTCCCTCTCGGAACCCATCAGCCCTTGTCCTATGGCTCCAATCCCTGCTCTTCCACTCCCTCCCAGCTTCACCACGGATTGCTTCATGATGGTCAGAATCATGGACGTGGCTTGGGCCAATGCCGAGACCCACAAGTGTTGGATACGGCAGGTCGTGGTCCAGGAATATTATACGGCTTAGGATCACGGTTAGGGTTAGGTTTAGAATTAGGGTTAGGTTTAGGGTTAGGGTCAGGGTCAGGGTCAGGGTTAGGTACAGGGTTAGGTTTAGGGTTAGGTGTTAGGTTTAGGGATAGGGTTAGGTTTAGGTTTATGTGTTAGGGTTAGGGTTAGGGTTAGGGTTAGGGTTAACTGTAACCGGAGTTAACCCTAGGGGTGGAGTTAACACCAGGTTGAGTCTTTGGGTTAGGGTTATGGTTACAGTTAGGATCAGGTTTAGGGTTAGGATTAGGGTTAGGTTTTAGGGTTAGGGTTAGGGTTAACCTTCACCAGAGTTAAGCCTGGGGGCGGAGTTAACCCCAGGGTTAGGGTTAGGATTAGGATTACGGTCCGGATTAAATTAGGGTTATGGTTTGGCTGGGTTAGGATTAGGGTTAGTGTTAGGTCTTAGGGTTAGGGTCAGGGTTACGGTTAGGGGCTAGGTATGGGGTTAGGGTTACGGTTAGGATTAGGGTTAAGGTTAGGGTTACCTCTAACCAGAGTTAAACCTAGGGGTGGAGTTAACCCCAGGGTTAGGTTTAGGCTTAGGGTTAGCATTAACCCGAATCAGAATTAACCCCAATTGCGGGTTTAATCCCAGGCTTAGGGTTAGGGTTAGGGTCAGGCTTAGCGTTAGACTTAAGTTTAGGGTTAGGTTAACCCTAACCGGAGTTAACTAGGGTTAGGGTTAGGGTTAGGGTTAAGGTTAGGGTTACCTCTAACCGGAGTTAACCCTAGGGGTTAACTGCTCAAGGTTCCTCCCCAAAAACCCCAAGTGCTGGAGCTCACCCACGTCTGCCCCGGGAGCAGGGTCAGGCCCCACAGCTCTGCTCCTGCCAGCGCTGCCGAGCCCTGCACTCCCTTGATGGTGCCATCAGAGCGCCCCACACACCGCAGCACGGGCTGGGCCATTGCTCTGGCTCCGGCAGAGGCACAAGTGCCTTTGGAAGCTGCCAGCGAACAACAAGAGCTGAGAAGCGGCTGCAGAAGGGCTCTGCTGTGGGGCTGAAAGCCAAGGGTGGTGCAGGGCAAAGGAGAGACTGCAGAGCCTCAGCCTTTGGGCTTCCTTCAGAGGAGGTGGCGGCGCTGCCCTTGATCCTGGCTGTTCTCCAGCCCTGACCTGCCCTCAGCGGTCTCCAGTGGCCTCTGGCAAGGCCAGCAGCAGAGACAGGATGTTCTGCACAAATGTCTGCACCTGCTCCTGGGCCTGAGCAGTGCTGAGAGCTCTTCTGCAGCCAAATGCAAATCGTACTTGACAGTCAGACAGCGTGGTGTGGGGTGGAAGGGACCTTAAATCCCCATAGGGATTCAGAGCATCCCACAGGCAGAGCATCCCATAGGTGTTCAGAGCATCCCCCAAGCAGGGCATCCCAGAGGGATTCACAGCATCCCACAAGCAGAGCATCCCACAGGGATTCACAGCATCCCACAGTCAGAGCATCGCATAAGGAATCAGAGCATCCCACAAGGATTCAGAGCATCCCACAAGCAGAGCATGCCAGAGGGATTCAGAGCATCCCACAGGGCTCCAGAGCATCCCACAAAGCAGAGCACCCCGCAGAGATTCACAGCATCACACAACCACAGCATAATACAGAGCTCCAGAGCATCCCATAGGGATTCAGAGCACCCCAAGCGCATCAGAACCCCCCCATCTCCCCATGGAAGCCCCCATCGACACCCCTGAGCCACCCCCCTCCCCATGGAGCTCCCCCCATGGAACCTGCCTCTCTATGACATCAGCCCCAGCTCCAAGGGACCTGCATCCAGCACCCGTATCCCCGGGGCAGTTGCGCTTTGGGTGCAGTGGTTCTTGCAGCTCCTTGCTTGCGGCTCCTTGGTGTCACCTCCTTGGTGTCACTCTTAGCGGTGGTGGCAGCGATGGCTTTGCTCCGTGTCATCATCCTGCTGGCCTCGGCCTGGCTGGTGCAAGGCTCCTGGGACAGCTGTGGGTGAGTGGCTCCAGGCTCCAGGGTTCCTGGTATTCCATAGGGAGATGCTGCTGCTCCCAGCCACGGTCACACCAATGGGGAGGTGGGATTTGAGGAGCCCCACTTGCTTGCCATCACCCCATGCGGTGGCACAGCACAGCTATGTGGCACCCCATAGGGTCCTTTGTCCTGCAGCACCCTAGGAGGCAGGATGATGCTCATCTCTGGGACACTGCGTAGGGTCCCTTTTCCCTGCAGCACCCAATGGGGCGGGACAATGCTCGCCCTTCATCCCTAAGCATCAAGTGTTGGGCTTCTGCTTCAAGAGGGACCTGCGGTACCCGTCCCATGGCTGATTCTTACGGGATGTCGCGCATCGTCGGAGGCATGGATGCGCACCAGGGCGCCTGGCCACGGATGCTCAGCATCCAGTTCCCCACAGCCACCGCATTCTCGCACATCTGCGGGGGGTCCCTCATCCCGTATGAAGACAGGCTGAGGAAGTTGGGGCTTTTCAGCCTGGAGAAGAGATGGCTGCGTGGAGACCTAAGAGCAGCCTTCCAGTACCTGAAGGGGGCCTATAGGGATGCTGGGGAGGGACTCTTTGTCAGGGACTGTAGTGACAGGACAAGGGGTAATGGGTTAAAACTTAAACAGGGGAAGTTTAAATTGGATATAAGGAGGAAATTCTTTCCTGTTAGGGTGGGGAGACGCTGGAATCGGTTGCCCAGGGAGGTTGTGAGTGCTCCATCCCTGCGGTGTTCAAGGCCAGGTTGGATGAAGCCTTGCGTGGGATGGTTTAGTGAGAGGTGTCCCTGTCCATGGCAGGGGGGTTGGAACTAGATGATCTTAAGGTCCTTTCCAACCCTAACTATTCTATGATTCTGTGATTCTATGATCACCCCTCAATGGGTCCTCACAGCCGCTCACTGCTTCGTCACGCAAAAGTAAGGGGGAGAAGGGATTGCAGCCATAGGGAATAGGCCAGGAGCAGCTCCCATCCCGTCCCCTTCCCCATCCTGGATGCACTGGGAAGAGCGCTCAGGAGAAGGCTGCTTCCAGCTTGACCGCCCTTGAGCCTAAGGCACGCTGCTTTCCTTTGGGAAGCAGCCGCAATGTGGCTCCTTCCCATCCCTCTTCTCCATAGAATGGATTAGAAGAGATTAAAATGGAATGGGATGGAATGGAATGGAATGGAATGCAGTGGTTATGGATCATGGAGTGGGGTGGCTTGGAAAGGAGCTTGAGATCATCCACTTCCAACCCCTTGCCATGGGTAGGGATGCCTTCCGTAGAGCAGCTTGCTCCAAGCTGGCCTGCAGCACTGCCAGGGATGGAGCATCCAAACCTTCTCCATCCATGCCATCCCAGTGCCCCAGCACCCTCTTAGGGAATCCCTTCCTTATCTCCAGCCTGCAATTCCCTCTCGGAACCCATCAGCCCTTGTCCTATGGCTCCAATCCCTGCTCTTCCACTCCCTCCCAGCTTCACCACGGATTGCTTCATGATGGTCAGAATCATGGACGTGGCTTGGGCCAATGCCGAGGCCCACAAGTGTTGGATACGGCAGGTCGTGGTCCAGGAATATTATACGGCTTAGGATCACGGTTAGGGTTAGGTTTAGAATTAGGGTTAGGTTTAGGGTTAGGGTCAGGGTCAGGGTCAGGGTTAGGTACAGGGTTAGGTTTAGGGTTAGGTGTTAGGTTTAGGGATAGGGTTAGGTTTAGGTTTATGTGTTAGGGTTAGGGTTAGGGTTAGGGCTAGGGTTAACTGTAACCGGAGTTAACCCTAGGGGTGGAGTTAACACCAGGTTGAGTTTTAGGGTTAGGGTTATGGTTACAGTTAGGATTAGGTTTAGGGTTAGGATTAGGGTTAGGTTTTAGGGTTAGGGTTAGGGTTAACCTTCACCAGAGTTAAGCCTGGGGGCGGAGTTAACCCCAGGGTTAGGGTTAGGATTAGGATTACGGTCAGGATTAAGTTAGGGTTATGGTTAGGATGGGTTAGGATTAGGGTTAGTGTTAGGTCTTAGGGTTAGGGTCAGGGTTACGGTTAGGGGCTAGGTATGGGGTTAGGGTTACGGTTAGGATTAGGGTTAAGGTTAGGGTTACCTCTAACCAGAGTTAAACCTAGGGGTGGAGTTAACCCCAGGGTTAGGGTTAGGTTTAGGATTAGCATTAACCCGAATCAGAATTAACCCTAGTTGCGGGTTTAATCCCAGGCTTAGGGTTAGGGTTAGGGTTAGGGTCAGGCTTAGCGTTAGACTTAAGTTTAGGGTTAGGTTAACCCTAACTGGAGTTAACTAGGGTTAGGATTAGGGTTCGGGTTAAGGTTAGGGTTACCTCTAACCGGAGTTAACCCTAGGGGTTAACTGCTCAAGGTTCCTCCCCAAAAACCCCAAGTGCTGGAGCTCACCCACGTCTGCCCCGGGAGCAGGGTCAGGCCCCACAGCTCTGCTCCTGCCAGCGCTGCCGAGCCCTGCACTCCCTTGATGGTGCCATCAGAGCGCCCCACACACCGCAGCACGGGCTGGGCCATTGCTCTGGCTCCGGCAGGGGCACAAGTGCCTTTGGAAGCTGCCAGCGAACAACAAGAGCTGAGAAGCGGCTGCAGAAGGGCTCTGCTGTGGGGCTGAAAGCCAAGGGTGGTGCAGGGGAAAGGAGAGACTGCAGAGCCTCAGCCCTTGGGCTTCCTTCAGAGGAGGTGGCGCTGCTGCCCTTGATCCTAGCTGTTCTCCAGCCCTGACCTGCCCTCAGCGGTCTCCAGTGGCCTCTGGCGAGGCCAGCAGCAGAGACAGGATGTTCTGCACAAATGTCTGCACCTGCTCCTGGGCCTGAGCAGTGCTGAGAGCTCTTCTGCAGCCAAATGCAAATCGTACTTGACAGTCAGACAGCGTGGTGTGGGGTGGAAGGGACCTTAAATCCCCATAGGGATTCAGGGCATCCCACAGGCAGAGCATCCCATAGGTGTTCAGAGCATCCCCCAAGCAGGGCATCCCACAGGGATTCACAGCATCCCACAAGCAGAGCATCCCATAGGGATTCAGAGCATTCCACGGGCAGAGTATCCCATAGGGATTCAGAGCATCCCACAAGCAGAGCATCCCATAGGGGTTCAGAGCATCCCATCGAGATCCAGAGCATCCCAGAGGGATTCACAGCATCCCACAAGCAGAGCATCCCAGAGGGATTCACAGCATCCCACAGTTAGAGCATCGCATAAGGAATCAGAGCATCCCACAAGGATTCAGAGCATCCCACAAGCAGAGCATGCCAGAGGGATTCAGAGCATCCCACAGGGCTCCAGAGCATCCCACAAAGCAGTGCACCCCGCAGAGATTCACAGCATCACACAACCACAGCATAATACAGAGCTCCAGAGCATCCCATAGGGATTCAGAGCACCCCAAGCGCATCAGAACCCCCCCATCTCCCCATGGAAGCCCCCATCGACACCCCTGACCCACCCCCCTCCCCATGGAGCTCCCCCCATGGAACCTGCCTCTCTATGACATCAGCCCCAGCTCCAAGGGACCTGCATCCAGCACCCGTATCCCCGGGGCAGTTGCGCTTTGGGTGCAGTGGTGCTTGCAGCTCCTTGCTTGCAGCTCCTTGGTGTCACCTCCTTGGTGTCACCTCCTTGGTGTCACTCTTAGCGGTGGTGGCAGCGATGGCTTTGCTCCGTGTCATCATCCTGCTGGCCTCGGCCTGGCTTCTGCAAGGCTCCTGGGACAGCTGTGGGTGAGCGGCTCCAAGCTCCAGGGTTCCTGGTATTCCATAGGGAGATGCTGCTGCTCCCAGCCACGGTCACACCAATGGGGAGGTGGGATTTGAGGAGCCCCACTTGCTTGCCATCAGCCCATGCGGTGGCACAGCACAGCTATGGGGCACCCCATAGGGTCCTTTGTCCTGCAGCACCCTAGGAGGCAGGATGATGCTCACCTCTGGGACACTGCGTAGGGTCCCTTTTCCCTGCAGCACCCAATGGGGCGGGACAATGCTCGCCCTTCATCCCTAAGCATCAACTGTTGGGCTTCTGCTTCAAGAGGGACCTGCGGTACCCGTCCCATGGCTGATTCTTACGGGATGTCGCGCATCGTCGGAGGCATGGATGCGCACCAGGGCGCCTGGCCACGGATGCTCAGCATCCAGTTCCCCACAGCCACCGCATTCTCGCACATCTGCGGGGGGTCCCTCATCCCGTATGAAGACAGGCTGAGGAAGTTGGGGCTTTTCAGCCTGGAGAAGAGAAGGCTGCGTGGAGACCTAAGAGCAGCCTTCCAGTACCTGAAGGGGGCCTACAGGGATGCTGGGGAGGGACTCTTTGTCAGGGACTGTAGTGACAGGACAAGGGGTTATGGGTTAAAACTTAAACAGGGGAAGTTTAAATTGGATATAAGGAGGAAATTCTTTCCTGTTAGGGTGGGGAGACGCTGGAATCGGTTGCCCAGGGAGGTTGTGAGTGCTCCATCCCTGCGGTGTTCAAGGCCAGGTTGGATGAAGCCTTGTGTGGGATGGTTTAGTGAGAGGTGTCCCTGTCCATGGCAGGGGGGTTGGAACTAGATGATCTTAAGGTCCTTTCCAACCCTAACTATTCTATGATTCTGTGATTCTATGATCACCCCTCAATGGGTCCTCACAGCCGCTCACTGCTTCGTCACGCAAAAGTAAGGGGGAGAAGGGATTGCAGCCATAGGGAATAGGCCAGGAGCAGCTCCCATCCCGTCCCCTTCCCCATCCTGGATGCACTGGGAAGAGCGCTCAGGAGAAGGCTGCTTCCAGCTTGACCGCCCTTGAGCCTAAGGCACGCTGCTTTCCTTTGGGAAGCAGCCGCAATGTGGCTCCTTCCCATCCCTCTTCTCCATAGAATGGATTAGAAGAGATTAAAATGGAATGGGATGGAATGGAATGGAATGCAGTGGTTATGGATCATGGAGTGGGGTGGCTTGGAAAGGAGCTTGAGATCATCCACTTCCAACCCCTTGCCATGGGTAGGGATGCCTTCCATAGAGCAGCTTGCTCCAAGCTGGCCTGCAGCACTGCCAGGGATGGAGCATCCAAACCTTCTCCATCCATGCCATCCCAGTGCCCCAGCACCCTCTTAGGGAATCCCTTCCTTATCTCCAGCCTGCAATTCCCTCTCGGAACCCATCAGCCCTTGTCCTATGGCTCCAATCCCTGCTCTTCCACTCCCTCCCAGCTTCACCACGGATTGCTTCATGATGCTCAGAATCATGGACGTGGCTTGGGCTAATGCCGAGACCCACAAGTGTTGGATACGGCAGGTCGTGGTCCAGGAATATTATACGGCTTAGGATCATGGTTAGGGTTAGGTTTAGAATTAGGGTTAGGTTTAGGGTTAGGGTCAGGGTCAGGGTCAGGGTTAGGTACAGGGTTAGGTTTAGGGTTAGGGGTTAGGTTTAGGGATAGGGTTAGGTTTAGGTTTATGTGTTAGGGTTAGGGTTAGGGTTAGGGTTAGGGTTAACTGTAACCGGAGTTAACCCTAGGGGTGGAGTTAACACCAGGTTGAGTATTAGGGTTTGGGTTATGGTTACAGTTAGGATCAGGTTTAGGGTTAGGATTAGGGTTAGGTTTTAGGGTTAGGGTTAGGGTTAACCTTCACCAGAGTTAAGCCTGGGGGCGGAGTTAACCCCAGGGTTAGGGTTAGGATTAGGATTACGGTCAGGATTAAGTTAGGGTTATGGTTAGGATGGGTTAGGATTAGGGTTAGTGTTAGGTCTTAGGGTTAGGGTCAGGGTTACGGTTAGGGGCTAGGTATGGGGTTAGGGTTACGGTTAGGATTAGGGTTAAGGTTAGGGTTACCTCTAACCAGAGTTAAACCTAGGGGTGGAGTTAACCCCAGGGTTAGGGTTAGGTTTAGGATTAGCATTAACCCGAATCAGAATTAACCCTAGTTGCGGGTTTAATCCCAGGCTTAGGGTTAGGGTTAGGGTTAGGGTCAGGCTTAGCGTTAGACTTAAGTTTAGGGTTAGGTTAACCCTAACCGGAGTTAACTAGGGTTAGGGTTAGGGTTCGGGTTAAGGTTAGGGTTACCTCTAACCGGAGTTAACCCTAGGGGTTAACTGCTCAAGGTTCCTCCCCAAAAACCCCAAGTGCTGGAGCTCACCCACGTCTGCCCCGGGAGCAGGGTCAGGCCCCACAGCTCTGCTCCTGCCAGCGCTGCCGAGCCCTGCACTCCCTTGATGGTGCCATCAGAGCGCCCCACACACCGCAGCACGGGCTGGGCCATTGCTCTGGCTCCGGCAGGGGCACAAGTGCCTTTGGAAGCTGCCAGCGAACAACAAGAGCTGAGAAGCGGCTGCAGAAGGGCTCTGCTGTGGGGCTGAAAGCCAAGGGTGGTGCAGGGGAAAGGAGAGACTGCAGAGCCTCAGCCCTTGGGCTTCCTTCAGAGGAGGTGGCGCTGCTGCCCTTGATCCTAGCTGTTCTCCAGCCCTGACCTGCCCTCAGCGGTCTCCAGTGGCCTCTGGCGAGGCCAGCAGCAGAGACAGGATGTTCTGCACAAATGTCTGCACCTGCTCCTGGGCCTGAGCAGTGCTGAGAGCTCTTCTGCAGCCAAATGCAAATCGTACTTGACAGTCAGACAGCGTGGTGTGGGGTGGAAGGGACCTTAAATCCCCATAGGGATTCAGAGCATCCCACAGGCAGAGCATCCCATAGGTGTTCAGAGCATCCCCCAAGCAGGGCATCCCACAGGGATTCACAGCATCCCACAAGCAGAGCATCCCATAGGGGTTCAGAGCATCCCATCGAGATCCAGAGCATCCCAGAGGGATTCACAGCATCCCACAAGCAGAGCATCCCAGAGGGATTCACAGCATCCCACAGTTAGAGCATCGCATAAGGAATCAGAGCATCCCACAAGGATTCAGAGCATCCCACAAGCAGAGCATGCCAGAGGGATTCAGAGCATCCCACAGGGCTCCAGAGCATCCCACAAAGCAGAGCACCCCGCAGAGATTCACAGCATCACACAACCACAGCATAATACAGAGCTCCAGAGCATCCCATAGGGATTCAGAGCACCCCAAGCGCATCAGAACCCCCCCATCTCCCCATGGAAGCCCCCATCGACACCCCTGACCCACCCCCCTCCCCATGGAGCTCCCCCCATGGAACCTGCCTCTCTATGACATCAGCCCCAGCTCCAAGGGACCTGCATCCAGCACCCGTATCCCCGGGGCACTTGCGCTTTGGGTGCAGTGGTGCTTGCAGCTCCTTGCTTGCAGCTCCTTGGTGTCACCTCCTTGGTGTCACCTCCTTGGTGTCACTCTTAGCGGTGGTGGCAGCGATGGCTTTGCTCCGTGTCATCATCCTGCTGGCCTCGGCCTGGCTTCTGCAAGGCTCCTGGGACAGCTGTGGGTGAGCGGCTCCAAGCTCCAGGGTTCCTGGTATTCCATAGGGAGATGCTGCTGCTCCCAGCCACGGTCACACCAATGGGGAGGTGGGATTTGAGGAGCCCCACTTGCTTGCCATCAGCCCATGCGGTGGCACAGCACAGCTATGGGGCACCCCATAGGGTCCTTTGTCCTGCAGCACCCTAGGAGGCAGGATGATGCTCACCTCTGGGACACTGCGTAGGGTCCCTTTTCCCTGCAGCACCCAATGGGGCGGGACAATGCTCGCCCTTCATCCCTAAGCATCAACTGTTGGGCTTCTGCTTCAAGAGGGACCTGCGGTACCCGTCCCATGGCTGATTCTTACGGGATGTCGCGCATCGTCGGAGGCATGGATGCGCACCAGGGCGCCTGGCCACGGATGCTCAGCATCCAGTTCCCCACAGCCACCGCATTCTCGCACATCTGCGGGGGGTCCCTCATCCCGTATGAAGACAGGCTGAGGAAGTTGGGGCTTTTCAGCCTGGAGAAGAGAAGGCTGCGTGGAGACCTAAGAGCAGCCTTCCAGTACCTGAAGGGGGCCTACAGGGATGCTGGGGAGGGACTCTTTGTCAGGGACTGTAGTGACAGGACAAGGGGTTATGGGTTAAAACTTAAACAGGGGAAGTTTAAATTGGATATAAGGAGGAAATTCTTTCCTGTTAGGGTGGGGAGACGCTGGAATCGGTTGCCCAGGGAGGTTGTGAGTGCTCCATCCCTGCGGTGTTCAAGGCCAGGTTGGATGAAGCCTTGTGTGGGATGTTTTAGTGAGAGGTGTCCCTGTCCATGGCAGGGGGGTTGGAACTAGATGATCTTAAGGTCCTTTCCAACCCTAACTATTCTATGATTCTGTGATTCTATGATCACCCCTCAATAGGTCCTCACAGCCGCTCACTGCTTCGTCACGCAAAAGTAAGGGGGAGAAGGGATTGCAGCCATAGGGAATAGGCCAGGAGCAGCTCCCATCCCGTCCCCTTCCCCATCCTGGATGCACTGGGAAGAGCGCTCAGGAGAAGGCTGCTTCCAGCTTGACAGCCCTTGAGCCTAAGGCACGCTGCTTTCCTTTGGGAAGCAGCCGCAATGTGGCTCCTTCCCATCCCTCTTCTCCATAGAATGGATTAGAAGAGATTAAAATGGAATGGGATGGAATGGAATGGAATGGAATGCAGTGGTTATGGATCATGGAGTGGGGTGGCTTGGAAAGGAGCTTGAGATCATCCACTTCCAACCCCTTGCCATGGGTAGGGATGCCTTCCGTAGAGCAGCTTGCTCCAAGCTGGCCTGCAGCACTGCCAGGGATGGAGCATCCAAACCTTCTCCATCCATGCCATCCCAGTGCCCCAGCACCCTCTTAGGGAATCCCTTCCTTATCTCCAGCCTGCAATTCCCTCTCGGAACCCATCAGCACTTGTCCTATGGCTCCAATCCCTGCTCTTCCACTCCCTCCCAGCTTCACCACGGATTGCTTCATGATGGTCAGAATCATGGACGTGGCTTGGGCTAATGCCGAGACCCACAAGTGTTGGATACGGCAGGTCGTGGTCCAGGAATATTATACGGCATAGGATCACGGTTAGGGTTAGGTTTAGAATTAGGGTTAGGTTTAGGGTTAGGGTCAGGGTCAGGGTCAGGGTTAGGTACAGGGTTAGGTTTAGGGTTAGGTGTTAGGTTTAGGGATAGGGTTAGGTTTAGGTTTATGTGTTAGGGTTAGGGTTAGGGTTAGGGTTAGGGTTAACTGTAACCGGAGTTAACCCTAGGGGTGGAGTTAACACCAGGTTGAGTCTTAGGGTTAGGGTTATGGTTACAGTTAGGATCAGGTTTAGGGTTAGGATTAGGGTTAGGTTTTAGGGTTAGGGTTAGGGTTAACCTTCACCAGAGTTAAGCCTGGGGGCGGAGTTAACCCCAGGGTTAGGGTTAGGATTAGGATTACGGTCAGGACTAAGTTAGGGTTATGGTTAGGATGGGTTAGGATTAGGGTTAGTGTTAGGTCTTAGGGTTAGGGTCAGGGTTACGGTTAGGGGTTAGGTTTGGGGTTAGGGTTACGGTTAGGATTAGGGTTAAGGTTAGGGTTACCTCTAACCAGAGTTAAACCTAGGGGTGGAGTTAACCCCAGGGTTAGGGTTAGATTTAGGATTAGCATTAACCCTAATCAGAATTAACCCCAGTTGCGGGTTTAATCCCTGGCTTAGGGTTAGGGTTAGGGTCAGGCTTAGCGTTAGACTTAAGTTTAGGGTTAGGTTAACCCTAACCGGAGTTAACTAGGGTTAGGGTTAGGGTTCGGGTTAAGGTTAGGGTTACCTCTAACCGGAGTTAACCCTAGGGGTTAACTGCTCAAGGTTCCTCCCCAAAAACCCCAAGTGCTGGAGCTCACCCACGTCTGCCCCGGGAGCAGGGTCAGGCCCCACAGCTCTGCTCCTGCCAGCGCTGCCGAGCCCTGCACTCCCTTGATGGTGCCATCAGAGCGCCCCACACACCGCAGCACGGGCTGGGCCATTGCTCTGGCTCCGGCAGGGGCACAAGTGCCTTTGGAAGCTGCCAGCGAACAACAAGAGCTGAGAAGCGGCTGCAGAAGGGCTCTGCTGTGGGGCTGAAAGCCAAGGGTGGTGCAGGGGAAAGGAGAGACTGCAGAGCCTCAGCCCTTGGGCTTCCTTCAGAGGAGGTGGCGCTGCTGCCCTTGATCCTAGCTGTTCTCCAGCCCTGACCTGCCCTCAGCGGTCTCCAGTGGCCTCTGGCGAGGCCAGCAGCAGAGACAGGATGTTCTGCACAAATGTCTGCACCTGCTCCTGGGCCTGAGCAGTGCTGAGAGCTCTTCTGCAGCCAAATGCAAATCGTACTTGACAGTCAGACAGCGTGGTGTGGGGTGGAAGGGACCTTAAATCCCCATAGGGATTCAGAGCATCCCACAAGCAGAGCATCCCATAGGTGTTCAGAGCATCCCCCAAGCAGGGCATCCCACAGGGATTCACAGCATCCCACAAGCAGAGCATCCCAGAGGGATTCACAGCATCCCACAGTCAGAGCATCGCATAAGGAATCAGAGCATCCCACAGGGATTCAGAGCATCCCACAAGCAGAGCATGCCAGTGGGATTCAGAGCATCCCACAGGGCTCCAGAGCATCCCACAAAGCAGAGCACCCCGCAGAGATTCACAGCATCACACAACCACAGCATAATACAGAGCTCCAGAGCATCCCATAGGGATTCAAAGCACCCCAAGCGCATCAGAACCCCCCCATCTCCCCATGGAAGCCCCCATCGACACCCCTGACCCACCCCCCTCCCCATGGACCTCCCCCCATGGAACCTGCCTCTCTATGACATCAGCCCCAGCTCCAAGGGACCTGTATCCAGCACCCGTATCACAGCATCACAGAATCACAGAATCCCAAGGGTTGGAAGGGACCTCAAAAGATCATCTAGTCCAACCCCCCTGCAAGAGCAGGGTAACCTACAGTACATCACACAGGAACTTGTCCAGGCGGGCCTTGAATATCTCCAGTGTAGGAGACTCCACAACCCCCCTGGGCAACCTGTTCCAGTGCTCTGTCACTCTTACAGTAAAGAAGTTCTTCCTGATGTTAACGTGGAACTTCCTATGTTCCAGTTTACACCCATTGCCCCTTGTCCTATCACTGGATATCACTGAAAAAAGCCTAGCTCCATCATCCTGACACCTACCCTTCACATATTTGTAAACATTGATGAGGTCACCCCTCAGTCTCCTCTTCTCCAAGCTAAAGAGACCCAGCTCCCTCAGCCTCTCCTCATAAGGGAGATGTTCCACTCCCTTAATCATCTTTGTGGCTCTGCGCTGGACTCCTTCAAGCAATTCCCTGTCCTTCTTGAACAGAGGGGCCCAGAACTGGACGCAATATTCCAGATGCGGCCTCACCAAGGCTGAGTAGAGGGGGAGGAGAACCTCTCTTGACCTACTAACCACTCCCTTTCTAATGCACCCTAAGATGCCATTTGCCTTCTTGGCCACAAGAGCACATTGCTGGCTCATGGTCATCCTCCTATCCACCAGGACCCCCAGGTCCCTTTCCCCTTCACTACTTTCCAGCAGGTCAACCCCCAACCTGTACTGGTACGTGGGGTTGTTCTTCCCCAGATGCAAGACTCTACACTTGCCCTTGTTAAATTTCATCAAGTTTCTCCCCGCCCAGCTCTCCAGCCTGTCCAGGTCTCGCTGAATGGCAGCACAGTCCTCTGGTGTGTCAGCCACTCCTCCCAGTTTTGTGTCATCAGCAAACTTGCTGAGGGTGCACTCAGTTCCCTCATCCAGGTCATTAATGAAAATATTAAACAGCACCGGTCCCAGCACCGACCCCTGAGGAACTCCACTAGTCACAGACCTCCAGCTAGATTCTGCGCCATTGACCACAACTCTCTGCCTTCTTCCTTTCAACCAGTTCTCGATCCACCTCACTACTTGATCATCAAGCCCACACTTCCTTAGCTTATCTATGAAGATGCTGTGGGAGACAGTATCAAATGCCTTACTGAAATCAAGAAAAACTACATCTACCGCTCTACCATCATCCCTCCACCTAGTCACTTCCTCATAGAAGGCTATAAGGTTGGTCATACATGACTTCCCCCTCATAAAACCATGTTGGCTGTTCTTAATGACCCCCTCATCCTTGATATGCCTAGTTATGGAGTCAAGAATAAGTTGTTCCATCATCTTTCCAGGGATGGAGGTAAGGCTGACCGGTCTATAATTACCCGGGTCCTCCTTCTTGCCCTTCTTATAGATTGGTGTGACCTTTGCCATCCGCCAATCCTCAGGCACCTCGCCCATTTCCCACGACTTACCAAAGATGATGGAAAGTGGCCTAGCAATGACCTCCGCCAGCTCCCTCAGCACCCGTGGGTGCATTCCATCCGGACCCATCGATTTACAGATGTCCTGTTTGCATAGCTGATCCCTAACCCAATCCTCATCTACCAAAGCAAACTCCTCCTTTGTCCTGACTCCTTCTGGGGCTAAAGAAATCCGGGGCCCTCGGGGAGAGTCTGCAGGAGTAAAGACAGAGGCAAAGAAGGCATTCAGCACCTCTGCCTTCTTTATATCCTCTGTCTCCAGGGTACCCACTTCGTTCAGCAGTGGGCCTATATTGCCTCTTGTTTTAGTTTTATTTGCTATGTATTTGAAGAAGCCCTTTCTATTGTCTTTAACCCGACTAGCAAGATTGAGTTCCAAGGAGGCCTTATCTGTCCTAATTGCCTCCCTACATCCTCTAACAACTGTCCTATATTCCTCCCAAGCGGCCAGCCCCTCCTTCCATAATCCATAGATTCTCCTTTTCCACTTGAGTTTGCCCAGCAGCTCCTTGTTTAACCACGCCGGTCTCCTAGATCCCTTACTTGACTTCCTACTCATTGGGACGCTCCGATCCTGAGCTTGGAAGAAGCGGTCCTTGAATGCTAACCAACTATCTTGAGCCCCTTTACCGCCTAGTACACTTTCCCATGAGACTTCCCTTAGCAGTTGACTGAAGAGGCCAAAGTTGGCCCTTCGGAAATCCAGAACTGTGGCTTTGCTAGGTATTCTATTCCTCCCACACAGGATCCTAAACTCCACCATCTCATGGTCACTGCAGCCAAGGCTGCCATTGACCGTCACCACTTCGACCAAACCCTCCTTGTTGGCGAGTACTAAATCTAGCAGCGCTGCTCCCCTAGTTGGTACGTCCACCAACTATCCCCGGGGCTGTTGCGCTTTGGGTGCAGTGGTTCTTGCAGCTCCTTGCTTGCGGCTCCTTGGTGTCACCTCCTTGGTGTCACTCTTAGCGGTGGTGGCAGCGATGGCTTTGCTCCGTGTCATCATCCTGCTGGCCTCGGCCTGGCTTCTGCAAGGCTCCTGGGACAGCTGTGGGTGAGTGGCTCCAGGCTCCAGGGTTCCTGGTATTCCATAGGGAGATGCTGCTGCTCCCAGCCACGGTCACACCAATGGGGAGGTGGGATTTGAGGAGCCCCACTTGCTTGCCATCAGCCCATGCGGTGGCACAGCACAGCTATGGGGCACCCCGTAGGGTCCTTTGTCCTGCAGCACCCTAGGAGGCAGGATGATGCTCATCTCTGGGACACTGCGTAGGGTCCCTTTTCCCTGCAGCACCCAATGGGGCGGGACAATGCTCGCCCTTCATCCCTAAGCATCAAGTGTTGGGCTTCTGCTTCAAGAGGGACCTGCGGTACCCGTCCCATGGCTGATTCTTACGGGATGTCGCGCATCGTCGGAGGCATGGATGCGCACCAGGGCGCCTGGCCACGGATGCTCAGCATCCAGTTCCCCACAGCCACCGCATTCTCGCACATCTGCGGGGGGTCCCTCATCCCGTATGAAGACAGGCAGAGGAAGTTGGGGCTTTTCAGCCTGGAGAAGAGAAGGCTGCGTGGAGACCTAAGAGCAGCCTTCCAGTACCTGAAGGGGGCCTACAGGGATGCTGGGGAGGGACTCTTTGTCAGGGACTGTAGTGACAGGACAAGGGGTAATGGGTTAAAACTTAAACAGGGCAAGTTTAAATTGGATACAAGGAGGAAATTCTTTCCTGTTAGGGTGCTGAGAAACTGGAATCAGTTGCCCAGGGAGGTTGTGAGTGCTCCATCCCTGGCAGTGCTCAAGGCCGGGTTGGATGAAGCCTTGCGTGGGATGGTTTAGTGAGAGGTGTCCCTGTCCATGGCAGGGGGGTTGGAACTAGATGATCTTAAGGTCCTTTCCAACCCTAACTATTCTATGATTCTATGATCACCCCTCAATGGGTCCTCACAGCCGCTCACTGCTTCGTCGCGCAAATGTTAGGGGGAGAAGGGATTGCAGCCATAGGGAATAGGCAAGGAGCAGCTCCCATCCCGTCCCCTTCCCCATCCTGGATGCACTGGGAAGAGCGCTCAGGAGAAGGCTGCTTCCAGCCTGACCGCCCTTGAGCCTAAGGCACGCTGCTTTCCTTTGGGAAGCAGCCGCAATGTGGCTCCTTCCCATCCCTCTTCTCCATAGAATGGATTAGAAGAGATTAAAATGGAATGGGATGGAATGGAATGGAATGCAGTGGTTATGGATCATGGAGTGGGTTGAGTTGGAAGGGAGCTTGAGATCATCCACTTCCAACCCCTTGCCATGGGTAGGGATGCCTTCCGTAGAGCAGCTTGCTCCAAGCTGGCCTGCAGCACTGCCAGGGATGGAGCATCCAAACCTTCTCCATCCATGCCATCCCAGTGCCCCAGCACCCTCTTAGGGAATCCCTTCCTTATCTCCAGCCTGCAATTCCCTCTTGGAACCCATCAGCCCTTGTCCTATGGCTCCAATCCCTGCTCTTCCACTCCCTCCCAGCTTCACCACGGATTGCTTCATGATGGTCAGAATCATGGACGTGGCTTGGGCCAATGCCGAGACCCACAAGTGTTGGACACGGCAGGTCGTGGTCCAGGAATATTATCCGGTTTAGGATCACGGTTAGGGTTAGGTTCCGAATTAGGGTTAGGTTTAGGGTTAGGGTCAGGGTCAGGGTTAGGTACAGGGTTAGGTTTAGGGTTACGTGCTAGGGTTAGGGATAGGGTTAGGGTTAGGGTTAACCGTAACCGGAGTTAAGTCCGGGGGTGGAATTAACACCAGGTTGAGCCTTAGGGTTCGGGTTAGGGTTACAGTAAGGATTAGTTTAGGGATAGGATTAGGGTTAGGTTTAGGGTTAATCTTCACCAGAGCTAACCCTAGGGGCGGAGTTAACCCCAGGGTTAGGGTTAGGATTACGGTCAGGATTAAGTTAGGGTTATGGTCAGGCTGGGTTAGGATTAGGGTTCGTGGTAGGTTTTAGGGTTAGGGTCAGGGTTACGGTTAGGGGTTGGGGTTGGTGTTAGGGTTACGGCTAGGGTTAAGGTAAAGTTTAGGGTTACCTCTAACCGGAGTTAACCCTAGGGGTGGAGTTAACCCCAGGGTTAGGGTGAGGCTTAGGGTTAGCATTAACCCTAATCGGAATTAACCCTAGGGGCGGGTTTAATCCCCAGCTGAGGGTTAGGGTTAGGGTTAGGGTTAAGGTTAGGGTTACCTCTAACTGGTGTTAAACCTAGGTGTGGAGTTAACCCCAGGGTTAGGGTTAGGTTTAGGGTTAGCATTAACCCTAATCGGAATTAACACTAGGGGCAGGTTTAATCCCAGGCTGAGGGTTAGGGTTAGGGTTAGGGTTAAGGTTAGGGTTACCTCTAACCGGTGTTAAACTTAGGGGTGGAGTTAACCCCAGGGTTAGGGTTAGGCTTAGGTTTAGCATTAACCCTAATCGGAATTAAACCTAGGGGCGGGTTTAATCCCAGGCTGAGGGTTAGGTTTAGGGTTAGGGTTAAGGTTAGGGTTACCTCTAGCCGGAGTTAACCCTAGGGGTGGAGTTGCCCCCAGGGTTAGGGTTAGGTTTAGAGTTAGCATTAACCCCAATCGGAATTAAACGTAGGGGCAGGTTTAATCCCAAACTGAGGGTTAGGGTTAGGGTTAGGGTTAGGGTTAAGGTTAGGGTTACCTCTAACGGTGTTAACCCTAGGGGTTAACTGCCCAAGGTTCCTGCCCAAAACCCCATACATCATACAGAGCTCCAGAAAATCCCATAGGGATTCTGAGCCCAACAAGCACATCAGAACCCCCCCATCTCCCCATGGAAGGCCCCATCGACACCCCTGAGCCACCCCCCTCCCCATGGAGCTCCCCCCATGGAACCTGCCTCTCTATGACATCAGCCCCAGCTCCAAGGGACCTGCATCCAGCACCTGTATCCCCGGGACAGTTGCGCTTTGGGTGCAGTGGTGCTTGCAGCTCCTTGGTGTCACCTCCTTGGTGTCACCTCCTTGGTGTCACTCTTAGCGGTGGTGGCAGCGATGGCTTTGCTCCGTGTCATCATCCTGCTGGCCTCGGCCTGGCTGGTGCAAGGCTCCTGGGACAGCTGTGGGTGAGTGGCTCCAGGCTCCAGGGTTCCTGGTATTCCATTGCGAGATGCTGCTGCTCCCAGCCACGGTCACACCAATGGGGAGGTGGGATTTGAGGAGCCCCCCTTGGTTGTCATCACCCCATGCGGTGGCACAGCACAGCTATGGGGCACCCCGTAGGGTCCTTAGTCCTGCAGCACCCTAGGAGGCAGGATGATGCTCATCTCTGGGACACTGCGTAGGGTCCCTTTTCCCTGCAGCACCCAATGGGGCGGGACAATGCTCGCCCTTCATCCCTAAGCATCAAGTGTTGGGCTTCTGCTTCAAGAGGGACCTGCGGTACCCGTCCCATGGCTGATTCTTACGGGATGTCGCGCATCGTCGGAGGCATGGATGCACACCAGGGCGCCTGGCCACGGATGCTCAGCATCCAGTTCCCCACAGCCACCGCATTCTCGCACATCTGCGGGGGGTCCCTCATCCCGTATGAAGACAGGCTGAGGAAGTTGGGGCTTTTCAGCCTGGAGAAGAGAAGGCTGCATGGAGACCTAAGAGCAGCCTTCCAGTACCTGAAGGGGGCCTATAGGGATGCTGGGGAGGGACTCTTTGTCAGGGACTGTAGTGACAGGACAAGGGGTAATGGGTTAAAACTTAAACAGGGCAAGTTTAAATTGGATACAAGGAGGAAATTCTTTCCTGTTAGGGTGCTGAGAAACTGGAATCAGTTGCCCAGGGAGGTTGTGAGTGCTCCATCCCTGGCAGTGCTCAAGGCCAGGTTGGATGAAGCCTTGCGTGGGATGGTTTAGTGAGAGGTGTCCCTGTCCATGGCAGGGGGGTTGGAACTAGATGATCTTAAGGTCCTTTCCAACCCTAACTATTCTATGATTCTATGATTCTATGATTCTATGATCACCCCTCAATGGGTCCTCACAGCCGCTCACTGCTTCGTCGCGCAAAAGTAAGGGGGAGAAGGGATTGCAGCCATAGGGAATAGGCAAGGAGCAGCTCCCATCCCGTCCCCTTCCCCATCCTGGATGCACTGGGAAGAGCGCTCAGGAGAAGGCTGCTTCCAGCCTGACCGCCCTTGAGCCTAAGGCACGCTGCTTTCCTTTGGGAAGCAGCCGCAATGTGGCTCCTTCCCATCCCTTTTCTCCATAGAATGTATTAGAAGAGATTAAAATGGAATGGGATGGAATGGAATGCAATGGTTATGGATCATGGAGTGGGGTGGCTTGGAAAGGAGCTTGAGATCATCCACTTCCAACCCCTTGCCATGGGCAGGGATGCCTTCCATAGAGCAGCTTGCTCCAAGCTGGCCTGCAGCACTGCCAGGGATGGAGCATCCAAACCTTCTCCATCCATGCCATCCCAGTGCCCCAGCACCCTCTTAGGGAATCCCTTCATTATCTCCAGCCTGCAATTCCCTCTCGGAACCCATCAGCCCTTGTCCTATGGCTCCAATCCCTGCTCTTCCACTCCCTCCCAGCTTCACCACCGATTGCTTCATGATGCTCAGAATCATGGACGTGGCTTGGGCCAATGCCGAGACCCACAAGTGTTGGATACGGCAGGTCGTGGTCCAGGAATATTATACGGCTTAGGATCACGGTTAGGGTTAGGTTCCGAATTAGGGTTAGGTTTAGGGTTAGGGTCAGGGTCAGGGTTAGGTACAGGGTTAGGTTTAGGGTTACGTGCTAGGGTTAGGGATAGGGTTAGGGTTAGGGTTAACCGTAACCGGAGTTAAGCCCGGGGGTGGAGTTAACACCAGGTTGAGCCTTAGGGTTCGGGTTAGGGTTACAGTTAGGATTAGGTTTAGGGATAGGATTAGGGTGAGGTTTAGGGTTAATCTTCACCAGAGCTAACCCTAGGGGCGGAGTTAACCCCAGGGTTAGGGTTAGGATTACGGACAGGATTAAGTTAGGGTTATGGTCAGGCTGGGATAGGATTAGGGTTAGTGGTAGGTTTTAGGGTTAGGGTCAGGGTTACGGTTAGGGGTTGGGGTTGGTGTTAGGGTTACGGTTAGGGTTAAGGTTAAGGTTAGGGTTACCTCTAACCGGAGTTAACCCTAGGGGTGGAGTTAACCCCAGGGTTAGGGTTAGGTTTAGGGCTAGCATTAACCCTAATCGGAATTAACCCTTGGGGCGGGTTTAATCCCCAGCTGAGGGTTAGGGTTAGGGTTAAGGTTAGGGTTACCTCTAACCGGTGTTAAACCTAGGGGTGGAGTTAACCCCAGGGTTAGGGTTAGGTTTAGGGTTAGCATTAACCCTAATCGGAATTAAACCTAGGGGTGGGTATAATCCCAGCCTGAGGGTTAGGGTTAGGGTTAACGTTAGGGTTACCTCTAACCGGTGTTAACCCTAGGGGTTAACTGCCCAAGGTTCCTGCCCAAAACCCCATACATCATACAGAGCTCCGGAGCATCCCATAGGGATTCAGAGCACAACAAGCACATCAGAACCCCCCCATCTCCCCATGGAAGCCCCCATCGACACCCCTAACCCACCCCTGTCTCCATGGAGCTCCCTCCATGGAACCTGCCTCTCTATGACATCAGCCCCAGCTCCAAGGGACCTGCATCCAGCACCCGTATCCCCGGGGCAGTTGCGCTTTGGGTGCAGTGGTGCTTGCAGCTCCTTGGTGTCACCTCCTTGGTGTCACCTCCTTGGTGTCACTCTTAGCGGTGGTGGCAGCGATGGCTTTGCTCCGTGTCATCATCCTGCTGGCCTCGGCCTGGCTGGTGCAAGGCTCCTGGGACAGCTGTGGGTGAGTGGCTCCAGGCTCCAAGGTTCCTGGTATTCCATAGGGAGATGCTGCTGCTCCCAGCCACGGTCACAGCAAGTGGGACGTGGGATTTGAGGAGCCCCACTTGCTTGCCATCAGCCCATGCGCTGGCACAGCACAGCTATGGGGCACCCCGTAGGGTCCTTTGTCCTGCAGCACCCTAGGAGGCAGGATGATGCTCATCTCTGGGACACTGCGTAGGGTCCCTTTTCCCTGCAGCACCCAATGGGGCGGGACAATGCTCGCCCTTCATCCCTAAGCATCAAGTGTTGGGCTTCTGCTTCAAGAGGGACCTGCGGTACCCGTCCCATGGCTGATTCTTACGGGATGTCGCGCATCGTCGGAGGCATGGATGCGCGCCAGGGCGCCTGGCCACGGATGCTCAGCATCCAGTTCCCCACAGCCACCGCATTCTCGCACATCTGCGGGGGGTCCCTCATCCCGTATGAAGACAGGCTGAGGAAGTTGGGGCTTTTCAGCCTGGAGAAGAGATGGCTGCGTGGAGACCTAAGAGCAGCCTTCCAGTACCTGAAGGGGGCCTATAGGGATGCTGGGGAGGGACTCTTTGTCAGGGACTGTAGTGACAGGACAAGGGGTAATGGGTTAAAACTTAAACAGGGCAAGTTTAAATTGGATACAAGGAGGAAATTCTTTCCTGTTAGGGTGGTGAGAAACTGGATTCGGTTGCCCAGGGAGGTTGTGAGTGCTCCATCCCTGGCAGTGCTCAAGGCCAGGTTGGATGAAGCCTTGCGTGGGATGGTTTAGTGAGAGGTGTCCCTGTCCATGGCAGGGGGGTTGGAACTAGATGATCTTAAGGTCCTTTCCAACCCTAACTATTCTATGATTCTATGATCACCCCTCAATGGGTCCTCACAGCCGCTCACTGCTTCGTCGCGCAAAAGTAAGGGGGAGAAGGGATTGCAGCCATAGGGAATAGGCAAGGAGCAGCTCCCATCCCGTCCCCTTCCCCATCCTGGATGCACTGGGAAGAGCGCTCAGGAGAAGGCTGCTTCCAGCTTGACCGCCCTTGAGCCTAAGGCACGCTGCTTTCCTTTGGGAAGCAGCCGCAATGTGGCTCCTTCCCATCCCTCTTCTCCATAGAATGGATTAGAAGAGATTAAAATGGAATGGGATGGAATGGAATGGAATGCAGTGGTTATGGATCATGGAGTGGGGTGGCTTGGAAAGGAGCTTGAGATCATCCACTTCCAACCCCTTGCCATGGGCAGGGATGCCTTCCATAGAGCAGCTTGCTCCAAGCTGGCCTGCAGCACTGCCAGGGATGGAGCATCCAAACCTTCTCCATCCATGCCATCCCAGTGCCCCAGCACCCTCTTAGGGAATCCCTTCCTTATCTCCAGCCTGCAATTCCCTCTCGGAACCCATCAGCCCTTGTACTATGGTTCAATCCCTGCTCTTCCACTCCATCCCAGCTTCACCACGGATTGCTTCATGATGCTCAGAATCATGGACGTAGCTTGGGCCAATGCTGAGACCCACAAGTGTTGGATACGGCAGGTCGTGGTCCAGGAATATTATACGGCTTAGGATCACGGTTAGGGTTAGGTTCCGAATTAGGGTTAGGTTTAGGGTTAGGGTCAGGGTCAGGGTTAGGTACAGGGTTAGGTTTAGGGTTACGTGCTAGGGTTAGGGATAGGGTTAGGGTTAGGGTTAACCGTAACCGGAGTTAACTCCAGGGGTGGAGTTAACACCATGTTGAGCCTTAGGGTTCGGGTTAGGGTTACAGTTAGGATTAGGTTTAGGGATAGGATTAGGGTTAGGTTTAGGGTTAACCTTCACCAGTGTTAAGCATAGGGGCAGAGTTAACCCCAGGGTTAGGGTTTAGGATTATGGTCAGGATTAAGTTAGGGTTATGGTTAGGCTGGGTTAGGATTAGGGTTAGTGGTAGGTTTTAGGGTTAGGGTCAGGGTTACGGTTAGGGGTTAGGGTTGGTGTTAGGGTTACGGTTAGGGTTAAGTTTAAAGTTAGGGTTACCTCAAACCGGAGTTAACCCTAGGGGTGGAGTTAACCCCAGGGTTAGGGTTAGGCTTAGGGTTAGCATTAACCCTAATCGGAATTAACCCTAGGGGCGGGTTTAATCCCACGCTGAGGGTTACGGTTAGGGTTAGGGTTAGGGTTAAGGTTAGGGTTACCTCTAACCGGTGTTAACCCTAGGGGTTAACTGCCCAAGGTTCCGGCCCAAAACGCCGTACATCATACAGAGCTCCAGAGCACCCCATAGGGATTCATAGCACCCCAAGCGCATCAGAACCCCCCCATCTCCCCATGGAAGCCCCCATCGACACCCCTAACCCACCCCCGTCCCTATGGACCTCCCTCCATGGAACCTGCCTCTCTATGACATCAGCCCCAGCTCCAAGGGACCTGCATCCAGCACCCGTATCCCCGGGGCAGTTTCGCTTTGGGTGCAGTGGTGCTTGCAGCTCCTTGGTGTCACCTCCTTGGTGTCACTCTTAGCGGTGGTGGCAGCGACGGCTTTGCTCCGTGTCATCATCCTGCTTGCCTCGGCCTGGCTGGTGCAAGGCTCCTGGGACAGCTGTGGGTGAGTGGCTCCAGGCTCCAAGGTTCCTGGCATTCCATAGGGAGGTGCTGCTGCTCCCAGCCACGGTCACAGCAAGGGGGAGGTGGGATTTGAGGAGCCCCACTTGCTTGCCATCAGCCCATGCGCTGGCACAGCACAGCTATGGGGCACCCCGTAGGGTCCTTTGTCCTGCAGCACCCTAGGAGGCAGGATGATGCTCATCTCTGGGACACTGCGTAGGGTCCCTTTTCCCTGCAGCACCCAATGGGGCGGGACAATGCTCGCCCTTCATCCCTAACCATCAAGTGTTGGGCTTCTGCTTCAAGAGGGACCTGTGGTACCCGTCCCATGGCTGATTCTTACGGGATGTCGCGCATCGTCGGAGGCATGGATGCGCGCCAGGGCGCCTGGCCACGGATGCTCAGCATCCAGTTCCCCACAGCCACCGCATTCTCGCACATCTGCGGGGGGTCCCTCATCCCGTATGAGGACAGGCTGAGGAAGTTGGGGCTTTTCAGCCTGGAGAAGAGATGGCTGCGTGGAGACCTAAGAGCAGCCTTCCAGTACCTGAAGGGGGCCTATAGGGATGCTGGGGAGGGACTCTTTGTCAGGGACTGTAGTGACAGGACAAGGGGTAATGGGTTAAAACTTAAACAGGGCAAGTTTAAATTGGATACAAGGAGGAAATTCTTTCCTGTTAGGGTGGTGAGAAACTGGAATCGGTTGCCCAGGGAGGTTGTGAGTGCTCCATCCCTGGCAGTGCTCAAGGCCAGGTTGGATGAAGCCTTGCGTGGGATGGTTTAGTGAGAGGTGTCCCTGTCCATGGCAGGGGGGTTGGAACTAGATGATCTTAAGGTCCTTTCCAACCCTAACTCTTCTATGATTCTATGATTCTATGATCACCCCTCAATGGGTCCTCACAGCCGCTCACTGCTTCGTCGCGCAAAAGTAAGGGGGAGAAGGGATTGCAGCCATAGGGAATAGGCAAGGAGCAGCTCCCATCCCGTCCCCTTCCCCATCCTGGATGCACTGGGAAGAGCGCTCAGGAGAAGGCTGCTTCCAGCTTGACCGCCCTTGAGCCTAAGGCATGCTGCTTTCCTCTGGGAAGCAGCCGCAATGTGGCTCCTTCCCATCCCTCTTCTCCATAGATTGGATTAGAAGAGATTAAAATGGAATGGGATGGAATGGAATGGAATGCAGTGGTTATGGATCATGGAGTGGGGTGGCTTGGAAAGGAGCTTGAGATCATCCACTTCCAACCCCTTGCCATGGGCAGGGATGCCTTCCATAGAGCAGCTTGCTCCAAGCTGGCCTGCAGCACTGCCAGGGATGGAGCATCCAAACCTTCTCCATCCATGCCATCCCAGTGCCCCAGCACCCTCTTAGGGAATCCCTTCCTTATCTCCAGCCTGCAATTCCCTCTCGGAACCCATCAGCCCTTGTACTATGGTTCAATCCCTGCTCTTCCACTCCATCCCAGCTTCACCACGGATTGCTTCATGATGCTCAGAATCATGGACGTGGCTTGGGCCAATGCCGAGACCCACAAGTGTTGGATACGGCAGGTCGTGGTCCAGGAATATTATACGGCTTAGGATCACGGTTAGGGTTAGGTTCCGAATTAGGGTTAGGTTTAGGGTTAGGGTCAGGGTCAGGGTTAGGTACAGGGTTAGGTTTAGGGTTACGTGTTAGGGTTAGGGATAGCGTTAGGGTTAGGGTTAACCGTAACCGGAGTTAACTCCAGGGGTGGAGTTAACACCAGGTTGAGCCTTAGGGTTCGGGTTAGGGTTACAGTTAGGATTAGGTTTAGGGATATGATTAGGGTTAGGTTTAGGGTTAACCTTCACCAGTGTTAAGCATAGGGGCAGAGTTAACCCCAGGGTTAGGGTTTAGGATTATGGTCAGGATTATGTTAGGGTTATGGTTAGGCTGGGTCAGGATTAGGGTTAGTGGTAGGTTTTAGGGTTAGGGTCAGGGTTACGGTTAGGGGTTAGGGTTGGTGTTAGGGTTACGGTTAGGGTTAAGGTTAAAGTTAGGGTTACCTCTAACCGGAGTTAACCCTAGGGGTGGAGTTAACCCCAGGGTTAGGGTTAGGCTTAGGGTTAGCATTAACCCTAATCGGAATTAACCTTAGGGGCGGGTTTAATCCCAGGCTGAGGGTTAGGGTTAGGGTTAAGGTTAGGGTTACCTCTAACCGGAGTTAACCCTAGGGGTGGAGTTAACCCCAGGGTTAGGGTTAGGTTTAGGGTTAGCATTAACCCTAATCGGAATTAACCCTAGGGGCGGGTTTAATCCCAGGCTGAGGGTTAGGGTTAGGGTTACGGTTAGGGTTAAGGTTAGGGTTACCTCTAACCGGTGTTAACCCTAGGGGTTAACTGCCCAAGGTTCCTGCCCAAAACCCCGTACATCATACAGAGCTCCAGAGCACCCCATAGGGATTCCGAGCACCCCAAGCGCATCAGAACCCCCCCATCTCCCCATGAAAGCCCCCATCGACACCCCTAACCCACCCCTGTCTCCATGGAGCTCCCTCCATGGAACCTGCCTCTCTATGACATCAGCCCCAGCTCCAAGGGACCTGCATCCAGCACCCGTATCCCCGGGGCAGTTGCGCTTTGGGTGCAGTGGTGCTTGCAACTCCTTGGTGTCACCTCCTTGGTGTCACTCTTAGCGGTGGTGGCAGCGGCGGCTTTGCTCCGTGTCATCATCCTGCTGGCCTCGGCCTGGCTGGTGCAAGGCTCCTGGGACAGCTGTGGGTGAGTGGCTCCAGGCTCCAAGGTTCCTGGTATTCCATAGGGAGATGCTGCTGCTCCCAGCCACGGTCACAGCAAGGGGGAGGTGGGATTTGAGGAGCCCCACTTGCTTGCCATCAGCCCATGCGGTGGCACAGCACAGCTATGGGGCACCCCGTAGGGTCCTTTGTCCTGCAGCACCCTAGGAGGCAGGATGATGCTCATCTCTGGGACACTGCGTAGGGTCCCTTTTCCCTGCAGCACCCAATGGGGCGGGACAATGCTCGCCCTTCATCCCTAAGCATCAAGTGTTGGGCTTCTGCTTCAAGAGGGACCTGCGGTACCCGTCCCATGGCTGATTCTTACGGGATGTCGCGCATCGTCGGAGGCATGGATGCGCACCAGGGCGCCTGGCCACGGATGCTTCAGCATCCAGTTCCCCACAGCCACCGCATTCTCGCACATCTGCGGGGGGTCCCTCATCCCGTATGAGGACAGGCTGAGGAAGTTGGGGCTTTTCAGCCTGGAGAAGAGATGGCTGCGTGGAGACCTAAGAGCAGCCTTCCAGTACCTGAAGGGGGCCTATAGGGATGCTGGGGAGGGACTCTTTGTCAGGGACTGTAGTGACAGGACAAGGGGTAATGGGTTAAAACTTAAACAGGGCAAGTTTAAATTGGATACAAGGAGGAAATTCTTTCCTGTTAGGGTGCTGAGAAACTGGAATCGGTTGCCCAGGGAGGTTGTGAGTGCTCCATCCCTGGCAGTGCTCAAGGCCAGGTTGGATGAAGCCTTGCGTGGGATGGTTTAGTGAGAGGTGTCCCTGTCCATGGCAGGGGGGTTGGAACTAGATGATCTGAAGGTCCTTTCCAACCCTAACTATTCTATGATTCTATGATCACCCCTCAATGGGTCCTCACAGCCGCTCACTGCTTCGTCGCGCAAAAGTAAGGGGGAGAAGGGATTGCAGCCATAGGGAATAGGCAAGGAGCAGCTCCCATCCCGTCCCCTTCCCCATCCTGGATGCACTGGGAAGAGCGCTCAGGAGAAGGCTGCTTCCAGCTTGACCGCCCTTGAGCCTAAGGCACGCTGCTTTCCTTTGGGAAGCAGCCGCAATGTGGCTCCTTCCCATCCCTCTTCTCCATAGAATGGATTAGAAGAGATTAAAATGGAATGGGATGGAATGGAATGGAATGCAGTGGTTATGGATCATGGAGTGGGGTGGCTTGGAAAGGAGCTTGAGATCATCCACTTCCAACCCCTTGCCATGGGCAGGGATGCCTTCCATAGAGCAGCTTGCTCCAAGCTGGCCTGCAGCACTGCCAGGGATGGAGCATCCAAACCTTCTCCATCCATGCCATCCCAGTGCCCCAGCACCCTCTTAGGGAATCCCTTCCTTATCTCCAGCCTGCAATTCCCTCTCGGAACCCATCAGCCCTTGTCCTATGGCTCCAATCCCTGCTCTTCCACTCCCTCCCAGCTTCACCACGGATTGCTTCATGATGCTCAGAATCATGGACGTGGCTTGGGCCAATGCCGAGACCCACAAGTGTTGGATACGGCAGGTCGTGGTCCAGGAATATTATAGGGCTTAGGATCGCGGTTAGGGTTAGGTTCCGAATTAGGGTTAGGTTTAGGGTTAGGGTCAGGGTCAGGGTTAGGTACAGGGTTAGGTTTAGGGTTACGTGTTAGGGTTAGGGATAGCGTTAGGGTTAGGGTTAACCGTAACCGGAGTTAACTCCAGGGGTGGAGTTAACACCAGGTTGAGCCTTAGGGTTCGGGTTAGGGTTACAGTTAGGATTAGGTTTAGGGATAGGATTAGGGTTAGGTTTAGGGTTAACCTTCACTAGAGCTAACCCTAGGGGCGGAGTTAACCCCAGGGTTAGGGTTTAGGATTATGGTCAGGATTAAGTTAGGGTTATGGTTAGGCTGGGTTAGGATTAGGGTTAGTGGTAGGTTTTAGGGTTAGGGTCAGGGTTACGGTTAGGGGTTAGGGTTGGTGTTAGGGTTACGGTTAGGGTTAAGGTTAAAGTTAGGGTTACCTCTAACCGGAGTTAACCCTAGGGGTGGAGTTAACCCCAGGGTTAGGGTTAGGCTTAGGGTTAGCATTAACCCTAATCGGAATTAACCCTAGGGACGGGTTTAATCCCAGGCATAGGGTTAGGGTTAGGGCTAGGGTTAAGGTTAGGGTTACCTCTAACCGGAGTTAACCCTAGGGGTGGAGTTAACCCCAGGGTTAGGGTTAGGTTTAGGGTTAGCATTAACCCTAATCGGAATTAACCCTAGGGGCGGGTTTAATCCCAGGCTGAGGGTTAGGGTTAGGGTTAGGGTTAGGGTTAAGGTTAGGGTTACCTCTAACCGGTGTTAACCCTCGGGGTTAACTGCCCAAGGTTCCTGCCCAAAACCCCGTACATCATACAGAGCTCCAGAGCACCCCATAGGGATTCAGAGCACCCCAAGCGCATCAGAACCCCCCCATCTCCCCATGGAAGCCCCCATCGACACCCCTAACCCACCCCTGTCTCCATGGAGCTCCCTCCATGGAACCTGCCTCTCTATGACATCAGCCCCAGCTCCAAGGGACCTGCATCCAGCACCCGTATCCCCGGGGCAGTTGCGCTTTGGGTGCAGTGGTGCTTGCAACTCCTTGGTGTCACCTCCTTGGTGTCACTCTTAGCGGTGGTGGCAGCGGCGGCTTTGCTCCGTGTCATCATCCTGCTGGCCTCGGCCTGGCTGGTGCAAGGCTCCTGGGACAGCTGTGGGTGAGTGGCTCCAGGCTCCAAGGTTCCTGGTATTCCATAGGGAGATGCTGCTGCTCCCAGCCACGGTCACAGCAAGGGGGAGGTGGGATTTGAGGAGCCCCACTTGCTTGCCATCAGCCCATGCGGTGGCACAGCACAGCTATGGGGCACCCCGTAGGGTCCTTTGTCCTGCAGCACCCTAGGAGGCAGGATGATGCTCATCTCTGGGACACTGCGTAGGGTCCCTTTTCCCTGCAGCACCCAATGGGGCGGGACAATGCTCGCCCTTCATCCCTAAGCATCAAGTGTTGGGCTTCTGCTTCAAGAGGGACCTGCGGTACCCGTCCCATGGCTGATTCTTACGGGATGTCGCGCATCGTCGGAGGCATGGATGCGCACCAGGGCGCCTGGCCACGGATGCTTCAGCATCCAGTTCCCCACAGCCACCGCATTCTCGCACATCTGCGGGGGGTCCCTCATCCCGTATGAGGACAGGCTGAGGAAGTTGGGGCTTTTCAGCCTGGAGAAGAGATGGCTGCGTGGAGACCTAAGAGCAGCCTTCCAGTACCTGAAGGGGGCCTATAGGGATGCTGGGGAGGGACTCTTTGTCAGGGACTGTAGTGACAGGACAAGGGGTAATGGGTTAAAACTTAAACAGGGCAAGTTTAAATTGGATACAAGGAGGAAATTCTTTCCTGTTAGGGTGCTGAGAAACTGGAATCGGTTGCCCAGGGAGGTTGTGAGTGCTCCATCCCTGGCAGTGCTCAAGGCCAGGTTGGATGAAGCCTTGCGTGGGATGGTTTAGTGAGAGGTGTCCCTGTCCATGGCAGGGGGGTTGGAACTAGATGATCTGAAGGTCCTTTCCAACCCTAACTATTCTATGATTCTATGATCACCCCTCAATGGGTCCTCACAGCCGCTCACTGCTTCGTCGCGCAAAAGTAAGGGGGAGAAGGGATTGCAGCCATAGGGAATAGGCAAGGAGCAGCTCCCATCCCGTCCCCTTCCCCATCCTGGATGCACTGGGAAGAGCGCTCAGGAGAAGGCTGCTTCCAGCTTGACCGCCCTTGAGCCTAAGGCACGCTGCTTTCCTTTGGGAAGCAGCCGCAATGTGGCTCCTTCCCATCCCTCTTCTCCATAGAATGGATTAGAAGAGATTAAAATGGAATGGGATGGAATGGAATGGAATGCAGTGGTTATGGATCATGGAGTGGGGTGGCTTGGAAAGGAGCTTGAGATCATCCACTTCCAACCCCTTGCCATGGGCAGGGATGCCTTCCATAGAGCAGCTTGCTCCAAGCTGGCCTGCAGCACTGCCAGGGATGGAGCATCCAAACCTTCTCCATCCATGCCATCCCAGTGCCCCAGCACCCTCTTAGGGAATCCCTTCCTTATCTCCAGCCTGCAATTCCCTCTCGGAACCCATCAGCCCTTGTCCTATGGCTCCAATCCCTGCTCTTCCACTCCCTCCCAGCTTCACCACGGATTGCTTCATGATGCTCAGAATCATGGACGTGGCTTGGGCCAATGCCGAGACCCACAAGTGTTGGATACGGCAGGTCGTGGTCCAGGAATATTATAGGGCTTAGGATCGCGGTTAGGGTTAGGTTCCGAATTAGGGTTAGGTTTAGGGTTAGGGTCAGGGTCAGGGTTAGGTACAGGGTTAGGTTTAGGGTTACGTGTTAGGGTTAGGGATAGCGTTAGGGTTAGGGTTAACCGTAACCGGAGTTAACTCCAGGGGTGGAGTTAACACCAGGTTGAGCCTTAGGGTTCGGGTTAGGGTTACAGTTAGGATTAGGTTTAGGGATAGGATTAGGGTTAGGTTTAGGGTTAACCTTCACTAGAGCTAACCCTAGGGGCGGAGTTAACCCCAGGGTTAGGGTTTAGGATTATGGTCAGGATTAAGTTAGGGTTATGGTTAGGCTGGGTTAGGATTAGGGTTAGTGGTAGGTTTTAGGGTTAGGGTCAGGGTTACGGTTAGGGGTTAGGGTTGGTGTTAGGGTTACGGTTAGGGTTAAGGTTAAAGTTAGGGTTACCTCTAACCGGAGTTAACCCTAGGGGTGGAGTTAACCCCAGGGTTAGGGTTAGGCTTAGGGTTAGCATTAACCCTAATCGGAATTAACCCTAGGGACGGGTTTAATCCCAGGCATAGGGTTAGGGTTAGGGTTAGGGTTAAGGTTAGGGTTACCTCTAACCGGAGTTAACCCTAGGGGTGGAGTTAACCCCAGGGTTAGGGTTAGGTTTAGGGTTAGCATTAACCCTAATCGGAATTAACCCTAGGGGCGGGTTTAATCCCAGGCTGAGGGTTAGGGTTAGGGTTAGGGTTAGGGTTAGGGTTAAGGTTAGGGTTACCTCTAACCGGTGTTAACCCTCGGGGTTAACTGCCCAAGGTTCCTGCCCAAAACCCCGTACATCATACAGAGCTCCAGAGCACCCCATAGGGATTCAGAGCGCCCCAAGCGCATCAGAACCCCCCCATCTCCCCATGGAAGTTCTCATCGACACCCCTGACCCACCCCCGTCCCCATGGAGCTCCCTCCATGGAACCTGCCTCTCTATGACATCAGCCCCAGCTCCAAGGGACCTGCATCCAGCACCCGTATCCCCGGGGCAGTTGCGCTTTGGGTGCAGTGGTGCTTGCAGCTCCTTGGTGTCACCTCCTTGGTGTCACCTCCTTGGTGTCACTCTTAGCGGCGGTGGCAGCGATGGCTTTGCTCCGTGTCATCATCCTGCTGGCCTCGGCCTGGCTGGTGCAAGGCTCCTGGGACAGCTGTGGGTGAGTGGCTCCAGGCTCCAAGGTTCCTGGTATTCCATAGGGAGATGCTGCTGCTCCCAGCCACGGTCACAGCAAGGGGGAGGTGGGATTTGAGGAGCCCCCCTTGGTTGTCATCACCCCATGCGGTGGCACAGCACAGCTATGGGGCACCCCGTAGGGTCCTTAGTCCTGCAGCACCCTAGGAGGCAGGATGATACTCATCTCTGGGACACTGCGTAGGGTCCCTTTTCCCTGCAGCACCCAATGGGGCGGGACAATGCTCGCCCTTCATCCCTAAGCATCAAGTGTTGGGCTTCTGCTTCAAGAGGGACCTGCGGTACCCGTCCCATGGCTGATTCTTACGGGATGTCGCGCATCATCGGAGGCATGGATGCGCGCCAGGGCGCCTGGCCACGGATGCTCAGCATCCAGTTCCCCACAGCCACCGCATTCTCGCACATCTGCGGGGGGTCCCTCATCCCGTATGAAGACAGGCTGAGGAAGTTGGGGCTTTTCAGCCTGGAGAAGAGATGGCTGCGTGGAGACCTAAGAGCAGCCTTCCAGTACCTGAAGGGGGCCTATAGGGATGCTGGGGAGGGACTCTTTGTCAGGGACTGTAGTGACAGGACAAGGGGTAATGGGTTAAAACTTAAACAGGGCAAGTTTAAATTGGATACAAGGAGGAAATTCTTTCCTGTTAGGGTGGTGAGAAACTGGAATCGGTTGCCCAGGGAGGTTGTGAGTGCTCCATCCCTGGCAGTGCTCAAGGCCAGGTTGGATGGAGCCTTGCGTGGGATGGTTTAGTGAGAGGTGTCCCTGTCCATGGCAGGGGGGTTGGAACTAGATGATCTGAAGGTCCTTTCCAACCCTAACTATTCTATGATTCTATGATTCTATGATCACCCCTCAATGGGTCCTCACAGCCGCTCACTGCTTCGTCGCGCAAAAGTAAGGGGGAGAAGGGATTCCAGCCATAGGGAATAGGCAAGGAGCAGCTCCCATCCCGTCCCCTTCCCCATCCTGGATGCACTGGGAAGAGCGCTCAGGAGAAGGCTGCTTCCAGCTTGACCGCCCTTGAGCCTAAGGCACGCTGCTTTCCTTTGGGAAGCAGCCGCAATGTGGCTCCTTCCCATCCCTCTTCTCCATAGAATGGATTAGAAGAGATTAAAATGGAATGGGATGGAATGGAATGGAATGCAGTGGTTATGGATCATGGAGTGGGGTGGCTTGGAAAGGAGCTTGAGATCATCCACTTCCAACCCCTTGCCATGGGCAGGGATGCCTTCCATAGAGCAGCTTGCTCCAAGCTGGCCTGCAGCACTGCCAGGGATGGAGCATCCAAACCTTCTCCATCCATGCCATCCCAGTGCCCCAGCACCCTCTTAGGGAATCCCTTCCTTATCTCCAGCCTGCAATTCCCTCTCGGAACCCATCAGCCCTTGTCCTATGGCTCCAATCCCTGCTCTTCCACTCCCTCCCAGCTTCACCACGGATTGCTTCATGATGCTCAGAATCATGGACGTGGCTTGGGCCAATGCCGAGACCCACAAGTGTTGGATACGGCAGGTCATGGACCAGGAATATTATAGGGCTTAGGATCGCGGTTAGGGTTAGGTTCCGAATTAGGGTTAGGTTTAGGGTTAGGGTCAGGGTCAGGGTTAGGTTTAGGGTTACGTGTTAGGGTTAGGGATAGCGTTAGGGTTAGGGTTAACCGTAACCGGAGTTAACTCCAGGGGTGGAGTTAACACCAGGTTGAGCCTTAGGGTTCGGGTTAGGGTTACAGTTAGGATTAGGTTTAGGGATAGGATTAGGGTTAGGTTTAGGGTTAACCTTCACTAGAGCTAACCCTAGGGGCGGAGTTAACCCCAGGGTTAGGGTTTAGGATTATGGTCAGGATTAAGTTAGGGTTATGGTTAGGCTGGGTTAGGATTAGGGTTAGTGGTAGGTTTTAGGGTTAGGGTCAGGGTTACGGTTAGGGGTTAGGGTTGGTGTTAGGGTTACGGTTAGGGTTAAGGTTAAAGTTAGGGTTACCTCTAACCGGAGTTAACCCTAGGGGTGGAGTTAACCCCAGGGTTAGGGTTAGGCTTAGGGTTAGCATTAACCCTAATCGGAATTAACCCTAGGGACGGGTTTAATCCCAGGCATAGGGTTAGGGTTAGGGTTAGGGTTAAGGTTAGGGTTACCTCTAACCGGAGTTAACCCTAGGGGTGGAGTTAACCCCAGGGTTAGGGTTAGGTTTAGGGTTAGCATTAACCCTAATCGGAATTAACCCTAGGGGCGGGTTTAATCCCAGGCTGAGGGTTAGGGTTAGGGTTAGGGTTAGGGTTAAGGTTAGGGTTACCTCTAACCGGTGTTAACCCTCGGGGTTAACTGCCCAAGGTTCCTGCCCAAAACCCCGTACATCATACAGAGCTCCAGAGCACCCCATAGGGATTCAGAGCACCCCAAGCGCATCAGAACCCCCCCATCTCCCCATGGAAGTTCTCATCGACACCCCTGACCCACTCCCGTCCCCATGGAGCTCCCTCCATGGAACCTGCCTCTCTATGACATCAGCCCCAGCTCCAAGGGACCTGCATCCAGCACCCGTATCCCCGGGGCAGTTGCGCTTTGGGTGCAGTGGTGCTTGCAGCTCCTTGGTGTCACCTCCTTGGTGTCACCTCCTTGGTGTCACTCTTAGCGGTGGTGGCAGCGATGGCTTTGCTCCGTGTCATCATCCTGCTGGCCTCGGCCTGGCTGGTGCAAGGCTCCTGGGACAGCTGTGGGTGAGTGGCTCCAGGCTCCAAGGTTCCTGGTATTCCATAGGGAGATGCTGCTGCTCCCAGCCACGGTCACAGCAAGGGGGAGGTGGGATTTGAGGAGCCCCCCTTGGTTGTCATCACCCCATGCGGTGGCACAGCACAGCTATGGGGCACCCCGTAGGGTCCTTAGTCCTGCAGCACCCTAGGAGGCAGGATGATACTCATCTCTGGGACACTGCGTAGGGTCCCTTTTCCCTGCAGCACCCAATGGGGCGGGACAATGCTCGCCCTTCATCCCTAACCATCAAGTGTTGGGCTTCTGCTTCAAGAGGGACCTGTGGTACCCGTCCCATGGCAGATTCTTACGGGATGTCGCGCATCGTCGGAGGCATGGATGCGCGCCAGGGCGCCTGGCCACGGATGCTCAGCATCCAGTTCCCCACAGCCACCGCATTCTCGCACATCTGCGGGGGGTCCCTCATCCCGTATGAAGACAGGCTGAGGAAGTTGGGGCTTTTCAGCCTGGAGAAGAGATGGCTGCGTGGAGACCTAAGAGCAGCCTTCCAGTACCTGAAGGGGGCCTATAGGGATGCTGGGGAGGGACTCTTTGTCAGGGACTGTAGTGACAGGACAAGGGGTAATGGGTTAAAACTTAAACAGGGCAAGTTTAAATTGGATACAAGGAGGAAATTCTTTCCTGTTAGGGTGGTGAGAAACTGGAATCGGTTGCCCAGGGAGGTTGTGAGTGCTCCATCCCTGGCAGTGCTCAAGGCCAGGTTGGATGAAGCCTTGCGTGGGATGGTTTAGTGAGAGGTGTCCCTGTCCATGGCAGGGGGGTTGGAACTAGATGATCTTAAGGTCCTTTCCAACCCTAACTATTCTATGATTCTATGATTCTATGATCACCCCTCAATGGGTCCTCACAGCCGCTCACTGCTTCGTCGCGCAAAAGTAAGGGGGAGAAGGGATTCCAGCCATAGGGAATAGGCAAGGAGCAGCTCCCATCCCGTCCCCTTCCCCATCCTGGATGCACTGGGAAGAGCGCTCAGGAGAAGGCTGCTTCCAGCTTGACCGCCCTTGAGCCTAAGGCACGCTGCTTTCCTTTGGGAAGCAGCCGCAATGTGGCTCCTTCCCATCCCTCTTCTCCATAGAATGGATTAGAAGAGATTAAAATGGAATGGGATGGAATGGAATGGAATGCAGTGGTTATGGATCATGGAGTGGGGTGGCTTGGAAAGGAGCTTGAGATCATCCACTTCCAACCCCTTGCCATGGGCAGGGATGCCTTCCATTGAGCAGCTTGCTCCAAGCTGGCCTGCAGCACTGCCAGGGATGGAGCATCCAAACCTTCTCCATCCATGCCATCCCAGTGCCCCAGCACCCTCTTAGGGAATCCCTTCCTTATCTCCAGCCTGCAATTCCCTCTCGGAACCCATCAGCCCTTGTCCTATGGCTCCAATCCCTGCTCTTCCACTCCCTCCCAGCTTCACCACGGATTGCTTCATGATGCTCAGAATCATGGACGTGGCTTGGGCCAATGCCGAGACCCACAAGTGTTGGATACGGCAGGTCATGGACCAGGAATATTATAGGGCTTAGGATCGCGGTTAGGGTTAGGTTCCGAATTAGGGTTAGGTTTAGGGTTAGGGTCAGGGTCAGGGTTAGGTACAGGGTTAGGTTTAGGGTTACGTGTTAGGGTTAGGGATAGCGTTAGGGTTAGGGTTAACCGTAACCGGAGTTAACTCCAGGGGTGGAGTTAACACCAGGTTGAGCCTTAGGGTTCGGGTTAGGGTTACAGTTAGGATTAGGTTTAGGGATAGGATTAGGGTTAGGTTTAGGGTTAACCTTCACTAGAGCTAACCCTAGGGGCGGAGTTAACCCCAGGGTTAGGGTTTAGGATTATGGTCAGGATTAAGTTACTGTTATGGTTAGGCTGGGTTAGGATTAGGGTTAGTGGTAGGTTTTAGGGTTAGGGTCAGGGTTACGGTTAGGGGTTAGGGTTGGTGTTAGGGTTACGGTTAGGGTTAAGGTTAAAGTTAGGGTTACCTCTAACCGGAGTTAACCCTAGGGGTGGAGTTAACCCCAGGGTTAGGGTTAGGCTTAGGGTTAGCATTAACCCTAATCGGAATTAACCCTAGGGACGGATTTAATCCCAGGCATAGGGTTAGGGTTAGGGTTAGGGTTAAGGTTAGGGTTACCTCTAACCGGAGTTAACCCTAGGGGTGGAGTTAACCCCAGGGTTAGGGTTAGGTTTAGGGTTAGCATTAACCCTAATCGGAATTAACCCTAGGGGCGGGTTTAATCCCAGGCTGAGGGTTAGGGTTAGGGTTAGGGTTAGGGTTAGGGTTAGGGTTAAGGTTAGGCTTACCTCTAACCGGTGTTAACCCTCGGGGTTAACTGCCCAAGGTTCCTGCCCAAAACCCCGTACATCATACAGAGCTCCAGAGCACCCCATAGGGATTCAGAGCGCCCCAAGCGCATCAGAACCCCCCCATCTCCCCATGGAAGTTCTCATCGACACCCCTGACCCACTCCCGTCCCCATGGAGCTCCCTCCATGGAACCTGCCTCTCTATGACATCAGCCCCAGCTCCAAGGGACCTGCATCCAGCACCCGTATCCCCGGGGCAGTTGCGCTTTGGGTGCAGTGGTGCTTGCAGCTCCTTGGTGTCACCTCCTTGGTGTCACCTCCTTGGTGTCACTCTTAGCGGTGGTGGCAGCGATGGCTTTGCTCCGTGTCATCATCCTGCTGGCCTCGGCCTGGCTGGTGCAAGGCTCCTGGGACAGCTGTGGGTGAGTGGCTCCAGGCTCCAAGGTTCCTGGTATTCCATAGGGAGATGCTGCTGCTCCCAGCCACGGTCACAGCAAGGGGGAGGTGGGATTTGAGGAGCCCCCCTTGGTTGTCATCACCCCATGCGGTGGCACAGCACAGCTATGGGGCACCCCGTAGGGTCCTTAGTCCTGCAGCACCCTAGGAGGCAGGATGATACTCATCTCTGGGACACTGCGTAGGGTCCCTTTTCCCTGCAGCACCCAATGGGGCGGGACAATGCTCGCCCTTCATCCCTAACCATCAAGTGTTGGGCTTCCGCTTCAAGAGGGACCTGTGGTACCCGTCCCATGGCTGATTCTTACGGGATGTCGCGCATCATCGGAGGCATGGATGCGCGCCAGGGCGCCTGGCCACGGATGCTCAGCATCCAGTTCCCCACAGCCACCGCATTCTCGCACATCTGCGGGGGGTCCCTCATCCCGTATGAAGACAGGCTGAGGAAGTTGGGGCTTTTCAGCCTGGAGAAGAGATGGCTGCGTGGAGACCTAAGAGCAGCCTTCCAGTACCTGAAGGGGGCCTATAGGGATGCTGGGGAGGGACTCTTTGTCAGGGACTGTAGTGACAGGACAAGGGGTAATGGGTTAAAACTTAAACAGGGCAAGTTTAAATTGGATACAAGGAGGAAATTCTTTCCTGTTAGGGTGCTGAGAAACTGGAATCGGTTGCCCAGGGAGGTTGTGAGTGCTCCATCCCTGGCAGTGCTCAAGGCCAGGTTGGATGAAGCCTTGCGTGGGATGGTTTAGTGAGAGGTGTCCCTGTCCATGGCAGGGGGGTTGGAACTAGATGATCTTAAGGTCCTTTCCAACCCTAACTATTCTATGATTCTATGATTCTATGATCACCCCTCAATGGGTCCTCACAGCCGCTCACTGCTTCGTCGCGCAAAAGTAAGGGGGAGAAGGGATTCCAGCCATAGGGAATAGGCAAGGAGCAGCTCCCATCCCGTCCCCTTCCCCATCCTGGATGCACTGGGAAGAGCGCTCAGGAGAAGGCTGCTTCCAGCTTGACCGCCCTTGAGCCTAAGGCACGCTGCTTTCCTTTGGGAAGCAGCCGCAATGTGGCTCCTTCCCATCCCTCTTCTCCATAGAATGGATTAGAAGAGATTAAAATGGAATGGGATGGAATGGAATGGAATGCAGTGGTTATGGATCATGGAGTGGGGTGGCTTGGAAAGGAGCTTGAGATCATCCACTTCCAACCCCTTGCCATGGGCAGGGATGCCTTCCATTGAGCAGCTTGCTCCAAGCTGGCCTGCAGCACTGCCAGGGATGGAGCATCCAAACCTTCTCCATCCATGCCATCCCAGTGCCCCAGCACCCTCTTAGGGAATCCCTTCCTTATCTCCAGCCTGCAATTCCCTCTCGGAACCCATCAGCCCTTGTCCTATGGCTCCAATCCCTGCTCTTCCACTCCCTCCCAGCTTCACCACGGATTGCTTCATGATGCTCAGAATCATGGACGTGGCTTGGGCCAATGCCGAGACCCACAAGTGTTGGATACGGCAGGTCATGGTCCAGGAATATTATAGGGCTTAGGATCGCGGTTAGGGTTAGGTTCCGAATTAGGGTTAGGTTTAGGGTTAGGGTCAGGGTCAGGGTTAGGTACAGGGTTAGGTTTAGGGTTACGTGTTAGGGTTAGGGATAGCGTTAGGGTTAGGGTTAACCGTAACCGGAGTTAACTCCAGGGGTGGAGTTAACACCAGGTTGAGCCTTAGGGTTCGGGTTAGGGTTACAGTTAGGATTAGGTTTAGGGATAGGATTAGGGTTAGGTTTAGGGTTAACCTTCACTAGAGCTAACCCTAGGGGCGGAGTTAACCCCAGGGTTAGGGTTTAGGATTATGGTCAGGATTAAGTTACTGTTATGGTTAGGCTGGGTTAGGATTAGGGTTAGTGGTAGGTTTTAGGGTTAGGGTCAGGGTTACGGTTAGGGGTTAGGGTTGGTGTTAGGGTTACGGTTAGGGTTAAGGTTAAAGTTAGGGTTACCTCTAACCGGAGTTAACCCTAGGGGTGGAGTTAACCCCAGGGTTAGGGTTAGGCTTAGGGTTAGCATTAACCCTAATCGGAATTAACCCTAGGGACGGGTTTAATCCCAGGCATAGGGTTAGGGTTAGGGTTAGGGTTAAGGTTAGGGTTACCTCTAACCGGAGTTAACCCTAGGGGTGGAGTTAACCCCAGGGTTAGGGTTAGGTTTAGGGTTAGCATTAACCCTAATCGGAATTAACCCTAGGGGCGGGTTTAATCCCAGGCTGAGGGTTAGGGTTAGGGTTAGGGTTAAGGTTAGGGTTACCTCTAACCGGTGTTAACCCTAGGGGTTAACTGCCCAAGGTTCCTGCCCAAAACCCCGTACATCATACAGAGCTCCAGAGCACCCCATAGGGATTCAGAGCGCCCCAAGCGCATCGGAACCCCCCCATCTCCCCATGGAAGGCCCCATCGACACCCCTAACCCACCCCTGTCTCCATGGAGCTCCCTCCATGGAACCTGCCTCTCTATGACATCAGCCCCAGCTCCAAGGGACCTGCATCCAGCACCCGTATCCCCGGGGCAGTTGCGCTTTGGGTGCAGTGGTGCTTGCAGTTCCTTGGTGTCACCTCCTTGGTGTCACCTCCTTGGTGTCACTCTTAGCGGTGGTGGCAGCGATGGCTTTGCTCCGTGTCATCATCCTGCTGGCCTCGGCCTGGCTGGTGCAAGGCTCCTGGGACAGCTGTGGGTGAGTGGCTCCAGGCTCCAAGGTTCCTGGTATTCCATAGGGAGATGCTGCTGCTCCCAGCCACGGTCACAGCAAGGGGGAGGTGGGATTTGAGGAGCCCCCCTTGGTTGTCATCACCCCATGCGGTGGCACAGCACAGCTATGGGGCACCCCGTAGGGTCCTTAGTCCTGCAGCACCCTAGGAGGCAGGATGATACTCATCTCTGGGACACTGCGTAGGGTCCCTTTTCCCTGCAGCACCCAATGGGGCGGGACAATGCTCGCCCTTCATCCCTAACCATCAAGTGTTGGGCTTCTGCTTCAAGAGGGACCTGTGGTACCCGTCCCATGGCAGATTCTTACGGGATGTCGCACATCGTCGGAGGCATGGATGCGCGCCAGGGCGCCTGGCCACGGATGCTCAGCATCCAGTTCCCCACAGCCACCGCATTCTCGCACATCTGCGGGGGGTCCCTCATCCCGTATGAAGACAGGCTGAGGAAGTTGGGGCTTTTCAGCCTGGAGAAGAGATGGCTGCGTGGAGACCTAAGAGCAGCCTTCCAGTACCTGAAGGGGGCCTATAGGGATGCTGGGGAGGGACTCTTTGTCAGGGACTGTAGTGACAGGACAAGGGGTAATGGGTTAAAACTTAAACAGGGCAAGTTTAAATTGGATACAAGGAGGAAATTCTTTCCTGTTAGGGTGCTGAGAAACTGGAATCGGTTGCCCAGGGAGGTTGTGAGTGCTCCATCCCTGGCAGTGCTCAAGGCCAGGTTGGATGAAGCCTTGCGTGGGATGGTTTAGTGAGAGGTGTCCCTGTCCATGGCAGGGGGGTTGGAACTAGATGATCTGAAGGTCCTTTCCAACCCTAACTATTCTATGATTCTATGATCACCCCTCAATGGGTCCTCACAGCCGCTCACTGCTTCGTCGCGCAAAAGTAAGGGGGAGAAGGGATTCCAGCCATAGGGAATAGGCAAGGAGCAGCTCCCATCCCGTCCCCTTCCCCATCCTGGATGCACTGGGAAGAGCGCTCAGGAGAAGGCTGCTTCCAGCTTGACCGCCCTTGAGCCTAAGGCACGCTGCTTTCCTTTGGGAAGCAGCCGCAATGTGGCTCCTTCCCATCCCTCTTCTCCATAGAATGGATTAGAAGAGATTAAAATGGAATGGGATGGAATGGAATGGAATGGAATGCAGTGGTTATGGATCATGGAGTGGGGTGGCTTGGAAAGGAGCTTGAGATCATCCACTTCCAACCCCTTGCCATGGGCAGGGATGCCTTCCATTGAGCAGCTTGCTCCAAGCTGGCCTGCAGCACTGCCAGGGATGGAGCATCCAAACCTTCTCCATCCATGCCATCCCAGTGCCCCAGCACCCTCTTAGGGAATCCCTTCCTTATCTCCAGCCTGCAATTCCCTCTCGGAACCCATCAGCCCTTGTCCTATGGCTCCAATCCCTGCTCTTCCACTCCCTCCCAGCTTCACCACGGATTGCTTCATGATGCTCAGAATCATGGACGTGGCTTGGGCCAATGCTGAGACCCACAAGTGATGGATACGGCAGGTCATGGTCCAGGAATATTATAGGGCTTAGGATCGCGGTTAGGGTTAGGTTCCGAATTAGGGTTAGGTTTAGGGTTAGGGTCAGGGTCAGGGTTAGGTACAGGGTTAGGTTTAGGGTTACGTGTTAGGGTTAGGGATAGCGTTAGGGTTAGGGTTAACCGTAACCGGAGTTAACTCCAGGGGTGGAGTTAACACCAGGTTGAGCCTTAGGGTTCGGGTTAGGGTTACAGTTAGGATTAGGTTTAGGGATAGGATTAGGGTTAGGTTTAGGGTTAACCTTCACTAGAGCTAACCCTAGGGGCGGAGTTAACCCCAGGGTTAGGGTTTAGGATTATGGTCAGGATTAAGTTAGGGTTATGGTTAGGCTGGGTTAGGATTAGGGTTAGTGGTAGGTTTTAGGGTTAGGGTCAGGGTTATGGTTAGGGGTTAGGGTTGGTGTTAGGGTTACGGTTAGGGTTAAGGTTAAAGTTAGGGTTACCTCTAACCGGAGTTAACCCTAGGGGTGGAGTTAACCCCAGGGTTAGGGTTAGGCTTAGGGTTAGCATTAACCCTAATCGGAATTAACCCTAGGGGCGGGTTTAATCCCAGGCATAGGGTTAGGGTTAGGGTTAGGGTTAAGGTTAGGGTTACCTCTAACCGGTGTTAACCCTAGGGGTTAACTGCCCAAGGTTCCTGCCCAAAACCCCGTACATCATACAGAGCTCCAGAGCACCCCATAGGGATTCAGAGCACCCCAAGCGCATCAGAACCCCCCCATCTCCCCATGGAAGCCCCCATCGACACCCCTAACCCACCCCTGTCTCCATGGAGCTCCCTCCATGGAACCTGCCTCTCTATGACATCAGCCCCAGCTCCAAGGGACCTGCATCCAGCACCCGTATCCCCGGGGCAGTTGCGCTTTGGTTGCAGTGGTGGTTGCAGCTCCTTGGTGTCCCCTCCTTGGTGTCACCTCCTTGGTGTCACTCTTAGCGGTGGTGGCAGCGATGGCTTTGCTCCGTGTCATCATCCTGCTGGCCTCGGCCTGGCTGGTGCAAGGCTCCTGGGACAGCTGTGGGTGAGTGGCTCCAGGCTCCAAGGTTCCTGGTATTCCATTGGGAGATGCTGCTGCTCCCAGCCACGGTCACAGCAAGGGGGAGGTGGGATTTGAGGAGCCCCCCTTGGTTGTCATCACCCCATGCGGTGGCACAGCACAGCTATGGGGCACCCCGTAGGGTCCTTAGTCCTGCAGCACCCTAGGAGGCAGGATGATGCTCATCTCTGGGACACTGCGTAGGGTCCCTTTTCCCTGCAGCACCCAATGGGGCGGGACAATGCTCGCCCTTCATCCCTAACCATCAAGTGTTGGGCTTCTGCTTCAAGAGGGACCTGTGGTACCCGTCCCATGGCTGATACTTACGGGACGTCACGCATCGTCAGAGGCATGGATGCGCGCCAGGGCGCCTGGCCACGGATGCTCAGCATCCAGTTCCCCACAGCCACCGCATTCTCGCACATCTGCGGGGGGTCCCTCATCCCGTATGAAGACAGGCTGAGGAAGTTGGGGCTTTTCAGCCTGGAGAAGAGATGGCTGCGTGGAGACCTAAGAGCAGCCTTCCAGTACCTGAAGGGGGCCTATAGGGATGCTGGGGAGGGACTCTTTGTCAGGGACTGTAGTGACAGGACAAGGGGTAATGGGTTAAAACTTAAACAGGGCAAGTTTAAATTGGATACAAGGAGGAAATTCTTTCCTGTTAGGGTGCTGAGAAACTGGAATCGGTTGCCCAGGGAGGTTGTGAGTGCTCCATCCCTGGCAGTGCTCAAGGCCAGGTTGGATGAAGCCTTGCGTGGGATGGTTTAGTGAGAGGTGTCCCTGTCCATGGCAGGGGGGTTGGAACTAGATGATCTTAAGGTCCTTTCCAACCCTAACTATTCTATGATTCTATGATCACCCCTCAATGGGTCCTCACAGCCGCTCACTGCTTCGTCGCGCAAAAGTAAGGGGGAGAAGGGATTGCAGCCATAGGGAATAGGCAAGGAGCAGCTCCCATCCCGTCCCCTTCCCCATCCTGGATGCACTGGGAAGAGCGCTCAGGAGAAGGCTGCTTCCAGCTTGACCGCCCTTGAGCCTAAGGCACGCTGCTTTCCTTTGGGAAGCAGCCGCAATGTGGCTCCTTCCCATCCCTCTTCTCCATAGAATGGATTAGAAGAGATTAAAATGGAATGGGATGGAATGGAATGGAATGCAGTGGTTATGGATCATGGAGTGGGGTGGCTTGGAAAGGAGCTTGAGATCATCCACTTCCAACCCCTTGCCATGGGCAGGGATGCCTTCCATTGAGCAGCTTGCTCCAAGCTGGCCTGCAGCACTGCCAGGGATGGAGCATCCAAACCTTCTCCATCCATGCCATCCCAGTGCCCCAGCACCCTCTTAGGGAATCCCTTCCTTATCTCCAGCCTGCAATTCCCTCTCGGAACCCATCAGCCCTTGTCCTATGGCTCCAATCCCTGCTCTTCCACTCCCTCCCAGCTTCACCACGGATTGCTTCATGATGGTCAGAATCATGGACGTGGCTTGGGCCAATGCCGACACCCACAAGTGTTGGATACGGCAGGTCATGGTCCAGGAATATTATAGGGCTTAGGATCGCGGTTAGGGTTAGGTTCCGAATTAGGGTTAGGTTTAGGGTTAGGGTCAGGGTCAGGGTTAGGTACAGGGTTAGGTTTAGGGTTACGTGTTAGGGTTAGGGATAGCGTTAGGGTTAGGGTTAACCGTAACCGGAGTTAACTCCAGGGGTGGAGTTAACACCAGGTTGAGCCTTAGGGTTCGGGTTAGGGTTACAGTTAGGATTAGGTTTAGGGATAGGATTAGGGTTAGGTTTAGGGTTAACCTTCACTAGAGCTAACCCTAGGGGCGGAGTTAACCCCAGGGTTAGGGTTTAGGATTATGGTCAGGATTAAGTTACTGTTATGGTTAGGCTGGGTTAGGATTAGGGTTAGTGGTAGGTTTTAGGGTTAGGGTCAGGGTTACGGTTAGGGGTTAGGGTTGGGGTTAGGGTTACGGTTAGGGTTAAGGTTAAAGTTAGGGTTACCTCTAACCGGAGTTAACCCTAGGGGTGGAGTTAACCCCAGGGTTAGGGTTAGGCTTAGGGTTAGCATTAACCCTAATCGGAATTAACCCTAGGGACGGGTTTAATCCCAGGCATAGGGTTAGGGTTAGGGTTAGGGTTAAGGTTAGGGTTACCTCTAACCGGAGTTAACCCTAGGGGTGGAGTTAACCCCAGGGTTAGGGTTAGGTTTAGGGTTAGCATTAACCCTAATCGGAATTAACCCTAGGGGCGGGTTTAATCCCAGGCTGAGGGTTAGGGTTAGGGTTAGGGTTAAGGTTAGGGTTACCTCTAACCGGTGTTAACCCTAGGGGTTAACTGCCCAAGGTTCCTGCCCAAAACCCCGTACATCATACAGAGCTCCAGAGCACCCCATAGGGATTCAGAGCGCCCCAAGCGCATCGGAACCCCCCCATCTCCCCATGGAAGGCCCCATCGACACCCCTAACCCACCCCTGTCTCCATGGAGCTCCCTCCATGGAACCTGCCTCTCTATGACATCAGCCCCAGCTCCAAGGGACCTGCATCCAGCACCCGTATCCCCGGGGCAGTTGCGCTTTGGGTGCAGTGGTGCTTGCAGCTCCTTGGTGTCACCTCCTTGGTGTCACCTCCTTGGTGTCACTCTTAGCGGTGGTGGCAGCGATGGCTTTGCTCCGTGTCATCATCCTGCTGGCCTCGGCCTGGCTGGTGCAAGGCTCCTGGGACAGCTGTGGGTGAGTGGCTCCAGGCTCCAAGGTTCCTGGTATTCCATAGGGAGATGCTGCTGCTCCCAGCCACGGTCACAGCAAGGGGGAGGTGGGATTTGAGGAGCCCCCCTTGGTTGTCATCACCCCATGCGGTGGCACAGCAAAGCTATGGGGCACCCCGTAGGGTCCTTAGTCCTGCAGCACCCTAGGAGGCAGGATGATGCTCATCTCTGGGACACTGCGTAGGGTCCCTTTTCCCTGCAGCACCCAATGGGGCGGGACAATGCTCGCCCTTCATCCCTAACCATCAAGTGTTGGGCTTCTGCTTCAAGAGGGACCTGCGGTACCCGTCCCATGGCTGATACTTACGGGACGTCGCGCATCGTCGGAGGCATGGATGCGCGCCAGGGCGCCTGGCCACGGATGCTCAGCATCCAGTTCCCCACAGCCACCGCATTCTCGCACATCTGCGGGGGGTCCCTCATCCCGTATGAAGACAGGCTGAGGAAGTTGGGGCTTTTCAGCCTGGAGAAGAGATGGCTTCGTGGAGACCTAAGAGCAGCCTTCCAGTACCTGAAGGGGGCCTATAGGGATGCTGGGGAGGGACTCTTTGTCAGGGACTGTAGTGACAGGACAAGGGGTAATGGGTTAAAACTTAAACAGGGCAAGTTTAAATTGGATACAAGGAGGAAATTCTTTCCTGTTAGGGTGCTGAGAAACTGGAATCGGTTGCCCAGGGAGGTTGTGAGTGCTCCATCCCTGGCAGTGCTCAAGGCCAGGTTGGATGAAGCCTTGCGTGGGATGGTTTAGTGAGAGGTGTCCCTGTCCATGGCAGGGGGGTTGGAACTAGATGATCTTAAGGTCCTTTCCAACCCTAACTATTCTATGATTCTATGATCACCCCTCAATGGGTCCTCACAGCCGCTCACTGCTTCGTCGCGCAAAAGTAAGGGGGAGAAGGGATTCCAGCCATAGGGAATAGGCAAGGAGCAGCTCCCATCCCGTCCCCTTCCCCATCCTGGATGCACTGGGAAGAGCGCTCAGGAGAAGGCTGCTTCCAGCTTGACCGCCCTTGAGCCTAAGGCACGCTGCTTTCCTTTGGGAAGCAGCCGCAATGTGGCTCCTTCCCATCCCTCTTCTCCATAGAATGGATTAGAAGAGATTAAAATGGAATGGGATGGAATGGAATGGAATGGAATGCAGTGGTTATGGATCATGGAGTGGGGTGGCTTGGAAAGGAGCTTGAGATCATCCACTTCCAACCCCTTGCCATGGGCAGGGATGCCTTCCATTGAGCAGCTTGCTCCAAGCTGGCCTGCAGCACTGCCAGGGATGGAGCATCCAAACCTTCTCCATCCATGCCATCCCAGTGCCCCAGCACCCTCTTAGGGAATCCCTTCCTTATCTCCAGCCTGCAATTCCCTCTCGGAACCCATCAGCCCTTGTCCTATGGCTCCAATCCCTGCTCTTCCACTCCCTCCCAGCTTCACCACGGATTGCTTCATGATGCTCAGAATCATGGACGTGGCTTGGGCCAATGCTGAGACCCACAAGTGATGGATACGGCAGGTCGTGGTCCAGGAATATTATAGGGCTTAGGATCGCGGTTAGGGTTAGGTTCCGAATTAGGGTTAGGTTTAGGGTTAGGGTCAGGGTCAGGGTTAGGTACAGGGTTAGGTTTAGGGTTACGTGTTAGGGTTAGGGATAGCGTTAGGGTTAGGGTTAACCGTAACCGGAGTTAACTCCAGGGGTGGAGTTAACACCAGGTTGAGCCTTAGGGTTCGGGTTAGGGTTACAGTTAGGATTAGGTTTAGGGATAGGATTAGGGTTAGGTTTAGGGTTAACCTTCACTAGAGCTAACCCTAGGGGCGGAGTTAACCCCAGGGTTAGGGTTTAGGATTATGGTCAGGATTAAGTTAGGGTTATGGTTAGGCTGGGTTAGGATTAGGGTTAGTGGTAGGTTTTAGGGTTAGGGTCAGGGTTATGGTTAGGGGTTAGGGTTGGTGTTAGGGTTACGGTTAGGGTTAAGGTTAAAGTTAGGGTTACCTCTAACCGGAGTTAACCCTAGGGGTGGAGTTAACCCCAGGGTTAGGGTTAGGCTTAGGGTTAGCATTAACCCTAATCGGAATTAACCCTAGGGGCGGGTTTAATCCCAGGCATAGGGTTAGGGTTAGGGTTAGGGTTAAGGTTAGGGTTACCTCTAACCGGAGTTAACCCTAGGGGTGGAGTTAACCCCAGGGTTAGGGTTAGGTTTAGGGTTAGCATTAACCCTAATCGGAATTAACCCTAGGGGCGGGTTTAATCCCAGGCTGAGGGTTAGGGTTAGGGTTAGGGTTAAGGTTAGGGTTACCTCTAACCGGTGTTAACCCTAGGGGTTAACTGCCCAAGGTTCCTGCCCAAAACCCCGTACATCATACAGAGCTCCAGAGCACCCCATAGGGATTCAGAGCACCCCAAGCGCATCAGAACCCCCCCATCTCCCCATGGAAGCCCCCATCGACACCCCTAACCCACCCCTGTCTCCATGGAGCTCCCTCCATGGAACCTGCCTCTCTATGACATCAGCCCCAGCTCCAAGGGACCTGCATCCAGCACCCGTATCCCCGGGGCAGTTGCGCTTTGGTTGCAGTGGTGGTTGCAGCTCCTTGGTGTCCCCTCCTTGGTGTCACCTCCTTGGTGTCACTCTTAGCGGTGGTGGCAGCGATGGCTTTGCTCCGTGTCATCATCCTGCTGGCCTCGGCCTGGCTGGTGCAAGGCTCCTGGGACAGCTGTGGGTGAGTGGCTCCAGGCTCCAAGGTTCCTGGTATTCCATTGGGAGATGCTGCTGCTCCCAGCCACGGTCACAGCAAGGGGGAGGTGGGATTTGAGGAGCCCCCCTTGGTTGTCATCACCCCATGCGGTGGCACAGCACAGCTATGGGGCACCCCGTAGGGTCCTTAGTCCTGCAGCACCCTAGGAGGCAGGATGATGCTCATCTCTGGGACACTGCGTAGGGTCCCTTTTCCCTGCAGCACCCAATGGGGCGGGACAATGCTCGCCCTTCATCCCTAACCATCAAGTGTTGGGCTTCTGCTTCAAGAGGGACCTGTGGTACCCGTCCCATGGCTGATACTTACGGGACGTCACGCATCGTCAGAGGCATGGATGCGCGCCAGGGCGCCTGGCCACGGATGCTCAGCATCCAGTTCCCCACAGCCACCGCATTCTCGCACATCTGCGGGGGGTCCCTCATCCCGTATGAAGACAGGCTGAGGAAGTTGGGGCTTTTCAGCCTGGAGAAGAGATGGCTGCGTGGAGACCTAAGAGCAGCCTTCCAGTACCTGAAGGGGGCCTATAGGGATGCTGGGGAGGGACTCTTTGTCAGGGACTGTAGTGACAGGACAAGGGGTAATGGGTTAAAACTTAAACAGGGCAAGTTTAAATTGGATACAAGGAGGAAATTCTTTCCTGTTAGGGTGCTGAGAAACTGGAATCGGTTGCCCAGGGAGGTTGTGAGTGCTCCATCCCTGGCAGTGCTCAAGCCCAGGTTGGATGAAGCCTTGCGTGGGATGGTTTAGTGAGAGGTGTCCCTGTCCATGGCAGGGGGGTTGGAACTAGATGATCTTAAGGTCCTTTCCAACCCTAACTATTCTATGATTCTATGATCACCCCTCAATGGGTCCTCACAGCCGCTCACTGCTTCGTCGCGCAAAAGTAAGGGGGAGAAGGGATTGCAGCCATAGGGAATAGGCAAGGAGCAGCTCCCATCCCGTCCCCTTCCCCATCCTGGATGCACTGGGAAGAGCGCTCAGGAGAAGGCTGCTTCCAGCTTGACCGCCCTTGAGCCTAAGGCACGCTGCTTTCCTTTGGGAAGCAGCCGCAATGTGGCTCCTTCCCATCCCTCTTCTCCATAGAATGGATTAGAAGAGATTAAAATGGAATGGGATGGAATGGAATGGAATGCAGTGGTTATGGATCATGGAGTGGGGTGGCTTGGAAAGGAGCTTGAGATCATCCACTTCCAACCCCTTGCCATGGGCAGGGATGCCTTCCATTGAGCAGCTTGCTCCAAGCTGGCCTGCAGCACTGCCAGGGATGGAGCATCCAAACCTTCTCCATCCATGCCATCCCAGTGCCCCAGCACCCTCTTAGGGAATCCCTTCCTTATCTCCAGCCTGCAATTCCCTCTTGGAACCCATCAGCCCTTGTCCTATGGCTCCAATCCCTGCTCTTCCACTCCCTCCCAGCTTCACCACGGATTGCTTCATGATGATCAGAATCATGGACGTGGCTTGGGCCAATGCCGAGACCCACAAGTGTTGGATACGGCAGGTCATGGTCCAGGAATATTATAGGGCTTAGGATCGCGGTTAGGGTTAGGTTCCGAATTAGGGTTAGGTTTAGGGTTAGGGTCAGGGTCAGGGTTAGGTACAGGGTTAGGTTTAGGGTTACGTGTTAGGGTTAGGGATAGCGTTAGGGTTAGGGTTAACCGTAACCGGAGTTAACTCCAGGGGTGGAGTTAACACCAGGTTGAGCCTTAGGGTTCGGGTTAGGGTTACAGTTAGGATTAGGTTTAGGGATAGGATTAGGGTTAGGTTTAGGGTTAACCTTCACTAGAACTAACCCTAGGGGCGGAGTTAACCCCAGGGTTAGGGTTTAGGATTATGGTCAGGATTAAGTTAGGGTTATGGTTAGGCTGGGTTACGATTAGGGTTAGTGGTAGGTTTTAGGGTTAGGGTCAGGGTTACGGTTAGGGTTAGGGTTGGTGTTAGGGTTACGGTTAGGGTTAAGGTTAAAGTTAGGGTTACCTCTAACCGGAGTTAACCCTAGGGGTGGAGTTAACCCCAGGGTTAGGGTTAGGCTTAGGGTTAGCATTAACCCTAATCGGAATTAACCCTAGGGACGGGTTTAATCCCAGGCATAGGGTTAGGGTTAGGGTTAGGGTTAAGGTTAGGGTTACCTCTAACCGGAGTTAACCCTAGGGGTGGAGTTAACCCCAGGGTTAGGGTTAGGTTCAGGGTTAGCATTAACCCTAATAGGAATTAACCCTAGGGGCGGGTTTAATCCCAGGCTGAGGGTTAGGGTTAGGGTTAGGGTTAAGGTTAGGGTTACCTCTAACCGGTGTTAACCCTAGGGGTTAACTGCCCAAGGTTCCTGCCCAAAACCCCGTACATCATACAGAGCTCCAGAGCACCCCATAGGGATTCAGAGCACCCCAAGCGCATCAGAACCCCCCCATCTCCCCATGAAAGCCCCCATCGACACCCCTAACCCACCCCTGTCTCCATGGAGCTCCCTCCATGGAACCTGCCTCTCTATGACATCAGCCCCAGCTCCAAGGGACCTGCATCCAGCACCCGTATCCCCGGGGCAGTTGCGCTTTGGGTGCAGTGGTGCTTGCAGCTCCTTGGTGTCACCTCCTTGGTGTCACCTCCTTGGTGTCACTCTTAGCGGTGGTGGCAGCGATGGCTTTGCTCCGTGTCATCATCCTGCTGGCCTCGGCCTGGCTGGTGCAAGGCTCCTGGGACAGCTGTGGGTGAGTGGCTCCAGGCTCCAAGGTTCCTGGTATTCCATAGGGAGATGCTGCTGCTCCCAGCCACGGTCACAGCAAGGGGGAGGTGGGATTTGAGGAGCCCCCCTTGGTTGTCATCACCCCATGCGGTGGCACAGCACAGCTATGGGGCACCCCGTAGGGTCCTTAGTCCTGCAGCACCCTAGGAGGCAGGATGATGCTCATCTCTGGGACACTGCGTAGGGTCTCTTTTCCCTGCAGCACCCAATGGGGCGGGACAATGCTCGCCCTTCATCCCTAACCATCAAGTGTTGGGCTTCTGCTTCAAGAGGGACCTGTGGTACCCGTCCCATGGCTGATACTTACGGGACGTCGCGCATCGTCGGAGGCATGGATGCGCGCCAGGGCGCCTGGCCACGGATGCTCAGCATCCAGTTCCCCACAGCCACCGCATTCTCGCACATCTGCGGGGGGTCCCTCATCCCGTATGAAGACAGGCTGAGGAAGTTGGGGCTTTTCAGCCTGGAGAAGAGATGGCTTCGTGGAGACCTAAGAGCAGCCTTCCAGTACCTGAAGGGGGCCTATAGGGATGCTGGGGAGGGACTCTTTGTCAGGGACTGTAGTGACAGGACAAGGGGTAATGGGTTAAAACTTAAACAGGGCAAGTTTAAACTGGATACAAGGAGGAAATTCTTTCCTGTTAGGGTGCTGAGACACTGGAATCGGTTGCCCAGGGAGGTTGTGAGTGCTCCATCCCTGGCAGTGCTCAAGGCCAGGTTGGATGAAGCCTTGCGTGGGATGGTTTAGTGAGAGGTGTCCCTGTCCATGGCAGGGGGGTTGGAACTAGATGATCTTAAGGTCCTTTCCAACCCTAACTATTCTATGATTCTATGATCACCCCTCAATGGGTCCTCACAGCCGCTCACTGCTTCGTCGCGCAAAAGTAAGGGGGAGAAGGGATTGCAGCCATAGGGAATAGGCAAGGAGCAGCTCCCATCCCGTCCCCTTCCCCATCCTGGATGCACTGGGAAGAGCGCTCAGGAGAAGGCTGCTTCCAGCTTGACCGCCCTTGAGCCTAAGGCACGCTGCTTTCCTTTGGGAAGCAGCCGCAATGTGGATCCTTCCCATCCCTCTTCTCCATAGAATGGATTAGAAGAGATTAAAATGGAATGGGATGGAATGGAATGGAATGCAGTGGTTATGGATCATGGAGTGGGGTGGCTTGGAAAGGAGTTTGAGATCATCCACTTCCAACCCCTTGCCATGGGCAGGGATGCCTTCCATTGAGCTGCTTGCTCCAAGCTGGCCTGCAGCACTGCCAGGGATGGAGCATCCAAACCTTCTCCATCCATGCCATCCCAGTGCCCCAGCACCCTCTTAGGGAATCCCTTCCTTATCTCCAGCCTGCAATTCCCTCTCGGAACCCATCAGCCCTTGTCCTATGGCTCCAATCCCTGCTCTTCCACTCCCTCCCAGCTTCACCACCGATTGCTTCATGATGCTCAGAATCATGGACGTGGCTTGGGCCAATGCCGAGACCCACAAGTGTTGGATACGGCAGGTCGTGGTCCAGGAATATTATAGGGCTTAGGATCGCGGTTAGGGTTAGGTTCCGAATTAGGGTTAGGTTTAGAGTTAGGGTCAGGGTCAGGGTTAGGTACAGGGTTAGGTTTAGGGTTACGTGTTAGGGTTAGGGATAGCGTTAGGGTTAGGGTTAACCGTAACCGGAGTTAACTCCAGGGGTGGAGTTAACACCAGGTTGAGCCTTAGGGTTCGGGTTAGGGTTACAGTTAGGATTAGGTTTAGGGATAGGATTAGGGTTAGGTTTAGGGTTAACCTTCACTAGAGCTAACCCTAGGGGCGGAGTTAACCCCAGGGTTAGGGTTTAGGATTATGGTCAGGATTAAGTTAGGGCTATGGTTAGGCTGGGTTACGATTAGGGTTAGTGGTAGGTTTTAGGGTTAGGGTCAGGGTTACGGTTAGGGGTTAGGGTTGGTGTTAGGGTTACGGTTAGGGTTAAGGTTAAAGTTAGGGTTACCTCTAACCGGAGTTAACCCTAGGGGTGGAGTTAACCCCAGGGTTAGGGTTAGGCTTAGGGTTAGCATTAACCCTAATCGGAAGTAACCCTAGGGACGGGTTTAATCCCAGGCATAGGGTTAGGGTTAGGGTTAGGGTTAAGGTTAGGGTTACCTCTAACTGGTGTTAACCCTAGGGGTTAACTGCCCAAGGTTCCTGCCCAAAACCCCGTACATCATACAGAGCTCCAGAGCACCCCATAGGGATTCAGAGCACCCCAAGCGCATCAGAACCCCCCCATCTCCCCATGGAAGCCCCCATCGACACCCCTAACCCACCCCTGTCTCCATGGAGCTCCCTCCATGGAACCTGCCTCTCTATGACATCAGCCCCAGCTCCAAGGGACCTGCATCCAGCACCCGTATCCCCGGGGCAGTTGCGCTTTGGGTGCAGTGGTGCTTGCAGCTCCTTGGTGTCACCTCCTTGGTGTCACCTCCTTGGTGTCACTCTTAGCGGTGGTGGCAGCGATGGCTTTGCTCCGTGTCATCATCCTGCTGGCCTCGGCCTGGCTGGTGCAAGGCTCCTGGGACAGCTGTGGGTGAGTGGCTCCAGGCTCCAAGGTTCCTGGTATTCCATAGGGAGACGCTGCTGCTCCCAGCCACGGTCACAGCAAGGGGGAGGTGGGATTTGAGGAGCCCCACTTGCTTGCCATCCGCCCATGCGGTGGCACAGCACAGCTATGGGGCACCCCGTAGGGTCCTTTGTCCTGCAGCACCCTAGGAGGCAGGATGATGCTCATCTCTGGGACACTGCGTAGGGTCCCTTTTCCCTGCAGCACCCAATGGGGCGGGACAATGCTCGCCCTTCATCCCTAACCATCAAGTGTTGGGCTTCTGCTTCAAGAGGGACCTGCGGTACCCGTCCCATGGCTGATTCTTACGGGATGTCGCGCATCGTCGGAGGCATGGATGCGCGCCAGGGCGCCTGGCCACGGATGCTTCAGCATCCAGTTCCCACAGCCACCGCACTCTCGCACATCTGCGGGGGGTCCCTCATCCTGTATGAAGACAGGCTGAGGAAGTTGGGGCTTTTCAGCCTGGAGAAGAGATGGCTGCGTGGAGACCTAAGAGCAGCCTTCCAGTACCTGAAGGGGGCCTATAGGGATGCTGGGGAGGGACTCTTTGTCAGGGACTGTAGTGACAGGACAAGGGGTAATGGGTTAAAACTTAAACAGGGCAAGTTTAAATTGGATACAAGGAGGAAATTCTTTCCTGTTCGGGTGGTGAGAAACTGGAATCGGTTGCCCAGGCAGGTTGTGAGTGCTCCATCCCTGGCAGTGCTCAAGGCCAGGTCGGATGAAGCCTTGCGTGGGATGGTTTAGTGAGAGATGTTCCTGTCCACGGCAGGGGGGTTGGAACTAGATGATCTTAAGGTCCTTTCCAACCCTAACTATTCTATGATTCTATGATTCTATGATCACCCCTCAATGGGTCCTCACAGCCGCTCACTGCTTCGTCGCGCAAAAGTAAGGGGGAGAAGGGATTGCAGCCATAGGGAATAGGCAAGGAGCAGCTCCCATCCCGTCCCCTTCCCCATCCTGGATGCACTGGGAGGAGCGCTCAGGAGAAGGCTGCTTCCAGCTTGACCGCCCTTGAGCCTAAGGCACGCTGCTTTCCTTTGGGAAGCAGCCGCAATGTGGCTCCTTCCCATCCCTCTTCTCCATAGAATGGATTAGAAGAGATTAAAATGGAATGGGATGGAATGGAATGGAATGCAGTGGTTATGGATCATGGAGTGGGGTGGCTTGGAAAGGAGCTTGAGATCATCCACTTCCAACCCCTTGCCATGGGCAGGGATGCCTTCCATAGAGCAGCTTGCTCCAAGCTGGCCTGCAGCACTGCCAGGGATGGAGCATCCAAACCTTCTCCATCCATGCCATCCCAGTGCCCCAGCACCCTCTTAGGGAATCCCTTCCTTATCTCCAGCCTGCAATTCCCTCTCGGAACCCATCAGCCCTTGTCCTATGGCTCCAATCCCTGCTCTTCCACTCCCTCCCAGCTTCACCACCGATTGCTTCATGATGCTCAGAATCATGGACGTGGCTTGGGCCATTGCTGAGACCCACAAGTGTTGGATACAGCAGGTCATGGTCCAGGAATATTATAGGGCTTAGGATCGCGGTTAGGGTTAGGTTCCGAATTAGGGTTAGGTTTAGGGTTAGGGTCAGGGTCAGGGTTAGGTACAGGGTTAGGTTTAGGGTTACGTGCTAGGGTTAGGGATAGGGTTAGGGTTAGGGTTAACCGTAACCGGAGTTAACTCCGGGGGTGGAGTTAACACCAGGTTGAGCCTTAGGGTTCGGGTTAGGGTTACAGTTAGGATAAAGTTTAGGAATAGGATTAGGGTTAGGTTTAGGGTTAACCTTCACCAGAGCTAACCCTAGGGGCGTAGTTAACCCCAGGGTTAGGGTTTAGGATTATGGTCAGGATTAAGTTAGGGTTATGGTTAGGCTGGGTTAGGATTAGGGTTAGTGGTAGGTTTTAGGGTTATGGTCAGGGTTACGGTTAGGGTTTAGGGTTGTGTTAGGGTTACGTTTAGGGTTAAGGTTAAAGTTAGGGTTTCCTGTAACCAGAGTTAACCCTAGGGGTGGAGTTAACCCCAGGGTTAGGGTTAGGCTTAGGGTTAGCATTAACCCTAATCGGAATTAACCCTAGGGGCGGGTTTAATCCCAGGCTGAGGGTTAGGTTTAGGGTTAGGGTTAGGGTTAAGGTCAGGGTTACCTCTAACAGGAGTTAACCCTAGGGTTTAACTGCCCAAGGTTCCTGCCCAAAACCCCATACATCATACAGTGCTCCAGAGCATCCCATAGGGATTCAGAGTATCCCAAGCGCATCAGAACCCCCCTATCTCCCAATGGAAGCCCCCATCGACACCCCTGAGCCACCCCCCTCCCCATGGAGCTCCCCCCATGGAACCTGCCTCTCTATGACATCAGCCCCAGCTCCAAGGGACCTGCATCCAGCACCCGTATCCCCGGGGCAGTTGCGCTTTGGGTGCAGTGGTGCTTGCAGCTCCTTGGTGTCACCTCCTTGGTGTCACTCTTAGCGGTGGTGGCAGCGATGGCTTTGCTCCATGTCATCATCCTGCTGGCCTCGGCCTGGCTGGTGCAAGGCTCCTGGGACAGCTGTGGGTGAGTGGCTCCAGGCTCCAAGGTTCCTGGTATTCCACAGGGAGATGGTGCTGCTCGCAGCCACGGTCACACCAATGGGGAGGTAGGATTTGAGGAGCCCCACTTGCTTGCATTCACACCATGCTGTTAGGTTGTCCCTGTCCATGGCAGGGGGGCTGGAACTAGATGGTCTTAAGGTCCTTTCCAACCCTAACTATTCTATGATTCTATGATTCTATGATCACTCCTCAATTTGTCCTCACAGCCGCTCACTGCTTCGTCGCGCAAAAGTAAGGGGGAGAAGGGATTGCAGCCATAGGGAATAGGCAAGGAGCAGCTCCCATCCCGTCCCCTTCCCCATCCTGGGTGCACTGGGAAGAGCGCTCAGGAGAAGGCTGCTTCCAGCTTGACCGCCCTTGAGCCTAAGGCACGCTGCTTTCCTTTGGGAAGCAGCCGCAATGTGGCTCCTTCCCATCCCTCTTCTCCATAGAATGGATTAGAAGAGATTAAAATGGAATGGGATGGAATGGAATGCAGTGGTTATGGATCATGGAGTGGGGTGGCTTGGAAAGGAGCTTGAGATCATCCACTTCCAACCCCTTGCCATGGGCAGGGATGCCTTCCATAGAGCAGCTTGCTCCAAGCTTGCCTGCAGGTCAGGGTCAGGGTTAGGTACAGGGTTAGGTTTAGGGTTACGTGTTAGGGTCAGGGATAGGGTTAGGGTTACGGTTAACCGTAACCGGAGTTAACTCCAGGGGTGGAGTTAACACCAGGTTGAGCCTTAGGGTTCGGGTTAGGGTTACAGCTAGGATTAGCTTTAGGGATAAGATTAGGGTTAGGTTTAGGGTTAACCTTCACCAGAGTTAAGCCTAGGGGCGGAGTTAACCCCAGGGTTAGGTTTAGGCTTAGGGTTAGCATTAACCCTAATCGGAATTAACCCTAGTGGCGGGTTTAATCCCAGGCTGTGGGTTAGGGTTAGGGTTAAAGTTAAGGTTAGGGTTACCTCTAACCGGAGTTAACCCTAGGGGTGGAGTTAACCCCAGGGTTAGGGTTAGGCTTAGGGTTAGCATTAACCCTAATCGGAATTAACCCTAGGGGCTGGTTTAATCCCAAACCGAGGGTTAGGTTTAGGGTTAGGGTTAGGGTTAGGGTAGGTGCAGGGTTTGGTTTAGGGTTACGTGTTAGGGCTAGGGATAAAGTTAGGGTTAGGGTTAACCAAAGGAAAGCAGCGTGCCTTAGGCTCAAGTGCGGTCAAGCTGGAAGCAGCCTTCTCCTGAGCGTTCTTCCCAGTGTATGCAGGATGGGGAAGGGGACGGGATGGGAGCTGCTCCTTGCCTATTCCCTATGGCTGCAATCCCTTCTCCCCCTTACTTTTGCGCGACGAAGCAGTGAGCGGCTGTGAGGACCCATTGAGGGGTGATCATAGAATCATAGAGTCATAGAATAGTTAGGGTTGGAAAGGACCTTAAGATCATCTAGTTCCAACCCCCCTGCCATGGACAGGGACACCTCTCACTAAACCATCCCACGCAAGGCTTCATCCAACCTGGCCTTGAGCACTGCCAGGGATGGAGCACTCACAACCTCCCTGGGCAACCGATTCCAGTTTCTCACCACCCTAACAGGAAAGAATTTCCTCCTTGTATCCAATTTAAACTTCCCCTGTTTATCTTTTAACCCATTCCCCTTGTCCTGTCACTACAGTCCCTGACAAAGAATCCCTCCCCAGCATCCCTATAGGCCCCTTCAGGTCCTGGAAGGCTGCTCTTAGGTCTCCACGCAGCCATCTCTTCTCCAGGCTGAAAAGCCCCAACTTCCTCAGCCTGTCTTCATACGGGATGAGGGACGCCCCGCAGATGTGCGAGAATGGGGTGGCTGTGGGGAACTGGATGCTGAGCATCCGTGGCCAGGCGCCCTGGTGTGCATCCATGCCTCCGACGATGTGCGACATCCCGTAAGTATCAGCCGTGGGACGGGTACCGCAGGTCCCTCTTGAAGCAGAAGCCCAACACTTGATGGTTAGGGATGAAGGGCGAGCATTGTCCCGCCCCATTGGGTGCTGCAGGGAAAAGGGACCCTACGCAGTGTCCCAGAGATGAGCATCATCCTGCCTCCGAGGGTGCTGCAGGACAAAGGACCCTATGGGGTGCCCCATAGCTGTGCTGTGCCACCGCATGGGCTGATGGCAAGCAAGTGGGGCTCTTCAAATCCCACCTCCCCATTGGTGTGATCGTGGCTGCGAGCAGCAGCATCTCCCTATGGAATACCAGGAACCTTGGAGCCTGGAGCCACTCACCCACAGCTGTCCCAGGAGCCTTGCACCAGCCAGGCCGAGGCCAGCAGGATGATGACACGGAACAAAGCCATCACTGCCACCACCGCTAAGAGTGACACCAAGGAGGTGACACCAAGGAGGTGACACCAAGGAGCTGCAAGCACCACTGCACCCAAAGCGCAACTGCCCCGGGGATACGGGTGCTGGATGCAGGTCCCTTGGAGCTGGGGCTGATGTCATAGAGAGGCAGGTTCCATGGGGGGAGCTCCATGGGGAGGGGGGTGGCTCAGGGGTGTCGATGGGGGCTTCCATGGGGAGATGGGGGGGTTCTGATGCGCTTGGGGTGACCTGAATCCCTTTCGGATGCTCTGGAGCTCTGTATGATGTATGGGGTTTTGGGCAGGAACCTTGGGCAGTTAACCCCTAGGGTTAACACCGGTTAGAGGTAACCCTAACCTTAACCCTAACCCTAACCCTAACCCTAACCCTCAGCTTGGGATTAAACCATCCCCTAGGGTTAATTCCTATTAGGGTTAATGCTAACCCTAAGCCTAACCCTAACCCTGGAGTTAACTCCACCCCTAGGGTTAACTCCCGTTAGAGGTAACCCTAAACTTAACCCTAACCCTAACCCTAACCCTCAGCCTGTGAATAAACCCGCCCCTAGGGTTAATTCCGATTAGGGTTAATGCTAACCCTAAGCCTAACCCTAACCCTGGGGTTAACTCCACCCCTAGGGTTAACTCCGGTTAGAGGTAACCCTTACTTTAACCTTAACTCTAACTGTAACCCTAACACCAACCCTAACCCCTAACCGTAACCCTGACCCTAACCCTAAAACCTACCACTAACCCTAATCCTAACCCAGCCTAACCATAACCCTATCTTAATCCTGACCATAATCCTAAACCCTAACCCTGGGGTTAACTCCGCCCCTAGGGTTAACTCTGGTGAAGGTTAACCCTAAACCTAACCCTAATCTTATCCCTAAACCTAATCCGAACTGTAACCCTAACCCGAAAGCTAAGGCTCAACCTGGTATTAACTCCACCCCTGGAGTTAACACCGGTTACGGTTAACCCTAACCCTATCCCTAACCCTAACACGTAACCCTAAACCTAACCCTGTACCTAACTCTGACCCTGACCCTAACCCTAAACCTAACCCTAATTCGGAACCTAACCCTAACCGTGATCCTAAGCCGTATAATATTCCTGGACCACGACCTGCCGTATCCAACACTTGTGGGTGTCGGCATTGGCCCAAGCCACGTCCATGATTCTGAGCATCATGAAGCAATCGGTGGTGAAGCTGGGAGGGAGTGGAAGAGCAGGGATTGGAGCCATAGGACAAGGGCTGATGGGTTCTGTTATAAATTGAGACCACAACCGATCATAATCCAATTAAAATTTTATTGATTATAGCATGTAGAATATGAACAAAGACAGCGCTGGACGACAGGGGAGTCTGCGCTCCGCCAACTGCCGTCCTGAGCAGTTCAAACTGTCCCTTTTTATACATCTTTACTTCCGTGTTCATGAAGTAGTGGAGGTACTCTGCGCATGCTTCAGTTGTTGTTAGGGGGTCGTTTTCTGCCGAAGTGAGAAGTCTTCCTCTTTTGTCCCATTGCTGACCCCTCTACTCCTATGTCCTTTGTTCGTCTTATCTCTGCCATTTCCTGGAACATCTTACAGCTATCTTTAGGCAACATCTGCTATATTTGCATAAGCGATAAGCGATTGCGGTTGGCGACTGTTAGTCTATGTAAGCGATTGCGGTTATTGCCTAACCTTTACATTGGGCTTAACATAAATCGTAATAAACAATATCCTAATTCATAGTTTCTTACAATCCCTCCTTTTTCTTTTATCCTATTATTGTTTATTAGATGCTGCTTTCATTTTAAGAATTGTAAGCCTACCTTTTTCCACACTCCCAACATTTATCATAACACTCACAAGGTAATTCCTTACAATCACAGGTATAGATTTTACGTGGTATGACACATTCACCACAATCTTCATCCTCATCAATAGATACACTCTTATATTTTACCCCAGATCTCGTAGTTAAAATAAGCATTTTAGCCATGTCAAATTGTTTCCTAATAAAGTGTAAAATACAGCGTAATATACAAGGCCCAAATATAAGTCCCAAAATCAATATAATAAGCGGTCCTGCTAAAGCAGACAACAAAGTGGTTAGCCAAGGTGAAATATTAAACCAGTTTTCATACCATGACCTGCCCGCCTCACAATCTTTCTTACGTTGACCTAACCTTTTCCGGAGTTCTACATAAAGGTTGTACAGGGAATTCAGGTTGTCCCGTCGCAGTGAAAGTGGTTATCACTTTGGATGTTTCCCAGGATATTAATTCTCACTTTAATGGTTCATGCGGGTTTCCATTTGCTTGGGTTATTATCAATAACAAAACTAACGGTATACCAGGAAAAAGGGTGTCTGTCAATTTTTGCCAATTTAAGTATATTTTTACCAGTCCTGGGGAAGTTCGGCCATTGCTGTTTTTGCATCCCATTGTTCTGGTTCTTTTCTCCACAGTTTATTCCTCCTCTGCCTCGCCCGTCGACTCGGTTGCTTCGAGCCACGGGGTGTACCATCTTCTCGGCAGCAAGGGAATTCTTCAGGAGAATAGCTGTTTCGGGCTTTCTGCCTGTTTACATAGGCTTCCCACTTTTGCAGCCTTAACTAATGGGGCAAAGCAAGATACAGTTAGTACTTCCCTTTTACACTTTGTAATCAAAATTTCGGCTATAAAGGGGACTGGTTCATTGGAGTGGTAACAATAATATTGAGGGTTTATTCCTTAGGCAAAAATCTCCCACCACTCATGGGATTCCCAAATAATTTCTTGTTTTAGACTCTAATTGTTTTAATTTCCACTCAGTGAGAGTTCTTTGGATTTTCCAACACTGTGTGCGAACTCCTATTGGAGGGCATCCACATTCACAGTGTGTCCACCATTTATCCTGACATACCTTACACCTAAAACAAGCAAATGGATAACAATTGCAATTCAAATTATTACACCTAATTCGTATATCTAGAGTACATACATTATTTACATCAGCATATCTTCTATATTCACTATTGTGTGGTTGCATAAGTTTAGCAATTTCCTTCAACACACTTTGTATGCTTCCATATATAATAGAAAAGGAGAAATAATTATAGCAAATATAAACAGCAATACACACTTTATACCAAAAGATAATGCGGCAAAATAATTAAATAAAGTCTCTATCATTACGTTATTTTTTCAGGGTTATCTTGGTGTCCCCTGGAGTACTGATTACTTTCCAGTGGGGTCTCGTCACTGGGCCTTTAATGCGACTGGCTCCAATATTTTCTGGCCGTTAAACAAATAATGTCCCAAATATTTCACTTTTTCCTCCACAAATTGTAACTTTTCTTGTGATACCCGTAGGCCCTTTTGTGCAAGAAAGTTTAGAAGTCGAATGCTTTCTTTTCTTACATCCTCCTTATTATTCCCTGCTATGAGCAGATCATCCACATACTGTAACAGCACGCTCCCCGTTTGTACCTGGTATTCTTTTAAGAGCTCTTCCAGGTATGTTTGTAGCCCATATCCCTGGGAATACCTGATCCAGTATATCTTCAATCTGACTTCTCCCTCGACATGATTAGTGATCAAAATTAAGCTTTTAACATCTCTATATACTGTTGGTCCTTTACTTTTAAAGTGATCTCGCCTCCTTTGAAAGTAATGGTTTCTCCCAAGTGTTCTAACAAATCTCTCCCCAAAAGAGCTTTTGCGGAGTTAGGCATATACAAAAACTTATGGATGCCCCATTGTTTTCCCAATTGATATTTTAGTAGTTTACAAAAATAAGCCTTTTCACCTTGGCCAGTCGCCCCTTTTATCATCATATAATCGTCCCCAAAGGTATTAAAGCTTTGTTTAAAACTGAATACATTGCACCTGTATCAACCAAAAATTCCATTATAACCAGTGGATCTGCTAGGGAAGATTCCCCTGGTCCCGTCAGCCTAGTTCCAATTCAGTCACCCGAGCCACCCCATGGCACTCCCACTAGGGTAGTCTCACTCCCAGCATCCAAACTCCTCATAGCACTCACACCGATTCGGTTCCACAGAAGAGGAGGTCACTCCCCCACTTCTGTCCGACATTCGTCCTCCACCAGTTTTAAAGCAGCCAGCGCAGCCGTGGCTGTAGCACGACCCAGCTTTTTCTTTTCTACCTATTTCCAATTCCTATACACTCTCCATGCTTCCTCCTTCACTCCCATCCACATTTATTCATCAACCGTTCAATCCCGTCTGTCAACATGTCTGTCTGCCTGCCCCAGCACCCATCTCATACTTAAACACAGGAACTGCGGGAGCTTCCCTCCTTTCCCCTTTGGTTTTCCCTTTTTTATTTATTTATTTGTTATTTTTCACAGGTGCTCACCCTGCTCTGCAGGGGTTACAGATGCCTGCCTCTGCAACAGCACTTCTGGTATAACCCCTTCTTAACCCTGAATGTGAATGTGCTGCTTGTTGCCAGAGACAGTAATTTCCTCCTCCTTATCAATATCTGATAGGACAGAGGCAGAGGGTGCTCCTCTCGGAGGTACCTGTGATATATAATTTTCTTGATGACTGTCCCAATATCACAGGCTGAACAACATCTCTCCAGCTTAGCTTTCTGTTTTTCCAAAACCAAAATTAGGGATCTGGCAGAGTTATATTAATTTCACATTCTGTCTGCCACTCCAGGTGCTTTCTTAAAGTGAAACATATCTGCATACATTACTTCACTGCATTTTCTTGGCCACCTCAAAACCAACATAAATTGTAAAAAAATGCATTAGAATTCAGAGTTCCATTTTTAGGCCATTTTTCCTGATTTTCCAAAGTTTATAAAGGCCACCATTGATTACAATATTTTACCAATGTTTTCTTGTTTACCGAGCCCCCAGAAGAACCTCCCAGTTCTTTCCAATGTGCCAAAATGTAACCCAATGGGCTTTTCTTCACAATTCCCTTGTTTTGACCGGCTCCCATTTCAAACAATCTCCTACAAATCTCTATAGCTTCTCTTTCCCAGTGCTCTGCAAATGCACTTAAAATATGAGAGCACCTACACACAAGTTTTATGATATTCTCAGGGGATTCAGTAAGATAGTATCTCTGGGTTCTGCAGATCAACTCTCCTGTCATTAGAACATAGTTTCATTTCCAGCAAAATTTACACTGCCCTAGTATCCACGGCAGGTTCCACTGTTCAAAACTTATTATGCACTCATATGTCAGGTTACGAAGGTTTTCCTAATATCCCCCGTTGATTGTCCCAAAAAGAGAGACATTAATTGTTGTATTCCCTTTTTTTTTTTTTTTTTTTTCCTTTGTAACCACATCTTCTCAAATTTTCTTTGATACCTTTTATAAGCCCTTTCTCAGTTTTCCATTCTAACTTCCCGGAAGTCCGCCAGGATTTTGTGGCTTTTCTCCACAAAGTAATCTTTTATTTCTGGTCACCGATTAGATAATTATAATTTTCTACCTGGCAGTGTTTTGTAAGACACCCCGAGCAGTATCTGCCCCACCGGTGTCCTGAGAGGCAATATCCATGTGAAATGCCACCCGTCCCATACAGTTACACTCCTACAAGGCACATACTCTCACAGGGCATATAGGAAATTCCCTTGCCCTTGTATTTCGTAAAGTTATCCACTGCGGGAGGGGTAGCCGGGTCTTCCCCCGCTTTCTAAGCTGCTTGATGGTTATACACAGACAAGACACAGGACAGAAAAACATAAACGCTTCGTCCGTCTCCGGCCGCTCCCCTCGCGGAGACACGGAACCACGGATTAGGACTCCACACTCGCTTCGTAGCTACGCTACGTCTCAGTCACACAGAAACACATGGGATGCCACACACTCACGCTATGGTTCCGCTTGCCCTTCTCCTGCTTCCTACACGGTCATTAGCAGGTCCGCCCTGGCTCCCAAAACTTGGGATGCAGCGAAAACCCGGGCTCGCCCGATCCGCCTTCAGGATCGCTTGCAGCCGCGCTATCGGTCGACAAGCCCCCCCAGCTTGCAAGCCCTACCTGCCACGGGGAACTCTGCTGTGCGCCAGACGTCTCTGCACGCCTTACCAGCAGCCCCGGGCCACGCGTACGCCCTACAGGCCCCCCAAAGTACCTAAATTCCAAGCATACCGCCTCTCCGCAGCCAGCGCAGGTCGCTGTCTGTCCCCACAGTGAGCGGATGAGAAGCTGAGCTCCTCCAGGCAAGCGGCCTGGGGTGGGGCTTAGGATATCCGCTCCTCACCCGATCCTGCAGCCGAACAGAGGACTCCTGGCTGGCTCGCCAAATTGATACGCGGATTGACTCCACAACTCGTTAAAGTTGTAAAGTAGGTATGCTTTATTCAGCGCTGAGGTGCATGGGGATCGTTCCTCCAAAGTATGCACACCCAGGGTCGTTTTTCCTTTACATTTATTCCCTTACGCCTATACATACAATGGGTACCCTTCCCATGGGAGTCGAAGGCTTGCTGCCCTTCGCCCCCATCTTCTGGAATATCTCCGAACACGCACTCACTCGCTCCCCCTTGTTCCTGGCCCAGTCCCTCGCGGGAGATGGGAACCGCAGTACTTAAGGGTCCACACTCGCTTGGTTCAGTATATCGAACCTCTCATTCGTAATATTCCATGAAACCCAATCCCGCCCGAATGGTAAACCCGCGAACAACTCTGCCATGAACAATCACTCTGCAGATCTGCCGTGAACAATTTCACTCTGCAGATCTGCCGTGAACAATTTCACTCTGCAGATCTGCCGTGAACAATCACTCTGCAGATCTGCCGTGAACAATCTCACTCTGCAGATCTGCCGTGAACAATCTCACTCTGCAGATCTGCCGTGAACAATTTCACTCTGCAGATCTGCCGTGAACCAATTTCACTCTGCAGACCTCCGCCACGAACTATTTCGCTCTGCGGAAAATTTCGCAATATACTTACGCGTCCTGCGTCTTCGTCCGGACTCTCGTGCACAGAATTTTTATGGGATTTTACCGGTGTTTCCTTTGCTCATATTCTAGCATTTAGGTTCGTCGGTAAGGATGAGCAAGCTGTTGGTCGCGGGGCCGCGAAATGTCGCGGGGCACCTCCCCGGAGGACCAAAGCCCACCGTTCCTTATTCGAGTCACGGCACCAGAAATTGTTATAAATTGAGACCACAACAGATCATAATCCAATTAAAATTTTATTAATTATAGCAAGTAGAATATGAGCAAAGACAGCGCTGGACGACAGGGGAGTCTGCGCTCCGCCAACTGCCGTCCTGAGCAGTTCAAACAGTCCCTTTTTACACATCTTTACTTCCGTGTTCATGAAGTAGTGGAGGTACTCTGTGCATGCTTCAGTTGTTGTTAGGGGGTCGTTTTCTGCCAAAGTGAGAAGTCTTCTTCTTTTGTCCCATTGTTGACCCCTCTGCTCCTATGTCCTTTGTTCGTCTTATCTCTGCCATTTCCTGGAACATCTTACAGCTATATTTAGGCAACATCTGCTATGTTAGCATAAGCGATAAGCGATTGCGGTTGGCGAATGTTAGTCTATGTAAGCGATTGTGGTTATTGCCTAAATTTTACATTGGGCTTAACATAAATCTTAACAAACAATATACTAATTCATAGTTTCTTACAGGTTCCAAGAGGGAATTGCAGGCTGGAGATAAAGAAGGGATTCCTTAAGAGGGTGCTGGGGTACTGGGATGGCATGGATGGAGAAGGTTTGGATGCTCCATCCCTGGCAGTGCTGCAGGCCAGCTTGGAGCAAGCTGCTCTATGGAAGGCATCCCTGCCCATGGCAAGGGGTTGGAAGTGGATGATCTCAAGCTCCTTTCCAAGCCACCCCACTCCATGATCCATAACCATTCCATTCCATTCCATCCCATTCCATTTTAATCTCTTCTAATCCATTCTATGGAGAAGAGGGATGGGAAGGAGCCACATTGCGGCTGCTTCCCAAAGGAAAGCAGCGTGCCTTAGGCTCAAGGGCGGTCAAGCTGGAAGCAGCCTTCTCCTGAGCGCTCTTCCCAGTGCATCCAGGATGGGGAAGGGGACGGGATGGGAGCTGCTCCTTGCCTATTCCCTATGGCTGGAATCCCTTCTCCCCCTTACTTTTGCGCGACGAAGCAGTGAGCGGCTGTGAGGACCCATTGAGGGGTGATCATAGAATCATAGAATAGTTAGGGTTGGAAAGGACCTTAAAATCATCTAGTTCCAACCCCCCAGCCATGGACAGGGACACCTCTCGCTAAACCATCCCACGCAAGGCTTCATCCAACCTGGCCTTGAGCACTGCCAGGGATGGAGCACTCACAACCTCCCTGGGCAACCGATTCCAGTTTCTCAGCACCCTAACAGGAAAGAATTTCCTCCTTGTATCCAATTTAAACTTGCCCTGTTTAAGTTTTAACCCATTACCCCTTGTCCTGTCACTAGAGTCCCTGACAAAGAGTCCCTCCCCAGCATCCCTATAGGCCCCCTTCAGGTACTGGAAGGCTGCTCTTAGGTCTCCACGCAGCCATCTCTTCTCCAGGCTGAAAAGCCCCAACTTCCTCAGCCTGTCTTCATACGGGATGAGGGACCCCCCGCAGATGTGCGAGAATGCGGTGGCTGTGGGGAACTGGATGCTGAGCATCCGTGGCCAGGCGCCCCGCTGCACATCCGTGCCTCCGACGATGCGCGACATCCCGTAAGAATCAGCCATGGGACGGGTAGCGCAGGTCCCTCTTGAAGCAGAAGCCCAGCACTTGATGCTTAGGGATGAAGGGCGAGCATTGTCCCGCCCCATTGGGTGCTGCAGGGAAAAGGGACCCTACGCAGTGTCCCAGAGATGAGCATCATCCTGCCTCCTAGGGTGCTGCAGGACAAAGGACCCTACGGGGTGCCCCATAGCTATGCTGTGCCACCGCATGGGGTGATGGCAAGCAAGTGGGGCTCCTCAAATCCCACCTCCCCATTGGTGTGACCGTGGCTGGGAGCAGCAGCATCTCCCTATGGAATACCAGGAACCTTGGAGCCTGGAGCCACTCACCCACAGCTGTCCCAGGAGCCTTGCACCAGCCAGGCCGAGGCCAGCAGGATGATGACACGGAGCAAAGCCATCGCTGCCACCACCGCTAAGAGTGACAAAAAGGTGGTGACACCAAGGAGGTGACACCAAGGAGCTGCAAGCACCACTGCACCCAAAGCGCAACTGCCCCGGGGATACGGGTGCTGGATGCAGGTCCCTTGGAGCTGGGGCTGGTGTCATAGAGAAGCAGGTTCCATGAGGGGAGCTCCATGGGGAGGGGGGTGGCTCAGGGGTGTCGATGGGGGCTTCCATGGGGAGATGGGGGGGTTCTGATGCGCTTGGGGTACTCTGAATCCCTATGGGATGCTCTGGAGCCCAGTATGATGTATGGGGTTTTGGGCAGGAACCTTGGGCAGTAAACTCCGGTTAACTCCGTTTAACTCCGGTTAGAGGTAACACTAACCTTAACCCTAACCCTAACCCTCAGCCTGGGATTAAACCCGCCCCTAGGGTTAATTCCGATTAGGGTTAATGCTAACCCTAAGCCTAACCCTAACCATGGAGTTAACTCCACCCCTAGGGTTAACTCCGGTTAGGGGTAACACTAAACTTAACCTTAACCCTAACCGTAACCATAACCCCTAACCGTAACCCTGACCCTAACCCTAAAACCTACAACTAACCCTAATCCTAACCCAGCCTAACCATAACCCTAACTTAATCCTGACCGTAATCCTAACCTTAACCCTGGGGTTAACTCCGCCCCTAGGCTTAACTCTGGTGAAGGTTAACCCTAAACCTAACCCTAATCCTATCCCTAAGCCTAATCCTAACTGTAACCCTAACCCGAACCCTAAGGCTCAACCTGGTGTTAACTCCACCCCTGGGGTTAACTCCAGTTACGGTTAACCCTAACCCTAACCCTATCCCTAACCCTAACACGTAACCCTAAACCTAACCCTGTACCTAACCCTGACCCTGACCCTAACCCTAAACCTAACCCTAATTCGGAACCTAACCCTAACCGTGATCCTAAGCCGTATAATATTCCTGGACCACGACCTGCCGTATCCAACACTTGTGGGTCTCGGCATTAGCCCAAGCCACGTCCATGATTCTGTGCATCATGAAGCAATCGGTGGTGAAGCTGGGAGGGAGTGGAAGAGCAGGGATTGGAGCCATAGGACAAGGGCTGATGGGTTCTGAGAGGGAATTGCAGGCTGGAGATAAGGAAGGGATTCCCTAAGAGGGTGCTGGGGCACTGGGATGGCATGGATGGAGAAGGTTTGGATGCTCCATCCCTGGCAGTGCTGCAGGCCGGCTTGGAGCAAGCTGCTCTATGGAAGGCATCCCTGCCCATGGCAAGGGGTTGGAAGTGGATGATCTCAAGCTCCTTTCCAAGCCACCCCACTCCATGATCCATAACCACTGCATTCCATTCCATACCATGCCATTCCATTTTAATCTCTTCTAATCCATTCTATGGAGAAGAGGGATGGGAAGGAGCCACATTGCGGCTGCTTCCCAAAGGAAAGCAGCGTGCCTTAGGCTCAAGGGCGGTCAAGCTGGAAGCAGCCTTCTCCTGAGCGCTCTTCCCAGGGCCTCCAGGATGGGGAAGGGGACGGGATGGGAGCTGCTCCTTGCCTATTCCCTATGGCTGGAATCCCTTCTCCCCCTTACTTTTGCGCAACGAAGCAGTGAGCGGCTGTGAGGACCCATTGAGGGGTGATCGTAGAATCATAGAATCACACAGAATCCCAAGGGTTGGAAGGGACCTAAAAAGATCATCTAGTCCAACCCCCCTGCAAGAGCAGGGTAACCTACAGTACATCACACAGGAACTTGTCCAGGCGGGCCTTGAATATCTCCAGTGTAGGAGACTCCACAACCCCCCTGGGCAACCTGTTCCAGTGCTCTGTCACTCTTACAGTAAAGAAGTTCTTCCTGATGTTAACGTGGAACTTCCTATGTTCCAGTTTACACCCATTGCCCCTTGTCCTATCACTGGATATCACTGAAAAAAGCCTAGCTCCATCATCCTGACACCTACCCTTTACATATTTGTAAACATTGATGAGGTCACCCCTCAGTCTCCTCTTCTCCAAGCTAAAGAGACCCAGCTCCCTCAGCCTCTCCTCATAAGGGAGATGTTCCACTCCCTTAATCATCTTTGTGGCTCTGCGCTGGACTCCTTCAAGCAATTCCCTGTCCTTCTTGAACAGAGGGGCCCAGAACTGGACGCAATATTCCAGATGCGGCCTCACCAAGGCTGAGTAGAGGGGGAGGAGAACCTCTCTTGACCTACTAACCACTCCCTTTCTAATGCACCCTAAGATGCCATTTGCCTTCTTGGCCACAAGAGCACATTGCTGGCTCATGGTCATCCTCCTATCCACCAGGACCCCCAGGTCCCTTTCCCCTTCACTACTTTCCAGCAGGTCAACCCCCAACCTGTACTGGTACGTGGGGTTGTTCTTCCCCAGATGCAAGACTCTACACTTGCCCTTGTTAAATTTCATCAAGTTTCTCCCCGCCCAACTCTCCAGCCTGTCCAGGTCTCGCTGAATGGCTGCACAGTCCTCTGGTGTGTCAGCCACTCCTCCCAGTTTTGTGTCATCAGCAAACTTGCTGAGGGTGCACTCAGTTCCCTCATCCAGGTCATTGATGAAAATATTAAACAGCACCGGTCCCAGCACCGACCCCTGAGGAACTCCACTAGTCACAGACCTCCAGCTAGATTCTGCGCCATTGACCACAACTCTCTGCCTTCTTCCTTCCAACCAGTTCTCGATCCACCTCACTACTTGATCGTCAAGCCCACACTTCTTTAGCTTATCTATGAGGATGCTGTGGGAGACAGTATCAAATGCCTTACTGAAATCAAGAAAAACTACATCGACCGCTCTACCATCATCCCTCCACCTAGTCACTTCCTCATAGAGGGCTATAAGGTTGGTCATACATGACTTCCCCCTCATAAAACCAAGTTGGCTGTTCTTAATGACCCCCTCATCCTTGATATGCCTAGTGATGGAGTCAAGAATAAGTTGTTCCATCATCTTTCCAGGGATGGAGGTAAGGCTGACCGGTCTATAATTACCCGGGTCCTCCTTCTTGCCCTTCTTAAAGATTGGTGTGACCTTTGCCATCCGCCAATCCTCAGGCACCTCGCCCGTTTCCCACGACTTACCAAAGATGATGGAAAGGACCCTACGGGGTGCCCCATAGCTGTGCTGTGCCAGCGCATGGGGTGATGGCAAGCAAGTGGGGCTCCTCAAATCCCACCTCCCCATTGGTGTGACCGTGGCTGCGAGCAGCAGCATCTCCCTATGGAATACCAGGAACCTTGGAGCCTGGAGCCACTCACCCACAGCTGTCCCAGGAGCCTTGCACCAGCCAGGCCGAGGCCAGCAGGATGATGACACGGAGCAAAGCCATCGCTGCCACCACCGCTAAGAGTGACACCAAGGAGGTGACACCAAGGAGGTGACACCAAGGAGCTGCAAGCACCACTGCACCCAAAGCGCAACTGCCCCGGGGATACGGGTGCTGGATGCAGGTCCCTTGGAGCTGGGGCTGATGTCATAGAGAGGCAGGTTCCATGGGGGGAGCTCCATGGGGAGGGGGGTGGCTCAGGGGTGTCGATGGGGGCTTCCATGTGGAGATGGGGGGGTTCTGATGCGCTTGGGGTGCTCTGAATCCCTATGGGATGCTCTGGAGCTCTGTATGATGTATGGGGTTTTGGGCAGGAACCTTGGGCAGTTAACCCCTAGGGTTAACTCCTGTTAGAGGTAACCCTAACCTTAACCCTAACCCTAACCCTAACCCTAACCCTCAGCCTGGGATTAAACCCGCCCCTAGGGTTAATTCCGATTAGGGTTAATGCTAACCCTAAGCCTAAGCCTAACCCTGGGGTTAACTCCACCCCTAGGGTTAACTCCGACTAGAGGAAACCCTAACCTTAACCCTAACCCTAACCCTAACCCTCAGCCTGGGATTAAACCCACCCCTAGGGTTAATTCCGATTAGGGTTAATGCTAACCCTAAGCCTAACCCTAACCCTGGGGTTATCTCCACCCCTAGGGTTAACTCCGGTTAGAGGTAACCCTAACCTTAACCTTAACTCTAACCGTAACCCTAACACCAACCCTAACCCCTAACCGTAACCCTGACCCTAACTCTAAAACCTACCACTAACCCTAATCCTAACCCAGCCTAACCATAACCCTAACTTAATCCTGACCGTAATCCTAACCCTAACCCTGGGGGTAACTCCGCCCCTAGGCTTAACTCTGGTGAAGGTTAACCCTAAACCTAACCCTAATCCTATCCCTAAACCTAATCCTAACTGTAACCCTAACCCGAACCCTAAGGCTCAACCTGGTGTTAACTCCACCCCTGGGGTTAACTCCGGTTACGGTTAACCCTAACCCTATCCCTAACCCTAACACGTAACCCTAAACCTAACCCTGTACCTAACCCTGACCCTGACCCTAACCCTAAACCTAACCCTAATTCGGAACCTAACCCTAACCGTGATCCTAAGCCGTATAATATTCCTGGACCACGACCTGCCGTATCCAACACTTGTGGGTCTCGGCATTGGCCCAAGCCACATCCATGATTCTGAGCATCATGAAGCAATCCGTGGTGAAGCTGGGAGGGAGTGGAAGAGCAGGGATTGGAGCCATAGGACAAGGGCTGATGGGTTCCGAGAGGGAATTGCAGGCTGGAGATAAGGAAGGGATTCCCTAAGAGGGTGCTGGGGCACTGGGATGGCATGGATGGAGAAGGTTTGGATGCTCCATCCCTGGCAGTGCTGCAGGCCAGCTTGGAGCAAGCTGCTCTATGGAAGGCATCCCTGCCCATGGCAAGGGGTTGGAAGTGGATGATCTCAAGCTCCTTTCCAAGCCACCCCACTCCATGATCCATAACCACTGCATTCCATTCCATACCATGCCATTCCATTTTAATCTCTTCTAATCCATTCTATGGAGAAGAGGGATGGGAAGGAGCCACATTGCGGCTGCTTCCCAAAGGAAAGCAGCGTGCCTTAGGCTCAAGGGCGGTCAAGCTGGAAGCAGCCTTCTCCTGAGCGCTCTTCCCAGTGCATCCAGGATGGGGAAGGGGACGGGATGGGAGCTGCTCCTTGCCTATTCCCTATGGCTGGAATCCCTTCTCCCCCTTACTTTTGGGCGACGAAGCAGAGAGCGGCTGTGAGGACCCATTGAGGGGTGATCATAGAATCATAGAATCATAGAATAGTTAGGGTTGGAAAGGAACTTAAGATCATCTAGTCCAACCCCCCTGCAAGAGCAGGGTAACCTACAGTACATCACACAGGAACTTGTCTAGGCGGGCCTTGAATATCTCCAGTGTAGGAGACTCCACAACCCCCCTGGGCAACCTGTTCCAGTGCTCTGTCACTCTTACAGTAAAGAAGTTCTTCCTGATATTAACGTGGAACTTCCTATGTTCCAGTTTACACCCATTGCCCCTTGTCCTATCACTGGATATCACTGAAAAAAGCCTAGCTCCATCATCCTGACACCTACCCTTTACATATTTGTAAACATTGATGAGGTCACCCCTCAGTCTCCTCTTCTCCAATCTAAAGAGACCCAGCTCCCTCAGCCTCTCCTCATAAGGGAGATGTTCCACTCCCTTAATCATCTTTGTGGCTCTGCGCTGGACTCCTTCAAGCAATTCCCTGTCCTTCTTGAACAGAGGGGCCCAGAACTGGACGCAATATTCCAGATGCGGCCTCACCAAGGCTGAGTAGAGGGGGAGGAGAACCTCTCTTGACCTACTAACCACTCCCTTTCTAATGCACCCTAAGATGCCATTTGCCTTCTTGGCCACAAGAGCACATTGCTGGCTCATGGTCATCCTCCTATCCACCAGGACCCCCAGGTCCCTTTCCCCTTCACTACTTTCCAGCAGGTCAACCCCCAACCTGTACTGGTACGTGGGGTTGTTCTTCCCCAGATGCAAGACTCTACACTTGCCCTTGTTAAATTTCATCAAGTTTCTCCCCGCCCAACTCTCCAGCCTGTCCAGGTCTCGCTGAATGGCTGCACAGTCCTCTGGTGTGTCAGCCACTCCTCCCAGTTTTGTGTCATCAGCAAACTTGCTGAGGGTGCACTCAGTTCCCTCATCCAGGTCATTGATGAAAATATTAAACAGCACCGGTCCCAGCACCGACCCCTGAGGAACTCCACTAGTCACAGACCTCCAGCTAGATTCTGCGCCATTGACCACAACTCTCTGCCTTCTTCCTTCCAACCAGTTCTCGATCCACCTCACTACTTGATCGTCAAGCCCACACTTCTTTAGCTTATCTATGAGGATGCTGTGGGAGACAGTATCAAATGCCTTACTGAAATCAAGAAAAACTACATCGACCGCTCTACCATCAGCCCTCCACCTAGTCACTTCCTCATAGAGGGCTATAAGGTTGGTCATACATGACTTCCCCCTCATAAAACCATGTTGGCTGTTCTTAATGACCCCCTCATCCTTGATATGCCTAGTGATGGAGTCAAGAATAAGTTGTTCCATCATCTTTCCAGGGATGGAGGTAAGGCTGACCGGTCTATAATTACCCGGGTCCTCCTTCTTGCCCTTCTTATAGATTGATGTCATCTTTGCCATCCGCCAATCCTCAGGCACCTCGCCCGTTTCCCACGACTTACCAAAGATGATGGAAAGGACCCTACGGGGTGCCCCATAGCTGTGCTGTGCCAGCGCATGGGGTGATGGCAAGCAAGTGGGGCTCCTCAAATCCCACCTCCCCATTGGTGTGACCGTGGCTGCGAGCAGCAGCATCTCCCTATGGAATACCAGGAACCTTGGAGCCTGGAGCCACTCACCCACAGCTGTCCCAGGAGCCTTGCACCAGCCAGGCCGAGGCCAGCAGGATGATGACACGGAGCAAAGCCATCGCTGCCACCACCGCTAAGAGTGACACCAAGGAGGTGACACCAAGGAGGTGACACCAAGGAGCTGCAAGCACCACTGCACCCAAAGCGCAACTGCCCCGGGGATACGGGTGCTGGATGCAGGTCCCTTGGAGCTGGGGCTGATGTCATAGAGAGGCAGGTTCCATGGGGGGAGCTCCATGGGGAGGGGGGTGGCTCAGGGGTGTCGATGGGGGCTTCCATGTGGAGATGGGGGGGTTCTGATGCGCTTGGGGTGCTCTGAATCCCTATGGGATGCTCTGGAGCTCTGTATGATGTATGGGGTTTTGGGCAGGAACCTTGGGCAGTTAACCCCTAGGGTTAACTCCTGTTAGAGGTAACCCTAACCTTAACCCTAACCCTAACCCTAACCCTAACCCTCAGCCTGGGATTAAACCCGCCCCTAGGGTTAATTCCGATTAGGGTTAATGCTAACCCTAAGCCTAAGCCTAACCCTGGGGTTAACTCCACCCCTAGGGTTAACTCCGACTAGAGGAAACCCTAACCTTAACCCTAACCCTAACCCTAACCCTCAGCCTGGGATTAAACCCACCCCTAGGGTTAATTCCGATTAGGGTTAATGCTAACCCTAAGCCTAACCCTAACCCTGGGGTTATCTCCACCCCTAGGGTTAACTCCGGTTAGAGGTAACCCTAACCTTAACCTTAACTCTAACCGTAACCCTAACACCAACCCTAACCCCTAACCGTAACCCTGACCCTAACTCTAAAACCTACCACTAACCCTAATCCTAACCCAGCCTAACCATAACCCTAACTTAATCCTGACCGTAATCCTAACCCTAACCCTGGGGGTAACTCCGCCCCTAGGCTTAACTCTGGTGAAGGTTAACCCTAAACCTAACCCTAATCCTATCCCTAAACCTAATCCTAACTGTAACCCTAACCCGAACCCTAAGGCTCAACCTGGTGTTAACTCCACCCCTGGGGTTAACTCCGGTTACGGTTAACCCTAACCCTATCCCTAACCCTAACACGTAACCCTAAACCTAACCCTGTACCTAACCCTGACCCTGACCCTAACCCTAAACCTAACCCTAATTCGGAACCTAACCCTAACCGTGATCCTAAGCCGTATAATATTCCTGGACCACGACCTGCCGTATCCAACACTTGTGGGTCTCGGCATTGGCCCAAGCCACATCCATGATTCTGAGCATCATGAAGCAATCCGTGGTGAAGCTGGGAGGGAGTGGAAGAGCAGGGATTGGAGCCATAGGACAAGGGCTGATGGGTTCCGAGAGGGAATTGCAGGCTGGAGATAAGGAAGGGATTCCCTAAGAGGGTGCTGGGGCACTGGGATGGCATGGATGGAGAAGGTTTGGATGCTCCATCCCTGGCAGTGCTGCAGGCCGGCTTGGAGCAAGCTGCTCTATGGAAGGCATCCCTGCCCATGGCAAGGGGTTGGAAGTGGATGATCTCAAGCTCCTTTCCAAGCCACCCCACTCCATGATCCATAACCACTGCATTCCATTCCATACCATGCCATTCCATTTTAATCTCTTCTAATCCATTCTATGGAGAAGAGGGATGGGAAGGAGCCACATTGCGGCTGCTTCCCAAAGGAAAGCAGCGTGCCTTAGGCTCAAGGGCGGTCAAGCTGGAAGCAGCCTTCTCCTGAGCGCTCTTCCCAGTGCATCCAGGATGGGGAAGGGGACGGGATGGGAGCTGCTCCTTGCCTATTCCCTATGGCTGGAATCCCTTCTCCCCCTTACTTTTGGGCGACGAAGCAGAGAGCGGCTGTGAGGACCCATTGAGGGGTGATCATAGAATCATAGAATCATAGAATAGTTAGGGTTGGAAAGGAACTTAAGATCATCTAGTCCAACCCCCCTGCAAGAGCAGGGTAACCTACAGTACATCACACAGGAACTTGTCTAGGCGGGCCTTGAATATCTCCAGTGTAGGAGACTCCACAACCCCCCTGGGCAACCTGTTCCAGTGCTCTGTCACTCTTACAGTAAAGAAGTTCTTCCTGATATTAACGTGGAACTTCCTATGTTCCAGTTTACACCCATTGCCCCTTGTCCTATCACTGGATATCACTGAAAAAAGCCTAGCTCCATCATCCTGACACCTACCCTTTACATATTTGTAAACATTGATGAGGTCACCCCTCAGTCTCCTCTTCTCCAATCTAAAGAGACCCAGCTCCCTCAGCCTCTCCTCATAAGGGAGATGTTCCACTCCCTTAATCATCTTTGTGGCTCTGCGCTGGACTCCTTCAAGCAATTCCCTGTCCTTCTTGAACAGAGGGGCCCAGAACTGGACGCAATATTCCAGATGCGGCCTCACCAAGGCTGAGTAGAGGGGGAGGAGAACCTCTCTTGACCTACTAACCACTCCCTTTCTAATGCACCCTAAGATGCCATTTGCCTTCTTGGCCACAAGAGCACATTGCTGGCTCATGGTCATCCTCCTATCCACCAGGACCCCCAGGTCCCTTTCCCCTTCACTACTTTCCAGCAGGTCAACCCCCAACCTGTACTGGTACGTGGGGTTGTTCTTCCCCAGATGCAAGACTCTACACTTGCCCTTGTTAAATTTCATCAAGTTTCTCCCCGCCCAACTCTCCAGCCTGTCCAGGTCTCGCTGAATGGCTGCACAGTCCTCTGGTGTGTCAGCCACTCCTCCCAGTTTTGTGTCATCAGCAAACTTGCTGAGGGTGCACTCAGTTCCCTCATCCAGGTCATTGATGAAAATATTAAACAGCACCGGTCCCAGCACCGACCCCTGAGGAACTCCACTAGTCACAGACCTCCAGCTAGATTCTGCGCCATTGACCACAACTCTCTGCCTTCTTCCTTCCAACCAGTTCTCGATCCACCTCACTACTTGATCGTCAAGCCCACACTTCTTTAGCTTATCTATGAGGATGCTGTGGGAGACAGTATCAAATGCCTTACTGAAATCAAGAAAAACTACATCGACCGCTCTACCATCAGCCCTCCACCTAGTCACTTCCTCATAGAGGGCTATAAGGTTGGTCATACATGACTTCCCCCTCATAAAACCATGTTGGCTGTTCTTAATGACCCCCTCATCCTTGATATGCCTAGTGATGGAGTCAAGAATAAGTTGTTCCATCATCTTTCCAGGGATGGAGGTAAGGCTGACCGGTCTATAATTACCCGGGTCCTCCTTCTTGCCCTTCTTATAGATTGATGTCATCTTTGCCATCCGCCAATCCTCAGGCACCTCGCCCGTTTCCCACGACTTACCAAAGATGATGGAAAGGACCCTACGGGGTGCCCCATAGCTGTGCTGTGCCATCGCATGGGGTGATGGCAAGCAAGTGGGGCTCCTCAAATCCCACCTCCCCATTGGTGTGACCGTGGCTGCGAGCAGCAGCATCTCCCTATGGAATACCAGGAACCTTGGAGCCTGGAGCCACTCACCCACAGCTGTCCCAGGAGCCTTGCACCAGCCAGGCCGAGGCCAGCAGGATGATGACACGGAGCAAAGCCATCGCTGCCACCACCGCTAAGAGTGACACCAAGGAGGTGACACCAAGGAGGTGACACCAAGGAGCTGCAAGCACCACTGCACCCAAAGCGCAACTGCCCCGGGGATACGGGTGCTGGATGCAGGTCCCTTGGAGCTGGGGCTGATGTCATAGAGAGGCAGGTTCCATGGGGGGAGCTCCATGGGGAGGGGGGTGGCTCAGGGGTGTCGATGGGGGCTTCCATGGGGAGATGGGGCGGTTCTGATGCGCTTGGGGTGCTCTGAATCCCTATGGGATGCTCTGGAGCTCTGTATGATGTATGGGGTTTTGGGCAGGAACCTTGGGCAGTTAACCCCTAGGGTTAACTCCGGTTAGAGGTAACCCTAACCTTAACCCTAACCCTAACCCTAACCCTAACCCTCAGCCTGGGATTAAACCCGCCCCTAGGGTTAATTCCGATTAGGGTTAATGCTAACCCTAAGCCTAAGCCTAACCCTGGGGTTAACTCCACCCCTAGGGTTAACTCCGGTTAGAGGAAACCCTAGCCTTAACCCTAACCCTAACTCTAACCCTCAGCCTGGGATTAAACCCACCCCTAGGGTTAATTCCGATTAGGGTTAATGCTAACCCTAAGCCTAACCCTAACCCTGGGGTTATCTCCACCCCTAGGGATAACTCCGGTTAGAGGTAACCCTAACCATACCCTTAACCCTAACCGTAACCCTAACACCAACCCTAACCCCTAACCGTAACCCTGACCCTAACTCTAAAACCTACCACTAACCCTAATCCTAACCCAGCCTAACCATAACCCTAACTTAATCCTGACCGTAATCCTAACCCTAAACCTGGGGTTAACTCCGCCCCTAGGGTTAACTCTGGTGAAGGTTAACCCTAAACCTAACCCTAATCCTATCCCTAAACCTAATCCTAACTGTAACCCCAACCCGAACCCTAAGGCTCAACCTGGTGTTAACTCCACCCCTGGGGTTAACTCCGGTTACGGTTAACCCTAACCCTAACCCTATCCTAACCCTAACACGTAACCCTAAACCTAACCCTGTACCTAACCCTGACCCTGACCCTAACCCTAAACCTAACCCTAATTCGGAACCTAACCCTAACCGGGATCCTAAGCCGTATAATATTCCTGGACCACGACCTGCCGTATCCAACACTTGTGGGTCTCGGCATTGGCCCAAGCCACATCCATGATTCTGACCATCATGAAGCAATCCGTGGTGAAGCTGGGAGGGAGTGGAAGAGCAGGGATTGGAGCCATAGGGCAAGGGCTGATGGGTTCCGAGAGGGAATTGCAGGCTGGAGATAAGGAAGGGATTCCCTAAGAGGGTGCTGGGGCACTGGGATGGCATGGATGGAGAAGGTTTGGATGCTCCATCCCTGGCAGTGCTGCAGGCCGGCTTGGAGCAAGCTGCTCTATGGAAGGCATCCCTGCCCATGGCAAGGGGTTGGAAGTGGATGATCTCAAGCTCCTTTCCAAGCCACCCCACTCCATGATCCATAACCACTGCATTCCATTCCATTCCATACCGTACCATTTTAATCTCTTCTAATCCATTCTATGGAGAAGAGGGATGGGAAGGAGCCACATTGCGGCTGCTTCCCAAAGGAAAGCAGCGTGCCTTAGGCTCAAGGGCGGTCAAGCTGGAAGCAGCCTTCTCCTGAGCGCTCTTCCCAGTGCCTCCAGGATGGGGAAGGGGATGGGATGGGAGCTGCTCCTTGCCTATTCCCTATGGCTGGAATCCCTTCTCCCCCTTACTTTTGCGCGACAAAGCAGTGAGCGGCTGTGAGGACCCATTGAGGGGTGATCATAGAATCATAGAATCATTGAATAGTTAGGGTTGGAAGGGACCTTAAGATCATCTAGTCCAACCCCCCTGCAAGAGCAGGGTAACCTACAGTACATCACACAGGAACTTGTCCAGGCGGGCCTTGAATATCTCCAGTGTAGGAGACTCCACAACCCCCCTGGGCAACCTGTTCCAGTGCTCTGTCACTCTTACAGTAAAGAAGTTCTTCCTGATGTTAACGTGGAACTTCCTATGTTCCAGTTTACACCCATTGCCCCTTGTCCTATCACTGGATATCACTGAAAAAAGCCTAGCTCCATCATCCTGACACCTACCCTTTACATATTTGTAAACATTGATGAGGTCACCCCTCAGTCTCCTCTTCTCCAAGCTAAAGAGACCCAGCTCCCTCAGCCTCTCCTCATAAGGGAGATGTTCCACTCCCTTAATCATCTTTGTGGCTCTGCGCTGGACTCCTTCAAGCAATTCCCTGTCCTTCTTGAACAGAGGGGCCCAGAACTGGACGCAATATTCCAGATGCGGCCTCACCAAGGCTGAGTAGAGGGGGAGGAGAACCTCTCTTGACCTACTAACCACTCCCTTTCTAATGCACCCTAAGATGCCATTTGCCTTCTTGGCCACAAGAGCACATTGCTGGCTCATGGTCATCCTCCTATCCACCAGGACCCCCAGGTCCCTTTCCCCTTCACTACTTTCCAGCAGGTCAACCCCCAACCTGTACTGGTACGTGGGGTTGTTCTTCCCCAGATGCAAGACTCTACACTTGCCCTTGTTAAATTTCATCAAGTTTCTCCCCGCCCAACTCTCCAGCCTGTCCAGGTCTCGCTGAATGGCAGCACAGTCCTCTGGTGTGTCAGCCACTCCTCCCAGTTTTGTGTCATCAGCAAACTTGCTGAGGGTGCACTCAGTTCCCTCATCCAGGTCATTGATGAAAATATTAAACAGCACCGGTCCCAGCACCGACCCCTGAGGAACTCCACTAGTCACAGACCTCCAGCTAGATTCTGCGCCATTGACCACAACTCTCTGCCTTCTTCCTTCCAACCAGTTCTCGATCCACCTCACTACTTGATCGTCAAGCCCACACTTCTTTAGCTTATCTATGAGGATGCTGTGGGAGACAGTATCAAATGCCTTACTGAAATCAAGAAAAACTACATCGACCGCTCTACCATCATCCCTCCACCTAGTCACTTCCTCATAGAGGGCTATAAGGTTGGTCATACATGACTTCCCCCTCATAAAACCATGTTGGCTGTTCTTAATGACCCCCTCATCCTTGATATGCCTAGTGATGGAGTCAAGAATAAGTTGTTCCATCATCTTTCCAGGGATGGAGGTAAGGCTGACCGGTCTATAATTACCCGGGTCCTCCTTCTTGCCCTTCGTACAGATTGGTGTGACCTTTGCCATCCGCCAATCCTCAGGCACCTCGCCCGTTTCCCACGACTTACCAAAGATGATGGAAAGGACCCTACGGGGTGCCCCATAGCTGTGCTGTGCCAGCGCATGGGGTGATGGCAAGCAAGTGGGGCTCCTCAAATCCCACCTCCCCATTGGTGTGACCGTGGCTGCGAGCAGCAGCATCTCCCTATGGAATACCAGGAACCTTGGAGCCTGGAGCCACTCACCCACAGCTGTCCCAGGAGCCTTGCACCAGCCAGGCCGAGGCCAGCAGGATGATGACACGGAGCAAAGCCATCGCTGCCACCACCGCTAAGAGTGACACCAAGGAGGTGACACCAAGGAGGTGACACCAAGGAGCTGCAAGCACCACTGCACCCAAAGCGCAACTGCCCCGGGGATACGGGTGCTGGATGCAGGTCCCTTGGAGCTGGGGCTGATGTCATAGAGAGGCAGGTTCCATGGGGGGAGCTCCATGGGGAGGGGGGTGGCTCAGGGGTGTCGATGGGGGCTTCCATGGGGAGATGCGGGGGTTCTGATGCGCTTGGGGTGCTCTGAATCCCTATGGGATGCTCTGGAGCTCTGTATGATGTATGGGGTTTTGGGCAGGAACCTTGGGCAGTTAACCCCTAGGGTTAACTCCGGTTAGAGGTAACCCTAACCTTAACCCTAACCCTAACCCTAACCCTAACCCTCAGCCTGGGATTAAACCCGCCCCTAGGGTTAATTCCGATTAGGGTTAATGCTAACCCTAAGCCTAAGCCTAACCCTGGGGTTAACTCCACCCCTAGGGTTAACTCCGGTTAGAGGAAACCCTAGCCTTAACCCTAACCCTAACTCTAACCCTCAGCCTGGGATTAAACCCACCCCTAGGGTTAATTCCGATTAGGGTTAATGCTAACCCTAAGCCTAACCCTAACCCTGGGGTTATCTCCACCCCTAGGGATAACTCCGGTTAGAGGTAACCCAAACCATACCCTTAACCCTAACCGTAACCCTAACACCAACCCTAACCCCTAACCGTAACCCTGACCCTAACTCTAAAACCTACCACTAACCCTAATCCTAACCCAGCCTAACCATAACCCTAACTTAATCCTGACCGTAATCCTAACCCTAAACCTGGGGTTAACTCCGCCCCTAGGGTTAACTCTGGTGAAGGTTAACCCTAAACCTAACCCTAATCCTATCCCTAAACCTAATCCTAACTGTAACCCCAACCCGAACCCTAAGGCTCAACCTGGTGTTAACTCCACCCCTGGGGTTAACTCCGGTTACGGTTAACCCTAACCCTAACCCTATCCTAACCCTAACACGTAACCCTAAACCTAACCCTGTACCTAACCCTGACCCTGACCCTAACCCTAAACCTAACCCTAATTCGGAACCTAACCCTAACCGGGATCCTAAGCCGTATAATATTCCTGGACCACGACCTGCCGTATCCAACACTTGTGGGTCTCGGCATTGGCCCAAGCCACATCCATGATTCTGACCATCATGAAGCAATCCGTGGTGAAGCTGGGAGGGAGTGGAAGAGCAGGGATTGGAGCCATAGGGCAAGGGCTGATGGGTTCCGAGAGGGAATTGCAGGCTGGAGATAAGGAAGGGATTCCCTAAGAGGGTGCTGGGGCACTGGGATGGCATGGATGGAGAAGGTTTGGATGCTCCATCCCTGGCAGTGCTGCAGGCCGGCTTGGAGCAAGCTGCTCTATGGAAGGCATCCCTGCCCATGGCAAGGGGTTGGAAGTGGATGATCTCAAGCTCCTTTCCAAGCCACCCCACTCCATGATCCATAACCACTGCATTCCATTCCATTCCATACCGTACCATTTTAATCTCTTCTAATCCATTCTATGGAGAAGAGGGATGGGAAGGAGCCACATTGCGGCTGCTTCCCAAAGGAAAGCAGCGTGCCTTAGGCTCAAGGGCGGTCAAGCTGGAAGCAGCCTTCTCCTGAGCGCTCTTCCCAGTGCCTCCAGGATGGGGAAGGGGATGGGATGGGAGCTGCTCCTTGCCTATTCCCTATGGCTGGAATCCCTTCTCCCCCTTACTTTTGCGCGACAAAGCAGTGAGCGGCTGTGAGGACCCATTGAGGGGTGATCATAGAATCATAGAATCATTGAATAGTTAGGGTTGGAAGGGACCTTAAGATCATCTAGTCCAACCCCCCTGCAAGAGCAGGGTAACCTACAGTACATCACACAGGAACTTGTCCAGGCGGGCCTTGAATATCTCCAGTGTAGGAGACTCCACAACCCCCCTGGGCAACCTGTTCCAGTGCTCTGTCACTCTTACAGTAAAGAAGTTCTTCCTGATGTTAACGTGGAACTTCCTATGTTCCAGTTTACACCCATTGCCCCTTGTCCTATCACTGGATATCACTGAAAAAAGCCTAGCTCCATCATCCTGACACCTACCCTTTACATATTTGTAAACATTGATGAGGTCACCCCTCAGTCTCCTCTTCTCCAAGCTAAAGAGACCCAGCTCCCTCAGCCTCTCCTCATAAGGGAGATGTTCCACTCCCTTAATCATCTTTGTGGCTCTGCGCTGGACTCCTTCAAGCAATTCCCTGTCCTTCTTGAACAGAGGGGCCCAGAACTGGACGCAATATTCCAGATGCGGCCTCACCAAGGCTGAGTAGAGGGGGAGGAGAACCTCTCTTGACCTACTAACCACTCCCTTTCTAATGCACCCTAAGATGCCATTTGCCTTCTTGGCCACAAGAGCACATTGCTGGCTCATGGTCATCCTCCTATCCACCAGGACCCCCAGGTCCCTTTCCCCTTCACTACTTTCCAGCAGGTCAACCCCCAACCTGTACTGGTACGTGGGGTTGTTCTTCCCCAGATGCAAGACTCTACACTTGCCCTTGTTAAATTTCATCAAGTTTCTCCCCGCCCAACTCTCCAGCCTGTCCAGGTCTCGCTGAATGGCAGCACAGTCCTCTGGTGTGTCAGCCACTCCTCCCAGTTTTGTGTCATCAGCAAACTTGCTGAGGGTGCACTCAGTTCCCTCATCCAGGTCATTGATGAAAATATTAAACAGCACCGGTCCCAGCACCGACCCCTGAGGAACTCCACTAGTCACAGACCTCCAGCTAGATTCTGCGCCATTGACCACAACTCTCTGCCTTCTTCCTTCCAACCAGTTCTCGATCCACCTCACTACTTGATCGTCAAGCCCACACTTCTTTAGCTTATCTATGAGGATGCTGTGGGAGACAGTATCAAATGCCTTACTGAAATCAAGAAAAACTACATCGACCGCTCTACCATCATCCCTCCACCTAGTCACTTCCTCATAGAGGGCTATAAGGTTGGTCATACATGACTTCCCCCTCATAAAACCATGTTGGCTGTTCTTAATGACCCCCTCATCCTTGATATGCCTAGTGATGGAGTCAAGAATAAGTTGTTCCATCATCTTTCCAGGGATGGAGGTAAGGCTGACCGGTCTATAATTACCCGGGTCCTCCTTCTTGCCCTTCGTACAGATTGGTGTGACCTTTGCCATCCGCCAATCCTCAGGCACCTCGCCCGTTTCCCACGACTTACCAAAGATGATGGAAAGGACCCTACGGGGTGCCCCATAGCTGTGCTGTGCCAGCGCATGGGGTGATGGCAAGCAAGTGGGGCTCCTCAAATCCCACCTCCCCATTGGTGTGACCGTGGCTGCGAGCAGCAGCATCTCCCTATGGAATACCAGGAACCTTGGAGCCTGGAGCCACTCACCCACAGCTGTCCCAGGAGCCTTGCACCAGCCAGGCCGAGGCCAGCAGGATGATGACACGGAGCAAAGCCATCGCTGCCACCACCGCTAAGAGTGACACCAAGGAGGTGACACCAAGGAGGTGACACCAAGGAGCTGCAAGCACCACTGCACCCAAAGCGCAAGTGCCCCGGGGATACGGGTGCTGGATGCAGGTCCCTTGGAGCTGGGGCTGATGTCATAGAGAGGCAGGTTCCATGGGGGGAGCTCCATGGGGAGGGGGGTGGCTCAGGGGTGTCGATGGGGGCTTCCATGGGGAGATGCGGGGGTTCTGATGCGCTTGGGGTGCTCTGAATCCCTATGGGATGCTCTGGAGCTCTGTATGATGTATGGGGTTTTGGGCAGGAACCTTGGGCAGTTAACCCCTAGGGTTAACTCCGGTTAGAGGTAACCCTAACTTTAACCCTAACCCTAACCCTAACCCTAACCCTCAGCCTGGGATTAAACCCGCCCCTAGGGTAAATTCCGATTAGGGTTAATGCTAACCCTAAGCCTAACCCTAACCCTGGGGTTAACTCCACCCCTAGGGTTAACTCCGGTTAGAGGAAACCCTAGCCTTAACCCTAACCCTAACTCTAACCCTCAGCCTGGGATTAAACCCACCCCTAGGGTTAATTCCGATTAGGGTTAATGCTAACCCTAAGCCTAACCCTAACCCTGGGGTTATCTCCACCCCTAGGGTTAACTCCGGTTAGAGGTAATCCTAACCATACCCTTAACCCTAACCGTAACCCTAACACCAACCCTAACCCCTAACCGTAACCCTGACCCTAACTCTAAAACCTACCACTAACCCTAATCCTAACCCAGCCTAACCATAACCCTAACTTAATCCTGACCGTAATCCTAACCCTAAACCTGGGGTTAACTCCGCCCCTAGGGTTAACTCTGGTGAAGGTTAACCCTAAACCTAACCCTAATCCTATCCCTAAACCTAATCCTAACTGTAACCCTAACCCGAACCCTAAGGCTCAACCTGGTGTTAACTCCACCCCTGGGGTTAACTCCGGTTACGGTTAACCCTAACCCTAACCCTATCCCTAACCCTAACACGTAACCCTAAACCTAACCCTGTACCTAACCCTGACCCTGACCCTAACCCTAAACCTAACCCTAATTCGGAACCTAACCCTAACCGTGATCCTAAGCCGTATAATATTCCTGGACCACGACCTGCCGTATCCAACACTTGTGGGTCTCGGCATTGGCCCAAGCCACATCCATGATTCTGACCATCATGAAGCAATCCGTGGTGAAGCTGGGAGGGAGTGGAAGAGCAGGGATTGGAGCCATAGGGCAAGGGCTGATGGGTTCCGAGAGGGAATTGCAGGCTGGAGATAAGGAAGGGATTCCCTAAGAGGGTGCTGGGGCACTGGGATGGCATGGATGGAGAAGGTTTGGATGCTCCATCCCTGGCAGTGCTGCAGGCCGGCTTGGAGCAAGCTGCTCTATGGAAGGCATCCCTGCCCATGGCAAGGGGTTGGAAGTGGATGATCTGAAGCTCCTTTCCAAGCCACCCCACTCCATGATCCATAACCACTGCATTCCATTCCATTCCATACCGTACCATTTTAATCTCTTCTAATCCATTCTATGGAGAAGAGGGATGGGAAGGAGCCACATTGCGGCTGCTTCCCAAAGGAAAGCAGCGTGCCTTAGGCTCAAGGGCGGTCAAGCTGGAAGCAGCCTTCTCCTGAGCGCTCTTCCCAGGGCCTCCAGGATGGGGAAAGGGACGGGATGGGAGCTGCTCCTTGCCTATTCCCTATGGCTGGAATCCCTTCTCCCCCTTACTTTTGCGCGACAAAGCAGTGAGCGGCTGTGAGGACCCATTGAGGGGTGATCATAGAATCATAGAATCATTGAATAGTTAGGGTTGGAAAGGACCTTAAGATCATCTAGTCCAACCCCCCTGCAAGAGCAGGGTAACCTACAGTACATCACACAGGAACTTGTCCAGGCAGGCCTTGAATATCTCCAGCGTAGGAGACTCCACAACCCCCCTGGGCAACCTGTTCCAGTGCTCTGTCACTCTTACAGTAAAGAAGTTCTTCCTGATGTTAACGTGGAACTTCCTATGTTCCAGTTTACACCCATTGCCCCTTGTCCTATCACTGGATATCACTGAAAAAAGCCTAGCTCCATCATCCTGACACCTACCCTTTACATATTTGTAAACATTGATGAGGTCACCCCTCAGTCTCCTCTTCTCCAAGCTAAAGAGACCCAGCTCCCTCAGCCTCTCCTCATAAGGGAGATGTTCCACTCCCTTAATCATCTTTGTGGCTCTGCGCTGGACTCCTTCAAGCAATTCCCTGTCCTTCTTGAACAGAGGGGCCCAGAACTGGACGCAATATTCCAGATGCGGCCTCACCAAGGCTGAGTAGAGGGGGAGGAGAACCTCTCTTGACCTACTAACCACTCCCTTTCTAATGCACCCTAAGATGCCATTTGCCTTCTTGGCCACAAGAGCACATTGCTGGCTCATGGTCATCCTCCTATCCACCAGGACCCCCAGGTCCCTTTCCCCTTCACTACTTTCCAGCAGGTCAACCCCCAACCTGTACTGGTACGTGGGGTTGTTCTTCCCCAGATGCAAGACTCTACACTTGCCCTTGTTAAATTTCATCAAGTTTCTCCCCGCCCAACTCTCCAGCCTGTCCAGGTCTCGCTGAATGGCTGCACAGTCCTCTGGTGTGTCAGCCACTCCTCCCAGTTTTGTGTCATCAGCAAACTTGCTGAGGGTGCACTCAGTTCCCTCATCCAGGTCATTGATGAAAATATTAAACAGCACCGGTCCCAGCACCGACCCCTGAGGAACTCCACTAGTCACAGACCTCCAGCTAGATTCTGCGCCATTGACCACAACTCTCTGCCTTCTTCCTTCCAACCAGTTCTCGATCCACCTCACTACTTGATCGTCAAGCCCACACTTCTTTAGCTTATCTATGAGGATGCTGTGGGAGACAGTATCAAATGCCTTACTGAAATCAAGAAAAACTACATCGACCGCTCTACCATCAGCCCTCCACCTAGTCACGTCCTCATAGAAGGCCATAAGGTTGGTCATACATGACTTCCCCCTCATAAAACCATGTTGGCTGTTCTTAATGACCCCCTCATCCTTGATATGCCTAGTGATGGAGTCAAGAATAAGTTGTTCCATCATCTTTCCAGGGATGGAGGTAAGGCTGACCGGTCTATAATTACCCGGGTCCTCCTTCTTGCCCTTCTTAAAGATTGGTGTGACCTTTGCCATCCGCCAATCCTCAGGCACCTCGCCCGTTTCCCACGACTTACCAAAGATGATGGAAAGGACCCTACGGGGTGCCCCATAGCTGTGCTGTGCCAGCGCATGGGGTGATGACAACCAAGGGGGGCTCCTCAAATCCCACCTCCCCATTGGTGTGACCGTGGCTGCGAGCAGCAGCATCTCCCTATGGAATACCAGGAACCTTGGAGCCTGGAGCCACTCACCCACAGCTGTCCCAGGAGCCTTGCACCAGCCAGGCCGAGGCCAGCAGGATGATGACACGGAGCAAAGCCATCGCTGCCACCACCGCTAAGAGTGACACCAAGGAGGTGACACCAAGGAGGTGACACCAAGGAGCTGCAAGCACCACTGCACCCAAAGCGCAAGTGCCCCGGGGATACGGGTGCTGGATGCAGGTCCCTTGGAGCTGGGGCTGATGTCATAGAGAGGCAGGTTCCATGGGGGGAGCTCCATGGGGAGGGGGGTGGCTCAGGGGTGTCGATGGGGGCTTCCATGGGGAGATGCGGGGGTTCTGATGCGCTTGGGGTGCTCTGAATCCCTATGGGATGCTCTGGAGCTCTGTATGATGTATGGGGTTTTGGGCAGGAACCTTGGGCAGTTAACCCCTAGGGTTAACTCCGGTTAGAGGTAACCCTAACCTTAACCCTAACCCTAACCCTAACCCTAACCCTCAGCCTGGGATTAAACCCACCCCTAGGGTTAATTCCGATTAGGGTTAATGCTAACCCTAAGCCTAACCCTAACCCTGGGGTTATCTCCACCCCTAGGGTTAACTCTGGTTAGAGGTAACCCTAACCATACCCTTAAACCTAACCGTAACCCTAACACCAACCCTAACCCCTAACCGTAACCCTGACCCTAACTCTAAAACCTACCACTAACCCTAATCCTAACCCAGCCTAACCATAACCCTAACTTAATCCTGACCGTAATCCTAACCCTAAAACAGGGGTTAACTCCGCCCCTAGGGTTAACTCTGGTGAAGGTTAACCCTAAACCTAACCCTAATCCTATCCCTAAACCTAATCCTAACTGTAACCCTAACCCGAACCCTAAGGCTCAACCTGGTGTTAACTCCACCCCTGGGGTTAACTCCGGTTACGGTTAACCCTAACCCTAACCCTATCCCTAACCCTAACACGTAACCCTAAACCTAACCCTGTACCTAACCCTGACCCTGACCCTAACCCTAAACCTAACCCTAATTCGGAACCTAACCCTAACCGTGATCCTAAGCCGTATAATATTCCTGGACCACGACCTGCCGTATCCAACACTTGTGGGTCTCGGCATTGGCCCAAGCCACATCCATGATTCTGAGCATCATGAACCAATCCGTGGTGAAGCTGGGAGGGAGTGGAAGAGCAGGGATTGGAGCCATAGGGCAAGGGCTGGGTTCCAAGAGGGAATTGCAGGCTGGAGATAAGGAAGGGATTCCCTAAGAGGGTGCTGGGGCACTGGGATGGCATGGATGGAGAAGGTTTGGATGCTCCATCCCTGGCAGTGCTGCAGGCCGGCTTGGAGCAAGCTGCTCTATGGAAGGCATCCCTGCCCATGGCAAGGGGTTGGAAGTGGATGATCTCAAGCTCCTTTCCAAGCCACCCCACTCCATGATCCATAACCACTGCATTCCATTCCATTCCATACCGTACCATTCCATTTTAATCTCCTCTAATCCATTCTATGGAGAAGAGGGATGGGAAGGAGCCACATTGCGGCTGCTTCCCAAAGGAAAGCAGCGTGCCTTAGGCTCAAGGGCGGTCAAGCTGGAAGCAGCCTTCTCCTGAGCGCTCTTCCCAGGGCCTCCAGGATGGGGAAGGGGACGGGATGGGAGCTGCTCCTTGCCTATTCCCTATGGCTGGAATCCCTTCTCCCCCTTACTTTTGCGCGACAAAGCAGTGAGCGGCTGTGAGGACCCATTGAGGGGTGATCATAGAATCATAGAATCATTGAATAGTTAGGGTTGGAAAGGACCTTAAGATCATCTAGTCCAACCCCCCTGCAAGAGCAGGGTAACCTACAGTACATCACACAGGAACTTGTCCAGGCGGGCCTTGAATATCTCCAGTGTAGGAGACTCCACAACCCCCCTGGGCAACCTGTTCCAGTGCTCTGTCACTCTTACAGTAAAGAAGTTCTTCCTGATGTTAACGTGGAACTTCCTATGTTCCAGTTTACACCCATTGCCCCTTGTCCTATCACTGGATATCACTGAAAAAAGCCTAGCTCCATCATCCTGACACCTACCCTTTACATATTTGTAAACATTGATGAGGTCACCCCTCAGTCTCCTCTTCTCCAAGCTAAAGAGACCCAGCTCCCTCAGCCTCTCCTCATAAGGGAGATGTTCCACTCCCTTAATCATCTTTGTGGCTCTGCGCTGGACTCCTTCAAGCAATTCCCTGTCCTTCTTGAACAGAGGGGCCCAGAACTGGACGCAATATTCCAGATGCGGCCTCACCAAGGCTGAGTAGAGGGGGAGGAGAACCTCTCTTGACCTACTAACCACTCCCTTTCTAATGCACCCTAAGATGCCATTTGCCTTCTTGGCCACAAGAGCACATTGCTGGCTCATGGTCATCCTCCTATCCACCAGGACCCCCAGGTCCCTTTCCCCTTCACTACTTTCCAGCAGGTCAACCCCCAACCTGTACTGGTACGTGGGGTTGTTCTTCCCCAGATGCAAGACTCTACACTTGCCCTTGTTAAATTTCATCAAGTTTCTCCCCGCCCAACTCTCCAGCCTGTCCAGGTCTCGCTGAATGGCTGCACAGTCCTCTGGTGTGTCAGCCACTCCTCCCAGTTTTGTGTCATCAGCAAACTTGCTGAGGGTGCACTCAGTTCCCTCATCCAGGTCATTGATGAAAATATTAAACAGCACCGGTCCCAGCACCGACCCCTGAGGAACTCCACTAGTCACAGACCTCCAGCTAGATTCTGCGCCATTGACCACAACTCTCTGCCTTCTTCCTTCCAACCAGTTCTCGATCCACCTCACTACTTGATCGTCAAGCCCACACTTCTTTAGCTTATCTATGAGGATGCTGTGGGAGACAGTATCAAATGCCTTACTGAAATCAAGAAAAACTACATCGACCGCTCTACCATCAGCCCTCCACCTAGTCACGTCCTCATAGAAGGCCATAAGGTTGGTCATACATGACTTCCCCCTCATAAAACCATGTTGGCTGTTCTTAATGACCCCCTCATCCTTGATATGCCTAGTGATGGAGTCAAGAATAAGTTGTTCCATCATCTTTCCAGGGATGGAGGTAAGGCTGACCGGTCTATAATTACCCGGGTCCTCCTTCTTGCCCTTCTTAAAGATTGGTGTGACCTTTGCCATCCGCCAATCCTCAGGCACCTCGCCCGTTTCCCACGACTTACCAAAGATGATGGAAAGGACCCTACGGGGTGCCCCATAGCTGTGCTGTGCCAGCGCATGGGGTGATGGCAAGCAAGTGGGGCTCCTCAAATCCCACCTCCCCATTGGTGTGACCGTGGCTGCGAGCAGCAGCATCTCCCTATGGAATACCAGGAACCTTGGAGCCTGGAGCCACTCACCCACAGCTGTCCCAGGAGCCTTGCACCAGCCAGGCCGAGGCCAGCAGGATGATGACACGGAGCAAAGCCATCGCTGCCACCACCGCTAAGAGTGACACCAAGGAGGTGACACCAAGGAGGTGACACCAAGGAGCTGCAAGCACCACTGCACCCAAAGCGCAACTGCCCCGGGGATACGGGTGCTGGATGCAGGTCCCTTGGAGCTGGGGCTGATGTCATAGAGAGGCAGGTTCCATGGGGGGAGCTCCATGGGGAGGGGGGTGGCTCAGGGGTGTCGATGGGGGCTTCCATGGGGAGATGCGGGGGTTCTGATGCGCTTGAGGTGCTCTGAATCCCTATGGGATGCTCTGGAGCTCTGTATGATGTATGGGGTTTTGGGCAGGAACCTTGGGCAGTTAACCCCTAGGGTTAACTCCGGTTAGAGGTAACCCTAACCTTAACCCTAACCCTAACCCTAACCCTAACCCTCAGCCTGGGATTAAACCCGCCCCTAGGGTTAATTCCGATTAGGGTTAATGCTAACCCTAAGCCTAAGCCTAACCCTGGGGTTAACTCCACCCCTAGGGTTAACTCCGGTTAGAGGAAACCCTAAACTTAACCCTAACCCTAACTCTAACCCTCAGCCTGGGATTAAACCCACCCCTATGGTTAATTCCGATTAGGGTTAATGCTAACCCTAAACCTAACCCTAACCCTGGGGTTATCTCCACCCCTAGGGTTAACTACAGTTAGAGGTAACCCTAACCATACCCTTAACCCTAACCGTAACCCTAACACCAACCTTAACCCCTAACCGTAACCCTGACCCTAACTCTAAAACCTACCACTAACCCTAAACCTAACCCAGCCTAACCATAACCCTAACTTAATCCTGACTGTAATCCTAACCCTAAACCTGGGGTTAACTCCGCCCCTAGGGTTAACTCTGGTGAAGGTTAACCCTAAACCTAACCCTAATCCTATCCCTAAGCCTAATCCTAACTGTAACCCTAACCCGAACCCTAAGGCTCAACCTGGTGTTAACTCCACCCCTGGGGTTAACTCCGGTTACGGTTAACCCTAACCCTATCCCTAACCCTAACACGTAACCCTAAACCTAACCCTGTACCTAACCCTGACCCTGACCCTAACCCTAAACCTAACCCTAATTCGGAACCTAACCCTAACCGTGATCCTAAGCCGTATAATATTCCTGGACCACGACCTGCCGTATCCAACACTTGTGGGTCTCGGCATTGGCCCAAGCCACGTCCATGATTCTGACCATCATGAAGCAATCGGTGGTGAAGCTGGGAGGGAGTGGAAGAGCAGGGATTGGAGCCATAGGACAAGGGCTGATGGGTTCCGAGAGGGAATTGCAGGCTGGAGATAAGGAAGGGATTCCCTAAGAGGGTGCTGGGGCACTGGGATGGCATGGATGGAGAAGGTTTGGATGCTCCATCCCTGGCAGTGCTGCAGGCCAGCTTGGAGCAAGCTGCTCTATGGAAGGCATCCCTGCCCATGGCAAGGGGTTGGAAGTGGATGATCTCAAGCTCCTTTCCAAGCCACCCCACTCCATGATCCATAACCACTGCATTGCATTCCATTCCATACCATTCCATTTTAATCTCTTCTAATCCATTCTATGGAGAAGAGGGATGGGAAGGAGCCACATTGCGGCTGCTTCCCAAAGGAAAGCAGCGTGCCTTAGGCTCAAGGGCGGTCAAGCTGGAAGCAGCCTTCTCCTGAGCGCTCTTCCCAGTGCATCCAGGATGGGGAAGGGGACGGGATGGGAGCTGCTCCTTGCCTATTCCCTATGGCTGGAATCCCTTCTCCCCCTTACTTTTGCGCGACAAAGCAGTGAGCGGCTGTGAGGACCCATTGAGGGGTTATCATAGAATCATAGAATCATTGAATAGTTAGGGTTGGAACGGACCTTAAGATCATCTAGTCCAACCCCCCTGCAAGAGCAGGGTAACCTACAGTACATCACACAGGAACTTGTCTAGGCGGGCCTTGAATATCTCCAGTGTAGGAGACTCCACAACCCCCCTGGGCAACCTGTTCCAGTGCTCTGTCACTCTTACAGTAAAGAAGTTCTTCCTGATGTTAACGTGGAACTTCCTATGTTCCAGTTTACACCCATTGCCCCTTGTCCTATCACTGGATATCACTGAAAAAAGCCTAGCTCCATCATCCTGACACCTACCCTTCACATATTTGTAAACATTGATGAGGTCACCCCTCAGTCTCCTCTTCTCCAAGCTAAAGAGACCCAGCTCCCTCAGCCTCTCCTCATAAGGGAGATGTTCCACTCCCTTAATCATCTTTGTGGCTCTGCGCTGGACTCTTTCAAGCAATTCCCTGTCCTTCTTGAACAGAGGGGCCCAGAACTGGACGCAATATTCCAGATGCGGCCTCACCAAGGCTGAGTAGAGGGGGAGGAGAACCTCTCTTGACCTACTAACCACTCCCTTTCTAATGCACCCTAAGATGCCATTTGCCTTCTTGGCCACAAGAGCACATTGCTGGCTCATGGTCATCCTCCTATCCACCAGGACCCCCAGGTCCCTTTCCCCTTCACTACTTTCCAGCAGGTCAACCCCCAACCTGTACTGGTACGTGGGGTTGTTCTTCCCCAGATGCAAGACTCTACACTTGCCCTTGTTAAATTTCATCAAGTTTCTCCCCGCCCAACTCTCCAGCCTGTCCAGGTCTCGCTGAATGGCTGCACAGTCCTCTGGTGTGTCAGCCACTCCTCCCAGTTTTGTGTCATCAGCAAACTTGCTGAGGGTGCACTCAGTTCCCTCATCCAGGTCATTGATGAAAATATTAAACAGCACCGGTCCCAGCACCGACCCCTGAGGAACTCCACTAGTCACAGACCTCCAGCTAGATTCTGCGCCATTGACCACAACTCTCTGCCTTCTTCCTTCCAACCAGTTCTCGATCCACCTCACTACTTGATCGTCAAGCCCACACTTCTTTAGCTTATCTATGAGGATGCTGTGGGAGACAGTATCAAATGCCTTACTGAAATCAAGAAAAACTACATCGACCACTCTACCATCATCCCTCCACCTAGTCACGTCCTCATAGAAGGCCATAAGGTTGGTCATACATGACTTCCCCCTCATAAAACCATGTTGGCTGTTCTTAATGACCCCCTCATCCTTGATATGCCTAGTGATGGAGTCAAGAATAAGTTGTTCCATCATCTTTCCAGGGATGGAGGTAAGGCTGACCGGTCTATAATTACCCGGGTCCTCCTTCTTGCCCTTCTTAAAGATTGGTGTGACCTTTGCCATCCGCCAATCCTCAGGCACCTCGCCCGTTTCCCACGACTTACCAAAGATGATGGAAAGGACCCTACGGGGTGCCCCATAGCTGTGCTGTGCCAGCGCATGGGGTGATGGCAAGCAAGTGGGGCTCCTCAAATCCCACCTCCCCATTGGTGTGACCGTGGCTGCGAGCAGCAGCATCTCCCTATGGAATACCAGGAACCTTGGAGCCTGGAGCCACTCACCCACAGCTGTCCCAGGAGCCTTGCACCAGCCAGGCCGAGGCCAGCAGGATGATGACACGGAGCAAAGCCATCGCTGCCACCACCGCTAAGAGTGACACCAAGGAGGTGACACCAAGGAGGTGACACCAAGGAGCTGCAAGCACCACTGCACCCAAAGCGCAACTGCCCCGGGGATACGGGTGCTGGATGCAGGTCCCTTGGAGCTGGGGCTGATGTCATAGAGAGGCAGGTTCCATGGGGGGAGCTCCATGGGGAGGGGGGTGGCTCAGGGGTGTCGATGGGGGCTTCCATGGGGAGATGGGGGGGTTCTGATGCGCTTGGGGTGCTCTGAATCCCTATGGGATGCTCTGGAGCTCTGTATGATGTATGGGGTTTTGGGCAGGAACCTTGGGCAGTTAACCCCTAGGGTTAACTCCGGTTAGAGGTAACCCTAACCTTAACCCTAACCCTAACCCTAACCCTAACCCTCAGCCTGGGATTAAACCCGCCCCTAGGGTTAATTCCGATTAGGGTTAATGCTAACCCTAAGCCTAAGCCTAACCCTGGGGTTAACTCCACCCCTAGGGTTAACTCCGGTTAGAGGAAACCCTAAACTTAACCCTAACCCTAACTCTAACCCTCAGCCTGGGATTAAACCCACCCCTATGGTTAATTCCGATTAGGGTTAATGCTAACCCTAAACCTAACCCTAACCCTGGGGTTATCTCCACCCCTAGGGTTAACTCCAGTTAGAGGTAACCCTAACCATACCCTTAACCCTAACCGTAACCCTAACACCAACCTTAACCCCTAACCGTAACCCTGACCCTAACTCTAAAACCTACCACTAACCCTAAACCTAACCCAGCCTAACCATAACCCTAACTTAATCCTGACTGTAATCCTAACCCTAAACCTGCGGTTAACTCCGCCCCTAGGGTTAACTCTGGTGAAGGTTAACCCTAAACCTAACCCTAATCCTATCCCTAAGCCTAATCCTAACTGTAACCCTAACCCGAACCCTAAGGCTCAACCTGGTGTTAACTCCACCCCTGGGGTTAACTCCGGTTACGGTTAACCCTAACCCTATCCCTAACCCTAACACGTAACCCTAAACCTAACCCTGTACCTAACCCTGACCCTGACCCTAACCCTAAACCTAACCCTAATTCGGAACCTAACCCTAACCGTGATCCTAAGCCGTATAATATTCCTGGACCACGACCTGCCGTATCCAACACTTGTGGGTCTCGGCATTGGCCCAAGCCACGTCCATGATTCTGACCATCATGAAGCAATCGGTGGTGAAGCTGGGAGGGAGTGGAAGAGCAGGGATTGGAGCCATAGGACAAGGGCTGATGGGTTCCGAGAGGGAATTGCAGGCTGGAGATAAGGAAGGGATTCCCTAAGAGGGTGCTGGGGCACTGGGATGGCATGGATGGAGAAGGTTTGGATGCTCCATCCCTGGCAGTGCTGCAGGCCAGCTTGGAGCAAGCTGCTCTATGGAAGGCATCCCTGCCCATGGCAAGGGGTTGGAAGTGGATGATCTCAAGCTCCTTTCCAAGCCACCCCACTCCATGATCCATAACCACTGCATTGCATTCCATTCCATACCATTCCATTTTAATCTCTTCTAATCCATTCTATGGAGAAGAGGGATGGGAAGGAGCCACATTGCGGCTGCTTCCCAAAGGAAAGCAGCGTGCCTTAGGCTCAAGGGCGGTCAAGCTGGAAGCAGCCTTCTCCTGAGCGCTCTTCCCAGTGCATCCAGGATGGGGAAGGGGACGGGATGGGAGCTGCTCCTTGCCTATTCCCTATGGCTGGAATCCCTTCTCCCCCTTACTTTTGCGCGACAAAGCAGTGAGCGGCTGTGAGGACCCATTGAGGGGTTATCATAGAATCATAGAATCATTGAATAGTTAGGGTTGGAACGGACCTTAAGATCATCTAGTCCAACCCCCCTGCAAGAGCAGGGTAACCTACAGTACATCACACAGGAACTTGTCTAGGCGGGCCTTGAATATCTCCAGTGTAGGAGACTCCACAACCCCCCTGGGCAACCTGTTCCAGTGCTCTGTCACTCTTACAGTAAAGAAGTTCTTCCTGATGTTAACGTGGAACTTCCTATGTTCCAGTTTACACCCATTGCCCCTTGTCCTATCACTGGATATCACTGAAAAAAGCCTAGCTCCATCATCCTGACACCTACCCTTCACATATTTGTAAACATTGATGAGGTCACCCCTCAGTCTCCTCTTCTCCAAGCTAAAGAGACCCAGCTCCCTCAGCCTCTCCTCATAAGGGAGATGTTCCACTCCCTTAATCATCTTTGTGGCTCTGCGCTGGACTCTTTCAAGCAATTCCCTGTCCTTCTTGAACAGAGGGGCCCAGAACTGGACGCAATATTCCAGATGCGGCCTCACCAAGGCTGAGTAGAGGGGGAGGAGAACCTCTCTTGACCTACTAACCACTCCCTTTCTAATGCACCCTAAGATGCCATTTGCCTTCTTGGCCACAAGAGCACATTGCTGGCTCATGGTCATCCTCCTATCCACCAGGACCCCCAGGTCCCTTTCCCCTTCACTACTTTCCAGCAGGTCAACCCCCAACCTGTACTGGTACGTGGGGTTGTTCTTCCCCAGATGCAAGACTCTACACTTGCCCTTGTTAAATTTCATCAAGTTTCTCCCCGCCCAACTCTCCAGCCTGTCCAGGTCTCGCTGAATGGCTGCACAGTCCTCTGGTGTGTCAGCCACTCCTCCCAGTTTTGTGTCATCAGCAAACTTGCTGAGGGTGCACTCAGTTCCCTCATCCAGGTCATTGATGAAAATATTAAACAGCACCGGTCCCAGCACCGACCCCTGAGGAACTCCACTAGTCACAGACCTCCAGCTAGATTCTGCGCCATTGACCACAACTCTCTGCCTTCTTCCTTTCAACCAGTTCTCGATCCACCTCACTACTTGATCGTCAAGCCCACACTTCTTTAGCTTATCTATGAGGATGCTGTGGGAGACAGTATCAAATGCCTTACTGAAATCAAGAAAAACTACATCGACCGCTCTACCATCATCCCTCCACCTAGTCACTTCCTCATAGAAGGCTATAAGGTTGGTCATACATGACTTCCCCCTCATAAAACCATGTTGGCTGTTCTTAATGACCCCCTCATCCTTGATATGCTTAGTGATGGAGTCAAGAATAAGTTGTTCCATCATCTTTCCAGGGATGGAGGTAAGGCTGACCGGTCTATAATTACCCGGGTCCTCCTTCTTGCCCTTCTTACAGATTGGTGTGACCTTTGCCATCCGCCAATCCTCAGGCACCTCGCCCGTTTCCCACGACTTACCAAAGATGATGGAAAGGACCCTACGGGGTGCCCCATAGCTGTGCTGTGCCAGCGCATGGGGTGATGGCAAGCAAGTGGGGCTCCTCAAATCCCACCTCCCCATTGGTGTGACCGTGGCTGCGAGCAGCAGCATCTCCCTATGGAATACCAGGAACCTTGGAGCCTGGAGCCACTCACCCACAGCTGTCCCAGGAGCCTTGCACCAGCCAGGCCGAGGCCAGCAGGATGATGACACGGAGCAAAGCCATCGCTGCCACCACCGCTAAGAGTGACACCAAGGAGCTGCAAGCACCACTGCACCCAAAGCGCAACTGCCCCGGGGATACGGGCGCTGGATGCAGGTCCCTTGGAGCTGGGGCTGATGTCATAGAGAGGCAGGTTCCATGGAGGGAGCTCCATGGGGAGGGGGGTGGCTCAGGGGTGTTGATGGGGGCTTCCATGGGGAGATGGGGGGGTTCTGATGCGCTTGGGGTGCTCTGAATCCCTATGGGATGCTCTGGAGCTCTGTATGATGTATGGGGTTTTGGGCAGGAACCTTGGGCAGTTAACCCCTAGGGTTAACTCCGGTTAGAGGTAACCCTAACCTTAACCCTAACCCTAACCCTAACCCTAACCCTCAGCCTGGGATTAAACCCGCCCCTAGGGTTAATTCCGATTAGGGTTAATGCTAACCCTAAGCCTAAACCTAACCCTGGGGTTAACTCCACCCCTAGGGTTAACTCCGGTTAGAGGAAACCCTAACCTTAACCCTAACCCTAACCCTAACCCTCAGCCTGGGATTAAACCCACCCCTATGGTTAATTCCGATTAGGGTTAATGCTAACCCTAAACCTAACCCTAACCCTGGGGTTATCTCCACCCCTAGGGTTAACTCCGGTTAGAGGTAACCCTAACCTTAACCTTAACTCTAACCGTAACCCTAACACCAACCCTAACCCCTAACCGTAACCCTGACCCTAACTCTAAAACCTACCACTAACCCTAATCCTAACCCAGCCCAACCATAACCCTAACTTAATCCTGACCGTAATCCTAACCCTAACCCTGGGGGTAACTCCACCCCTAGGCTTAACTCTGGTGAAGGTTAACCCTAAACCTAACCCTAATCCTATCCCTAAACCTAATCCTAACTGTAACCCTAACCCGAACCCTAAGGCTCAACCTGGTGTTAACTCCACCCCTGGGGTTAACTCCGGTTACGGTTAACCCTAACCCTATCCCTAACCCTAACACGTAACCCTAAACCTAACCCTGTACCTAACCCTGACCCTGACCCTAACCCTAAACCTAACCCTAATTCGGAACCTAACCCTAACCGTGATCCTAAGCCGTATAATATTCCTGGACCACGACCTGCCGTATCCAACACTTGTGGGTCTCGGCATTGGCCCAAGCCACATCCATGATTCTGACCATCATGAACCAATCCGTGGTGAAGCTGGGAGGGAGTGGAAGAGCAGGGATTGGAGCCATAGGACAAGGGCTGATGGGTTCCGAGAGGGAATTGCAGGCTGGAGATAAGGAAGGGATTCCCTAAGAGGGTGCTGGGGCACTGGGATGGCATGGATGGAGAAGGTTTGGATGCTCCATCCCTGGCAGTGCTGCAGGCCAGCTTGGAGCAAGCTGCTCTATGGAAGGCATCCCTGCCCATGGCAAGGGGTTGGAAGTGGATGATCTCAAGCTCCTTTCCAAGCCACCCCACTCCATGATCCATAACCACTGCATTCCATTCCATTCCATCCCATTCCGTTTTAATCTCTTCTAATCCAATCTATGGAGAAGAGGGATGGGAAGGAGCCACATTGCGGCTGCTTCCCAAAGGAAAGCAGCGTGCCTTAGTCTCAAGGGCAGTCAAGCTGGAAGCAGCCTTCTCCTGAGCGCTCTTCACAGGGCATCCAGGATGGGGAAGGGGACGGGATGGGAGCTGCTCCTTGCCTATTCCCTATGGCTGGAATCCCTTCTCCCCCTTACTTTTGGGCGACGAAGCAGAGAGCGGCTGTGAGGACCCATTGAGGGGTGATCATAGAATCATTGAATAGTTAGGGTTGGAAAGGACCTTAAGATCATCTAGTCCAACCCCCCTGCAAGAGCAGGGTAACCTACAGTACATCACACAGGAACTTGTCCAGGCGGGCCTTGAATATCTCCAGTGTAGGAGACTCCACAACCCCCCTGGGCAACCTGTTCCAGTGCTCTGTCACTCTTACAGTAAAGAAGTTCTTCCTGATGTTAACGTGGAACTTCCTATGTTCCAGTTTACACCCATTGCCCCTTGTCCTATCACTGGATATCACTGAAAAAAGCCTAGCTCCATCATCCTGACACCTACCCTTTACATATTTGTAAACATTGATGAGGTCACCCCTCAGTCTCCTCTTCTCCAAGCTAAAGAGACCCAGCTCCCTCAGCCTCTCCTCATAAGGGAGATGTTCCACTCCCTTAATCATCTTTGTGGCTCTGCGCTGGACTCCTTCAAGCAATTCCCTGTCCTTCTTGAACAGAGGGGCCCAGAACTGGACGCAATATTCCAGATGCGGCCTCACCAAGGCTGAGTAGAGGGGGAGGAGAACCTCTCTTGACCTACTAACCACTCCCTTTCTAATGCACCCTAAGATGCCATTTGCCTTCTTGGCCACAAGAGCACATTGCTGGCTCATGGTCATCCTCCTATCCACCAGGACCCCCAGGTCCCTTTCCCCTTCACTACTTTCCAGCAGGTCAACCCCCAACCTGTACTGGTACGTGGGGTTGTTCTTCCCCAGATGCAAGACTCTACACTTGCCCTTGTTAAATTTCATCAAGTTTCTCCCCGCCCAACTCTCCAGCCTGTCCAGGTCTCGCTGAATGGCAGCACAGTCCTCTGGTGTGTCAGCCACTCCTCCCAGTTTTGTGTCATCAGCAAACTTGCTGAGGGTGCACTCAGTTCCCTCATCCAGGTCATTGATGAAAATATTAAACAGCACCGGTCCCAGCACCGACCCCTGAGGAACTCCACTAGTCACAGACCTCCAGCTAGATTCTGCGCCATTGACCACAACTCTCTGCCTTCTTCCTTTCAACCAGTTCTCGATCCACCTCACTACTTGATCGTCAAGCCCACACTTCTTTAGCTTATCTATGAGGATGCTGTGGGAGACAGTATCAAATGCCTTACTGAAATCAAGAAAAACTACATCGACCGCTCTACCATCAGCCCTCCACCTAGTCACTTCCTCATAGAAGGCTATAAGGTTGGTCATACATGACTTCCCCCTCATAAAACCATGTTGGCTGTTCTTAATGACCCCCTCATCCTTGATATGCCTAGTGATGGAGTCAAGAATAAGTTGTTCCATCATCTTTCCAGGGATGGAGGTAAGGCTGACCGGTCTATAATTACCCGGGTCCTCCTTCTTGCCCTTCTTACAGATTGGTGTGACCTTTGCCATCCGCCAATCCTCAGGCACCTCGCCCGTTTCCCACGACTTACCAAAGATGATGGAAAGGACCCTACGGGGTGCCCCATAGCTGTGCTGTGCCAGCGCATGGGGTGATGGCAAGCAAGTGGGGCTCCTCAAATCCCACCTCCCCATTGGTGTGACCGTGGCTGCGAGCAGCAGCATCTCCCTATGGAATACCAGGAACCTTGGAGCCTGGAGCCACTCACCCACAGCTGTCCCAGGAGCCTTGCACCAGCCAGGCCGAGGCCAGCAGGATGATGACACGGAGCAAAGCCATCGCTGCCACCACCGCTAAGAGTGACACCAAAGAGGTGACACCAAGGAGGTGACACCAAGGAGCTGCAAGCACCACTGCACCCAAAGCGCAAGTGCCCCGGGGATACGGGCGCTGGATGCAGGTCCCTTGGAGCTGGGGCTGATGTCATAGAGAGGCAGGTTCCATGGGGGGAGCTCCATGGGGAGGGGGGTGGCTCAGGGGTGTCGATGGGGGCTTCCATGGGGAGATGGGGGGGTTCTGATGCGCTTGGGGTGCTCTGAATCCCTATGGGATGCTCTGGAGCTCTGTATGATGTATGGGGTTTTGGGCAGGAAGCTTGGGCAGTTAACCCCTAGGGTTAACTCCGGTTAGAGGTAACCCTAACCTTAACCCTAACCCTAACCCTAACCCTAAAACTCAGCCTGGGATTAAACCCGCCCCTAGGGTTAATTCCGATTAGGGTTAATGCTAACCCTAAGCCTAAACCTAACCCTGGGGTTAACTCCACCCCTAGGGTTAACTCCGGTTAGAGGAAACCCTAACCTTAACCCTAACCCTAACCCTAACCCTCAGCCTGGGATTAAACCCACCGCTATGGTTAATTCCGATTAGGGTTAATGCTAACCCTAAACCTAACCCCAACCCTAGGGTTATCTCCACCCCTAGGGTTAACTTCGGTTAGAGGTAACCCTAACCTTAACCTTAACTCTAACCGTAACCCTAACACCAACCCTAACCCCTAACCGTAACCCTGACCCTAACTCTAAAACCTACCACTAACCCTAATCCTAACCCAGCCTTACCATAACCCTAACTTAATCCTGACCGTAATCCTAACCCTAACCCTGGGGTTAACTCCGCCCCTAGGCTTAACTCTGGTGAAGGTTAACCCTAAACCTAACCCTAATCCTATCCCTAAGCCTAATCCTAACTGTAACCCTAACCCGAACCCTAAGGCTCAACCTGGTGTTAACTCCACCCCTGGGGTTAACTCCGGTTACGGCTAACCCTAACCCTAACCCTATCCCTAACCCTAACACGTAACCCTAAACCTAACCCTGTACCTAACCCTGACCCTGACCCTAACCCTAAACCTAACCCTAATTCGGAACCTAACCCTAACCGTGATCCTAAGCCGTATAATATTCCTGGACCACGACCTGCCGTATCCAACACTTGTGGGTCTCGGCATTGGCCCAAGCCACGTCCATGATTCTGAGCATCATGAAGCAATCGGTGGTGAAGCTGGGAGGGAGTGGAAGAGCAGGGATTGGAGCCATAGGACAAGGGCTGATGGGTTCCGAGAGGGAATTGCAGGCTGGAGATAAGGAAGGGATTCCCTAAGAGGGTGCTGGGGCACTGGGATGGCATGGATGGAGAAGGTTTGGATGCTCCATCCCTGGCAGTGCTGCAGGCCAGCTTGGAGCAAGCTGCTCTATGGAAGGCATCCCTGCCCATGGCAAGGGGTTGGAAGTGGATGATCTCAAGCTCCTTTCCAAGCCACCCCACTCCATGATCCATAACCACTGCATTCCATTTCATTCCATCCCATTCCATTTTAATCTCTTCTAATCCAATCTATGGAGAAGAGGGATGGGAAGGAGCCACATTGCGGCTGCTTCCCAAAGGAAAGCAGCGTGCCTTAGTCTCAAGGGCAGTCAAGCTGGAAGCAGCCTTCTCCTGAGCGCTCTTCCCAGGGCATCCAGGATGGGGAAGGGGACGGGATGGGAGCTGCTCCTTGCCTATTCCCTATGGCTGGAATCCCTTCTCCCCCTTACTTTTGCGCGACAAAGCAGTGAGCGGCTGTGAGGACCCATTGAGGGGTGATCATAGAATCATAGAATCATTGAATAGTTAGGGTTGGAAAGGACCTTAAGATCATCTAGTCCAACCCCCCTGCAAGAGCAGGGTAACCTACAGTACATCACACAGGAACTTGTCCAGGCGGGCCTTGAATATCTCCAGTGTAGGAGACTCCACAACCCCCCTGGGCAACCTGTTCCAGTGCTCTGTCACTCTTACAGTAAAGAAGTTCTTCCTGATGTTAACGTGGAACTTCCTATGTTCCAGTTTACACCCATTGCCCCTTGTCCTATCACTGGATATCACTGAAAAAAGCCTAGCTCCATCATCCTGACACCTACCCTTTACATATTTGTAAACATTGATGAGGTCACCCCTCAGTCTCCTCTTCTCCAAGCTAAAGAGACCCAGCTCCCTCAGCCTCTCCTCATAAGGGAGATGTTCCACTCCCTTAATCATCTTTGTGGCTCTGCGCTGGACTCCTTCAAGCAATTCCCTGTCCTTCTTGAACAGAGGGGCCCAGAACTGGACGCAATATTCCAGATGCGGCCTCACCAAGGCTGAGTAGAGGGGGAGGAGAACCTCTCTTGACCTACTAACCACTCCCTTTCTAATGCACCCTAAGATGCCATTTGCCTTCTTGGCCACAAGAGCACATTGCTGGCTCATGGTCATCCTCCTATCCACCAGGACCCCCAGGTCCCTTTCCCCTTCACTACTTTCCAGCAGGTCAACCCCCAACCTGTACTGGTACGTGGGGTTGTTCTTCCCCAGATGCAAGACTCTACACTTGCCCTTGTTAAATTTCATCAAGTTTCTCCCCGCCCAACTCTCCAGCCTGTCCAGGTCTCGCTGAATGGCAGCACAGTCCTCTGGTGTGTCAGCCACTCCTCCCAGTTTTGTGTCATCAGCAAACTTGCTGAGGGTGCACTCAGTTCCCTCATCCAGGTCATTGATGAAAATATTAAACAGCACCGGTCCCAGCACCGACCCCTGAGGAACTCCACTAGTCACAGACCTCCAGCTAGATTCTGCGCCATTGACCACAACTCTCTGCCTTCTTCCTTTCAACCAGTTCTCGATCCACCTCACTACTTGATCGTCAAGCCCACACTTCTTTAGCTTATCTATGAGGATGCTGTGGGAGACAGTATCAAATGCCTTACTGAAATCAAGAAAAACTACATCGACCGCTCTACCATCATCCCTCCACCTAGTCACTTCCTCATAGAAGGCTATAAGGTTGGTCATACATGACTTCCCCCTCATAAAACCATGTTGGCTGTTCTTAATGACCCCCTCATCCTTAATATGCCTAGTGATGGAGTCAAGAATAAGTTGTTCCATCATCTTTCCAGGGATGGAGGTAAGGCTGACCGGTCTATAATTACCCGGTCCTCCTTCTTGCCCTTCTTACAGATTGGTGTGACCTTTGCCATCCGCCAATCCTCAGGCACCTCGCCCGTTTCCCACGACTTACCAAAGATGATGGAAAGGACCCTACGGGGTGCCCCATAGCTGTGCTGTGCCAGCGCATGGGGTGATGGCAAGCAAGTGGGGCTCCTCAAATCCCACCTCCCCATTGGTGTGACCGTGGCTGCGAGCAGCAGCATCTCCCTATGGAATACCAGGAACCTTGGAGCCTGGAGCCACTCACCCACAGCTGTCCCAGGAGCCTTGCACCAGCCAGGCCGAGGCCAGCAGGATGATGACACGGAGCAAAGCCATCGCTGCCACCACCGCTAAGAGTGACACCAAGGAGGTGACACCAAGGAGGTGACACCAAGGAGCTGCAAGCACCACTGCACCCAAAGCGCAAGTGCCCCGGGGATACGGGCGCTGGATGCAGGTCCCTTGGAGCTGGGGCTGATGTCATAGAGAGGCAGGTTCCATGGGGGGAGCTCCATGGGGAGGGGGGTGGCTCAGGGGTGTCGATGGGGGCTTCCATGGGGAGATGGGGGGGTTCTGATGCGCTTGGGGTGCTCTGAATCCCTATGGGATGCTCTGGAGCTCTGTATGATGTATGGGGTTTTGGGCAGGAACCTTGGGCAGTTAACCCCTAGGGTTAACTCCGGTTAGAGGTAACCCTAACCTTAACCCTAACCCTAACCCTAACCCTAACCCTCAGCCTGGGATTAAACCCGCCCCTAGGGTTAATTCCGATTAGGGTTAATGCTAACCCTAAGCCTAAACCTAACCCTGGGGTTAACTCCACCCCTAGGGTTAACTCCGGTTAGAGGAAACCCTAACCTTAACCCTAACCCTAACCCCAACCCTCAGCCTGGGATTAAACCCACCCCTATGGTTAATTCCTATTAGGGTTAATGCTAACCCTAAACCTAACCCTAACCCTGGGGTTATCTCCACCCCTAGGGTTAACTTAGGTTAGAGGTAACCCTAACCTTAACCTTAACTCTAACCGTAACCCTAACACCAACCCTAACCCCTAACCGTAACCCTGACCCTAACTCTAAAACCTACCACTAACCCTAATCCTAACCCAGCCTAACCATAACCCTAACTTAATCCTGACCGTAATCCTAACCCTAACCCTGGGGTTAACTCTGCCCCTAGGCTTAACTCTGGTGAAGGTTAACCCTAAACCTAACCCTAATCCTATCCCTAAACCTAATCCTAACTGTAACCCTAACCCGAACCCTAAGGCTCAACCTGGTGTTAACTCCACCCCTGGGGTTAACTCCGGTTACGGTTAACCCTAACCCTAACCCTATCCCTAACCCTAACACGTAACCCTAAACCTAACCCTGTACCTAACCCTGACCCTGACCCTAACCCTAAACCTAACCCTAATTCGGAACCTAACCCTAACCGTGATCCTAAGCCGTATAATATTCCTGGACCACGACCTGCCGTATCCAACACTTGTGGGTCTCGGCATTGGCCCAAGCCACGTCCATGATTCTGACCATCATGAAGCAATCGGTGGTGAAGCTGGGAGGGAGTGGAAGAGCAGGGATTGGAGCCATAGGACAAGGGCTGATGGGTTCCGAGAGGGAATTGCAGGCTGGAGATAAGGAAGGGATTCCCTAAGAGGGTGCTGGGGCACTGGGATGGCATGGATGGAGAAGGTTTGGATGCTCCATCCCTGGCAGTGCTGCAGGCCAGCTTGGAGCAAGCTGCTCTATGGAAGGCATCCCTGCCCATGGCAAGGGGTTGGAAGTGGATGATCTCAAGCTCCTTTCCAAGCCACCCCACTCCATGATCCATAACCACTGCATTGCATTCCATTCCATACCATTCCATTTTAATCTCTTCTAATCCATTCTATGGAGAAGAGGGATGGGAAGGAGCCACATTGCGGCTGCTTCCCAAAGGAAAGCAGCGTGCCTTAGGCTCAAGGGCGGTCAAGCTGGAAGCAGCCTTCTCCTGAGCGCTCTTCCCAGTGCATCCAGGATGGGGAAGGGGACGGGATGGGAGCTGCTCCTTGCCTATTCCCTATGGCTGGAATCCCTTCTCCCCCTTACTTTTGGGCGACAAAGCAGTGAGCGGCTGTGAGGACCCATTGAGGGGTGATCATAGAATCATAGAATCATTGAATAGTTAGGGTTGGAAAGGACCTTAAGATCATCTAGTCCAACCCCCCTGCAAGAGCAGGGTAACCTACAGTACATCACACAGGAACTTGTCCAGGCAGGCCTTGAATATCTCCAGTGTAGGAGACTCCACAACCCCCCTGGGCAACCTGTTCCAGTGCTCTGTCACTCTTACAGTAAAGAAGTTCTTCCTGATGTTAACGTGGAACTTCCTATGTTCCAGTTTACACCCATTGCCCCTTGTCCTATCACTGGATATCACTGAAAAAAGCCTAGCTCCATCATCCTGACACCTACCCTTTACATATTTGTAAACATTGATGAGGTCACCCCTCAGTCTCCTCTTCTCCAAGCTAAAGAGACCCAGCTCCCTCAGCCTCTCCTCATAAGGGAGATGTTCCACTCCCTTAATCATCTTTGTGGCTCTGCGCTGGACTTCTTCAAGCAATTCCCTGTCCTTCTTGAACAGAGGGGCCCAGAACTGGACGCAATATTCCAGATGCGGCCTCACCAAGGCTGAGTAGAGGGGGAGGAGAACCTCTCTTGACCTACTAACCACTCCCTTTCTAATGCACCCTAAGATGCCATTTGCCTTCTTGGCCACAAGAGCACATTGCTGGCTCATGGTCATCCTCCTATCCACCAGGACCCCCAGGTCCCTTTCCCCTTCACTACTTTCCAGCAGGTCAACCCCCAACCTGTACTGGTACGTGGGGTTGTTCTTCCCCAGATGCAAGACTCTACACTTGCCCTTGTTAAATTTCATCAAGTTTCTCCCCGCCCAACTCTCCAGCCTGTCCAGGTCTCGCTGAATGGCTGCACAGTCCTCTGGTGTGTCAGCCACTCCTCCCAGTTTTGTGTCATCAGCAAACTTGCTGAGGGTGCACTCAGTTCCCTCATCCAGGTCATTGATGAAAATATTAAACAGCACCGGTCCCAGCACCGACCCCTGAGGAACTCCACTAGTCACAGACCTCCAGCTAGATTCTGCGCCATTGACCACAACTCTCTGCCTTCTTCCTTCCAACCAGTTCTCGATCCACCTCACTACTTGATCGTCAAGCCCACACTTCTTTAGCTTATCTATGAGGATGCTGTGGGAGACAGTATCAAATGCCTTACTGAAATCAAGAAAAACTACATCGACCGCTCTACCATCATCCCTCCACCTAGTCACTTCCTCATAGAAGGCTATAAGGTTGGTCATACATGACTTCCCCCTCATAAAACCATGTTGGCTGTTCTTAATGACCCCCTCATCCTTGATATGCCTAGTGATGGAGTCAAGAATAAGTTGTTCCATCATCTTTCCAGGGATGGAGGTAAGGCTGACCGGTCTATAATTACCCGGGTCCTCCTTCTTGCCCTTCTTACAGATTGGTGTGACCTTTGCCATCCGCCAATCCTCAGGCACCTCGCCCGTTTCCCACGACTTACCAAAGATGATGGAAAGGACCCTACGGGGTGCCCCATAGCTGTGCTGTGCCAGCGCATGGGGTGATGGCAAGCAAGTGGGGCTCCTCAAATCCCACCTCCCCATTGGTGTGACCGTGGCTGCGAGCAGCAGCATCTCCCTATGGAATACCAGGAACCTTGGAGCCTGGAGCCACTCACCCACAGCTGTCCCAGGAGCCTTGCACCAGCCAGGCCGAGGCCAGCAGGATGATGACACGGAGCAAAGCCATCGCTGCCACCACCGCTAAGAGTGACACCAAGGAGGTGACACCAAGGAGGTGACACCAAGGAGCTGCAAGCACCACTGCACCCAAAGCGCAAGTGCCCCGGGGATACGGGCGCTGGATGCAGGTCCCTTGGAGCTGGGGCTGATGTCATAGAGAGGCAGGTTCCATGGGGGGAGCTCCATGGGGAGGGGGGTGGCTCAGGGGTGTCGATGGGGGCTTCCATGGGGAGATGGGGGGGTTCTGATGCGCTTGGGGTGCTCTGAATCCCTATGGGATGCTCTGGAGCTCTGTATGATGTATGGGGTTTTGGGCAGGAACCTTGGGCAGTAAACCCCTAGGGTTACCTCCGGTTAGAGGTAACCCTAACCTTAACCCTAACCCTAACAGAATTACAGAATCACAGAATCCCAAGGGTTGGAAGGGACCTAAAAAGATCATCTAGTCCAACCCCCGTGCAAGAGCAGGGTAACCTACAGTACATCACACAGGAACTTGTCCAGGCGGGCCTTGAATATCTCCAGTGTAGGAGACTCCACAACCCCCCTGGGCAACCTGTTCCAGTGCTCTGTCACTCTTACAGTAAAGAAGTTCTTCCTGATGTTAACGTGGAACTTCCTATGTTCCAGTTTACACCCATTGCCCCTTGTCCTATCACTGGATATCACTGAAAAAAGCCTAGCTCCATCATCCTGACACCTACCCTTTACATATTTGTAAACATTGATGAGGTCACCCCTCAGTCTCCTCTTCTCCAAGCTAAAGAGACCCAGCTCCCTCAGCCTCTCCTCACAAGGGAGATGTTCCACTCCCTTAATCATCTTTGTGGCTCTGCGCTGGACTCCTTCAAGCAATTCCCTGTCCTTCTTGAACAGAGGGGCCCAGAACTGGATGCAATATTCCAGATGCGGCCTCACCAAGGCTGAGTAGAGGGGGAGGAGAACCTCTCTTGACCTACTAACCACTCCCTTTCTAATGCACCCTAAGATGCCATTTGCCTTCTTGGCCACAAGAGCACATTGCTGGCTCATGGTCATCCTCCTATCCACCAGGACCCCCAGGTCCCTTTCCCCTTCACTACTTTCCAGCAGGTCAACCCCCAACCTGTACTGGTACGTGGGGTTGTTCTTCCCCAGATGCAAGACTCTACACTTGCCCTTGTTAAATTTCATCAAGTTTCTCCCCGCCCAACTCTCCAGCCTGTCCAGGTCTCGCTGAATGGCTGCACAGTCCTCTGGTGTGTCAGCCACTCCTCCCAGTTTTGTGTCATCAGCAAACTTGCTGAGGGTGCACTCAGTTCCCTCATCCAGGTCATTGATGAAAATATTAAACAGCACCGGTCCCAGCACCGACCCCTGAGGAACTCCACTAGTCACAGACCTCCAGCTAGATTCTGCGCCATTGACCACAACTCTCTGCCTTCTTCCTTTCAACCAGTTCTCGATCCACCTCACTACTTGATCGTCAAGCCCACACTTCTTTAGCTTATCTATGAGGATGCTGTGGGAGACAGTATCAAATGCCTTACTGAAATCAAGAAAAACTACATCGACCGCTCTACCATCATCCCTCCACCTAGTCACTTCCTCATAGAAGGCTATAAGGTTGGTCATACATGACTTCCCCCTCATAAAACCATGTTGGCTGTTCTTAATGACCCCCTCATCCTTGATATGCCTAGTGATGGAGTCAAGAATAAGTTGTTCCATCATCTTTCCAGGGATGGAGGTAAGGCTGACCGGTCTATAATTACCCGGGTCCTCCTTCTTGCCCTTCTTACAGATTGGTGTGACCTTTGCCATCCGCCAATCCTCAGGCACCTCGCCCGTTTCCCACGACTTACCAAAGATGATGGAAAGGACCCTACGGGGTGCCCCATAGCTGTGCTGTGCCAGCGCATGGGGTGATGGCAAGCAAGTGGGGCTCCTCAAATCCCACCTCCCCATTGGTGTGACCGTGGCTGCGAGCAGCAGCATCTCCCTATGGAATACCAGGAACCTTGGAGCCTGGAGCCACTCACCCACAGCTGTCCCAGGAGCCTTGCACCAGCCAGGCCGAGGCCAGCAGGATGATGACACGGAGCAAAGCCATCGCTGCCACCACCGCTAAGAGTGACACCAAGGAGGTGACACCAAGGAGGTGACACCAAGGAGCTGCAAGCACCACTGCACCCAAAGCGCAAGTGCCCCGGGGATACGGGCGCTGGATGCAGGTCCCTTGGAGCTGGGGCTGATGTCATAGAGAGGCAGGTTCCATGGGGGGAGCTCCATGGGGAGGGGGGTGGCTCAGGGGTGTCGATGGGGGCTTCCATGGGGAGATGGGGGGGTTCTGATGCGCTTGGGGTGCTCTGAATCCCTATGGGATGCTCTGGAGCTCTGTATGATGTATGGGGTTTTGGGCAGGAACCTTGGGCAGTTAACCCCTAGGGTTAACTCCGGTTAGAGGTAACCCTAACCTTAACCCTAACCCTAACCCTAACCCTAACCCTCAGCCTGGGATTAAACCCGCCCCTAGGGTTAATTCCGATTAGGGTTAATGCTAACCCTAAGCCTAAACCTAACCCTGGGGTTAACTCCACCCCTAGGGTTAACTCCGCTTAGAGGAAACCCTAACCTTAACCCTAACCCTAACCCTAACCCTCAGCCTGGGATTAAACCCACCCCTATGGTTAATTCCTATTAGGGTTAATGCTAACCCTAAACCTAACCCTAACCCTGGGGTTATCTCCACCCCTAGGGTTAACTTCGGTTAGAGGTAACCCTAACCTTAACCTTAACTCTAACCGTAACCCTAACACCAACCCTAACCCCTAACCGTAACCCTGACCCTAACTCTAAAACCTACCACTAACCCTAATCCTAACCCAGCCTAACCATAACCCTAACTTAATCCTGACCGTAATCCTAACCCTAACCCTGGGGTTAACTCTGCCCCTAGGCTTAACTCTGGTGAAGGTTAACCCTAAACCTAACCCTAATCCTATCCCTAAACCTAATCCTAACTGTAACCCTAACCCGAACCCTAAGGCTCAACCTGGTGTTAACTCCACCCCTGGGGTTAACTCCGGTTACGGTTAACCCTAACCCTAACCCTATCCCTAACCCTAACACGTAACCCTAAACCTAACCCTGTACCTAACCCTGACCCTGACCCTAACCCTAAACCTAACCCTAATTCGGAACCTAACCCTAACCGTGATCCTAAGCCGTATAATATTCCTGGACCACGACCTGCCGTATCCAACACTTGTGGGTCTCGGCATTGGCCCAAGCCACGTCCATGATTCTGACCATCATGAAGCAATCGGTGGTGAAGCTGGGAGGGAGTGGAAGAGCAGGGATTGGAGCCATAGGACAAGGGCTGATGGGTTCCAAGAGGGAATTGCAGGCTGGAGATAAGGAAGGGATTCCCTAAGAGGGTGCTGGGGCACTGGGATGGCATGGATGGAGAAGGTTTGGATGCTCCATCCCTGGCAGTGCTGCAGGCCAGCTTGGAGCAAGCTGCTCTATGGAAGGCATCCCTGCCCATGGCAAGGGGTTGGAAGTGGATGATCTCAAGCTCCTTTCCAAGCCACCCCACTCCATGATCCATAACCACTGCATTGCATTCCATTCCATACCATTCCATTTTAATCTCTTCTAATCCATTCTATGGAGAAGAGGGATGGGAAGGAGCCACATTGCGGCTGCTTCCCAAAGGAAAGCAGCGTGCCTTAGGCTCAAGGGCGGTCAAGCTGGAAGCAGCCTTCTCCTGAGCGCTCTTCCCAGTGCATCCAGGATGGGGAAGGGGACGGGATGGGAGCTGCTCCTTGCCTATTCCCTATGGCTGGAATCCCTTCTCCCCCTTACTTTTGGGCGACAAAGCAGTGAGCGGCTGTGAGGACCCATTGGGGGGTGATCATAGAATCATAGAATCATTGAATAGTTAGGGTTGGAAAGGACCTTAAGATCATCTAGTCCAACCCCCCTGCAAGAGCAGTGTAACCTACAGTACATCACACAGGAACTTGTCCAGGCAGGCCTTGAATATCTCCAGTGTAGGAGACTCCACAACCCCCCTGGGCAACCTGTTCCAGTGCTCTGTCACTCTTACAGTAAAGAAGTTCTTCCTGATGTTAACGTGGAACTTCCTATGTTCCAGTTTACACCCATTGCGCCTTGTCCTATCACTGGATATCACTGAAAAAAGCCTAGCTCCATCATCCTGACACCTACCCTTTACATATTTGTAAACATTGATGAGGTCACCCCTCAGTCTCCTCTTCTCCAAGCTAAAGAGACCCAGCTCCCTCAGCCTCTCCTCATAAGGGAGATGTTCCACTCCCTTAATCATCTTTGTGGCTCTGCGCTGGACTCCTTCAAGCAATTCCCTGTCCTTCTTGAACAGAGGGGCCCAGAACTGGACGCAATATTCCAGATGCGGCCTCACCAAGGCTGAGTAGAGGGGGAGGAGAACCTCTCTTGACCTACTAACCACTCCCTTTCTAATGCACCCTAAGATGCCATTTGCCTTCTTGGCCACAAGAGCACATTGCTGGCTCATGGTCATCCTCCTATCCACCAGGACCCCCAGGTCCCTTTCCCCTTCACTACTTTCCAGCAGGTCAACCCCCAACCTGTACTGGTACGTGGGGTTGTTCTTCCCCAGATGCAAGACTCTACACTTGCCCTTGTTAAATTTCATCAAGTTTCTCCCCGCCCAACTCTCCAGCCTGTCCAGGTCTCGCTGAATGGCTGCACAGTCCTCTGGTGTGTCAGCCACTCCTCCCAGTTTTGTGTCATCAGCAAACTTGCTGAGGGTGCACTCAGTTCCCTCATCCAGGTCATTGATGAAAATATTAAACAGCACCGGTCCCAGCACCGACCCCTGAGGAACTCCACTAGTCACAGACCTCCAGCTAGATTCTGCGCCATTGACCACAACTCTCTGCCTTCTTCCTTCCAACCAGTTCTCGATCCACCTCACTACTTGATCGTCAAGCCCACACTTCTTTAGCTTATCTATGAGGATGCTGTGGGAGACAGTATCAAATGCCTTACTGAAATCAAGAAAAACTACATCGACCGCTCTACCATCATCCCTCCACCTAGTCACTTCCTCATAGAAGGCTATAAGGTTGGTCATACATGACTTCCCCCTCATAAAACCATGTTGGCTGTTCTTAATGACCCCCTCATCCTTGATATGCCTAGTGATGGAGTCAAGAATAAGTTGTTCCATCATCTTTCCAGGGATGGAGGTAAGGCTGACCGGTCTATAATTACCCGGGTCCTCCTTCTTGCCCTTCTTACAGATTGGTGTGACCTTTGCCATCCGCCAATCCTCAGGCACCTCGCCCGTTTCCCACGACTTACCAAAGATGATGGAAAGGACCCTACGGGGTGCCCCATAGCTGTGCTGTGCCAGCGCATGGGGTGATGGCAAGCAAGTGGGGCTCCTCAAATCCCACCTCCCCATTGGTGTGACCGTGGCTGCGAGCAGCAGCATCTCCCTATGGAATACCAGGAACCTTGGAGCCTGGAGCCACTCACCCACAGCTGTCCCAGGAGCCTTGCACCAGCCAGGCCGAGGCCAGCAGGATGATGACACGGAGCAAAGCCATCGCTGCCACCACCGCTAAGAGTGACACCAAGGAGGTGACACCAAGGAGGTGACACCAAGGAGCTGCAAGCACCACTGCACCCAAAGCGCAAGTGCCCCGGGGATACGGGCGCTGGATGCAGGTCCCTTGGAGCTGGGGCTGATGTCATAGAGAGGCAGGTTCCATGGGGGGAGCTCCATGGGGAGGGGGGTGGCTCAGGGGTGTCGATGGGGGCTTCCATGGGGAGATGGGGGGGTTCTGATGCGCTTGGGGTGCTCTGAATCCCTATGGGATGCTCTGGAGCTCTGTATGATGTATGGGGTTTTGGGCAGGAAGCTTGGGCAGTTAACCCCTAGGGTTAACTCCGGTTAGAGGTAACCCTAACCTTAACCCTAACCCTAACCCTAACCCTAAACCTCAGCCTGGGATTAAACCCGCCCCTAGGGTTAATTCCGATTAGGGTTAATGCTAACCCTAAGCCTAAACCTAACCCTGGGGTTAACTCCACCCCTAGGGTTAACTCCGGTTAGAGGAAACCCTAACCTTAACCCTAACCCTAACCCTAACCCTCAGCCTGGGATTAAACCCACCCCTATGGTTAATTCCTATTAGGGTTAATGCTAACCCTAAACCTAACCCTAACCCTGGGGTTATCTCCACCCCTAGGGTTAACTTCGGTTAGAGGTAACCCTAACCTTAACCTTAACTCTAACCGTAACCCTAACACCAACCCTAACCCCTAACCGTAACCCTGACCCTAACTCTAAAACCTACCACTAAACCTAATCCTAACCCAGCCTAACCATAACCCTAACTTAATCCTGACCGTAATCCTAACCCTAACCCTGGGGTTAACTCTGCCCCTAGGCTTAACTCTGGTGAAGGTTAACCCTAAACCTAACCCTAATCCTATCCCTAAACCTAATCCTAACTGTAACCCTAACCCGAACCCTAAGGCTCAACCTGGTGTTAACTCCACCCCTGGGGTTAACTCCGGTTACGGTTAACCCTAACCCTAACCCTATCCCTAACCCTAACACGTAACCCTAAACCTAACCCTGTACCTAACCCTGACCCTGACCCTAACCCTAAACCTAACCCTAATTCGGAACCTAACCCTAACCGTGATCCTAAGCCGTATAATATTCCTGGACCACGACCTGCCGTATCCAACACTTGTGGGTCTCGGCATTGGCCCAAGCCACGTCCATGATTCTGAGCATCATGAACCAATCCGTGGTGAAGCTGGGAGGGAGTGGAAGAGCAGGGATTGGAGCCATAGGACAAGGGCTGATGGGTTCCGAGAGGGAATTGCAGGCTGGAGATAAGGAAGGGATTCCCTAAGAGGGTGCTGGGGCACTGGGATGGCATGGATGGAGAAGGTTTGGATGCTCCATCCCTGGCAGTGCTGCAGGCCAGCTTGGAGCAAGCTGCTCTATGGAAGGCATCCCTGCCCATGGCAAGGGGTTGGAAGTGGATGATCTCAAGCTCCTTTCCAAGCCACCCCACTCCATGATCCATAACCACTGCATTGCATTCCATTCCATACCATTCCATTTTAATCTCTTCTAATCCATTCTATGGAGAAGAGGGATGGGAAGGAGCCACATTGCGGCTGCTTCCCAAAGGAAAGCAGCGTGCCTTAGGCTCAAGGGCGGTCAAGCTGGAAGCAGCCTTCTCCTGAGCGCTCTTCCCAGTGCATCCAGGATGGGGAAGGGGACGGGATGGGAGCTGCTCCTTGCCTATTCCCTATGGCTGGAATCCCTTCTCCCCCTTACTTTTGGGCGACAAAGCAGTGAGCGGCTGTGAGGACCCATTGGGGGGTGATCATAGAATCATAGAATCATTGAATAGTTAGGGTTGGAAAGGACCTTAAGATCATCTAGTCCAACCCCCCTGCAAGAGCAGTGTAACCTACAGTACATCACACAGGAACTTGTCCAGGCAGGCCTTGAATATCTCCAGTGTAGGAGACTCCACAACCCCCCTGGGCAACCTGTTCCAGTGCTCTGTCACTCTTACAGTAAAGAAGTTCTTCCTGATGTTAACGTGGAACTTCCTATGTTCCAGTTTACACCCATTGCGCCTTGTCCTATCACTGGATATCACTGAAAAAAGCCTAGCTCCATCATCCTGACACCTACCCTTTACATATTTGTAAACATTGATGAGGTCACCCCTCAGTCTCCTCTTCTCCAAGCTAAAGAGACCCAGCTCCCTCAGCCTCTCCTCATAAGGGAGATGTTCCACTCCCTTAATCATCTTTGTGGCTCTGCGCTGGACTCCTTCAAGCAATTCCCTGTCCTTCTTGAACAGAGGGGCCCAGAACTGGACGCAATATTCCAGATGCGGCCTCACCAAGGCTGAGTAGAGGGGGAGGAGAACCTCTCTTGACCTACTAACCACTCCCTTTCTAATGCACCCTAAGATGCCATTTGCCTTCTTGGCCACAAGAGCACATTGCTGGCTCATGGTCATCCTCCTATCCACCAGGACCCCCAGGTCCCTTTCCCCTTCACTACTTTCCAGCAGGTCAACCCCCAACCTGTACTGGTACGTGGGGTTGTTCTTCCCCAGATGCAAGACTCTACACTTGCCCTTGTTAAATTTCATCAAGTTTCTCCCCGCCCAACTCTCCAGCCTGTCCAGGTCTCGCTGAATGGCTGCACAGTCCTCTGGTGTGTCAGCCACTCCTCCCAGTTTTGTGTCATCAGCAAACTTGCTGAGGGTGCACTCAGTTCCCTCATCCAGGTCATTGATGAAAATATTAAACAGCACCGGTCCCAGCACCGACCCCTGAGGAACTCCACTAGTCACAGACCTCCAGCTAGATTCTGCGCCATTGACCACAACTCTCTGCCTTCTTCCTTCCAACCAGTTCTCGATCCACCTCACTACTTGATCGTCAAGCCCACACTTCTTTAGCTTATCTATGAGGATGCTGTGGGAGACAGTATCAAATGCCTTACTGAAATCAAGAAAAACTACATCGACCGCTCTACCATCATCCCTCCACCTAGTCACTTCCTCATAGAAGGCTATAAGGTTGGTCATACATGACTTCCCCCTCATAAAACCATGTTGGCTGTTCTTAATGACCCCCTCATCCTTGATATGCCTAGTGATGGAGTCAAGAATAAGTTGTTCCATCATCTTTCCAGGGATGGAGGTAAGGCTGACCGGTCTATAATTACCCGGGTCCTCCTTCTTGCCCTTCTTACAGATTGGTGTGACCTTTGCCATCCGCCAATCCTCAGGCACCTCGCCCGTTTCCCACGACTTACCAAAGATGATGGAAAGGACCCTACGGGGTGCCCCATAGCTGTGCTGTGCCAGCGCATGGGGTGATGGCAAGCAAGTGGGGCTCCTCAAATCCCACCTCCCCATTGGTGTGACCGTGGCTGCGAGCAGCAGCATCTCCCTATGGAATACCAGGAACCTTGGAGCCTGGAGCCACTCACCCACAGCTGTCCCAGGAGCCTTGCACCAGCCAGGCCGAGGCCAGCAGGATGATGACACGGAGCAAAGCCATCGCTGCCACCACCGCTAAGAGTGACACCAAGGAGGTGACACCAAGGAGGTGACACCAAGGAGCTGCAAGCACCACTGCACCCAAAGCGCAAGTGCCCCGGGGATACGGGCGCTGGATGCAGGTCCCTTGGAGCTGGGGCTGATGTCATAGAGAGGCAGGTTCCATGGGGGGAGCTCCATGGGGAGGGGGGTGGCTCAGGGGTGTCGATGGGGGCTTCCATGGGGAGATGGGGGGGTTCTGATGCGCTTGGGGTGCTCTGAATCCCTATGGGATGCTCTGGAGCTCTGTATGATGTATGGGGTTTTGGGCAGGAAGCTTGGGCAGTTAACCCCTAGGGTTAACTCCGGTTAGAGGTAACCCTAACCTTAACCCTAACCCTAACCCTAACCCTAAACCTCAGCCTGGGATTAAACCCGCCCCTAGGGTTAATTCCGATTAGGGTTAATGCTAACCCTAAGCCTAAACCTAACCCTGGGGTTAACTCCACCCCTAGGGTTAACTCCGGTTAGAGGAAACCCTAACCTTAACCCTAACCCTAACCCTAACCCTCAGCCTGGGATTAAACCCACCCCTATGGTTAATTCCTATTAGGGTTAATGCTAACCCTAAACCTAACCCTAACCCTGGGGTTATCTCCACCCCTAGGGTTAACTTCGGTTAGAGGTAACCCTAACCTTAACCTTAACTCTAACCGTAACCCTAACACCAACCCTAACCCCTAACCGTAACCCTGACCCTAACTCTAAAACCTACCACTAAACCTAATCCTAACCCAGCCTAACCATAACCCTAACTTAATCCTGACCGTAATCCTAACCCTAACCCTGGGGTTAACTCTGCCCCTAGGCTTAACTCTGGTGAAGGTTAACCCTAAACCTAACCCTAATCCTATCCCTAAACCTAATCCTAACTGTAACCCTAACCCGAACCCTAAGGCTCAACCTGGTGTTAACTCCACCCCTGGGGTTAACTCCGGTTACGGTTAACCCTAACCCTAACCCTATCCCTAACCCTAACACGTAACCCTAAACCTAACCCTGTACCTAACCCTAACCCTGACCCTAACCCTAAACCTAACCCTAATTCGGAACCTAACCCTAACCGTGATCCTAAGCCGTATAATATTCCTGGACCACGACCTGCCGTATCCAACACTTGTGGGTCTCGGCATTGGCCCAAGCCACGTCCATGATTCTGAGCATCATGAACCAATCCGTGGTGAAGCTGGGAGGGAGTGGAAGAGCAGGGATTGGAGCCATAGGACAAGGGCTGATGGGTTCCGAGAGGGAATTGCAGGCTGGAGATAAGGAAGGGATTCCCTAAGAGGGTTCTGGGGCACTGGGATGGCATGGATGGAGAAGGTTTGGATGCTCCATCCCTGGCAGTGCTGCAGGCCAGCTTGGAGCAAGCTGCTCTATGGAAGGCATCCCTGCCCATGGCAAGGGGTTGGAAGTGGATGATCTCAAGCTCCTTTCCAAGCCACCCCACTCCATGATCCATAACCACTGCATTGCATTCCATTCCATACCATTCCATTTTAATCTCTTCTAATCCATTCTATGGAGAAGAGGGATGGGAAGGAGCCACATTGCGGCTGCTTCCCAAAGGAAAGCAGCGTGCCTTAGGCTCAAGGGCGGTCAAGCTGGAAGCAGCCTTCTCCTGAGCGCTCTTCCCAGTGCATCCAGGATGGGGAAGGGGACGGGATGGGAGCTGCTCCTTGCCTATTCCCTATGGCTGGAATCCCTTCTCCCCCTTACTTTTGGGCGACAAAGCAGTGAGCGGCTGTGAGGACCCATTGAGGGGTGATCATAGAATCATAGAATCATTGAATAGTTAGGGTTGGAAAGGACCTTAAGATCATCTAGTCCAAACCCCCTGCAAGAGCAGGGTAAACTACAGTACATCACACAGGAACTTGTCCAGGCAGGCCTTGAATATCTCCAGTGTAGGAGACTCCACAACCCCCCTGGGCAACCTGTTCCAGTGCTCTGTCACTCTTACAGTAAAGAAGTTCTTCCTGATGTTAACGTGGAACTTCCTATGTTCCAGTTTACACCCATTGCCCCTTGTCCTATCACTGGATATCACTGAAAAAAGCCTAGCTCCATCATCCTGACACCTACCCTTTACATATTTGTAAACATTGATGAGGTCACCCCTCAGTCTCCTCTTCTCCAAGCTAAAGAGACCCAGCTCCCTCAGCCTCTCCTCATAAGGGAGATGTTCCACTCCCTTAATCATCTTTGTGGCTCTGCGCTGGACTCCTTCAAGCAATTCCCTGTCCTTCTTGAACAGAGGGGCCCAGAACTGGACGCAATATTCCAGATGCGGCCTCACCAAGGCTGAGTAGAGGGGGAGGAGAACCTCTCTTGACCTACTAACCACTCCCTTTCTAATGCACCCTAAGATGCCATTTGCCTTCTTGGCCACAAGAGCACATTGCTGGCTCATGGTCATCCTCCTATCCACCAGGACCCCCAGGTCCCTTTCCCCTTCACTACTTTCCAGCAGGTCAACCCCCAACCTGTACTGGTACGTGGGGTTGTTCTTCCCCAGATGCAAGACTCTACACTTGCCCTTGTTAAATTTCATCAAGTTTCTCCCCGCCCAACTCTCCAGCCTGTCCAGGTCTCGCTGAATGGCTGCACAGTCCTCTGGTGTGTCAGCCACTCCTCCCAGTTTTGTGTCATCAGCAAACTTGCTGAGGGTGCACTCAGTTCCCTCATCCAGGTCATTGATGAAAATATTAAACAGCACCGGTCCCAGCACCGACCCCTGAGGAACTCCACTAGTCACAGACCTCCAGCTAGATTCTGCGCCATTGACCACAACTCTCTGCCTTCTTCCTTCCAACCAGATCTCGATCCACCTCACTACTTGATCGTCAAACCCACACTTCTTTAGCTTATCTATGAGGATGCTGTGGGAGACAGTATCAAATGCCTTACTGAAATCAAGAAAAACTACATCGACCGCTCTACCATCATCCCTCCACCTAGTCACTTCCTCATAGAAGGCTATAAGGTTGGTCATACATGACTTCCCCCTCATAAAACCATGTTGGCTGTTCTTAATGACCCCCTCATCCTTGATATGCCTAGTGATGGAGTCAAGAATAAGTTGTTCCATCATCTTTCCAGGGATGGAGGTAAGGCTGACCGGTCTATAATTACCCGGGTCCTCCTTCTTGCCCTTCTTACAGATTGGTGTGACCTTTGCCATCCGCCAATCCTCAGGCACCTCGCCCGTTTCCCACGACTTACCAAAGATGATGGAAAGGACCCTACGGGGTGCCCCATAGCTGTGCTGTGCCAGCGCATGGGGTGATGGCAAGCAAGTGGGGCTCCTCAAATCCCACCTCCCCATTGGTGTGACCGTGGCTGCGAGCAGCAGCATCTCCCTATGGAATACCAGGAACCTTGGAGCCTGGAGCCACTCACCCACAGCTGTCCCAGGAGCCTTGCACCAGCCAGGCCGAGGCCAGCAGGATGATGACACGGAGCAAAGCCATCGCTGCCACCACCGCTAAGAGTGACACCAAGGAGGTGACACCAAGGAGGTGACACCAAGGAGCTGCAAGCACCACTGCACCCAAAGCGCAAGTGCCCCGGGGATACGGGTGCTGGATGCAGGTCCCTTGGAGCTGGGGCTGAGGTCATAGAGAGGCAGGTTCCATGGGGGGAGCTCCATGGGGAGGGGGGTGGCTCAGGGGTGTCGATGGGGGCTTCCATGGGGAGATGGGGGGGTTCTGATGTGCTTGGGGTGCTCTGAATCCCTATGGGATGCTCTGGAGCTCTGTATGATGCATGGGGTTTTGGGCAGGAACCTTGGGCAGTAAACCCCTAGGGTTACCTCCGGTTAGAGGTAACCCTAACCTTAACCCTAACCCTAACAGAATTACAGAATCACAGAATCCCAAGGGTTGGAAGGGACCTAAAAAGATCATCTAGTCCAACCCCCGTGCAAGAGCAGGGTAACCTACAGTACATCACACAGGAACTTGTCCAGGCGGGCCTTGAATATCTCCAGTGTAGGAGACTCCACAACCCCCCTGGGCAACCTGTTCCAGTGCTCTGTCACTCTTACAGTAAAGAAGTTCTTCCTGATGTTAACGTGGAACTTCCTATGTTCCAGTGTACACCCATTGCCCCTTGTCCTATCACTGGATATCACTGAAAAAAGCCTAGCTCCATCATCCTGACACCTACCCTTTACATATTTGTAAACATTGATGAGGTCACCCCTCAGTCTCCTCTTCTCCAAGCTAAAGAGACCCAGCTCCCTCAGCCTCTCCTCACAAGGGAGATGTTCCACTCCCTTAATCATCTTTGTGGCTCTGCGCTGGACTCCTTCAAGCAATTCCCTGTCCTTCTTGAACAGAGGGGCCCAGAACTGGACGCAATATTCCAGATGCGGCCTCACCAAGGCTGAGTAGAGGGGGAGGAGAACCTCTCTTGACCTACTAACCACTCCCTTTCTAATGCACCCTAAGATGCCATTTGCCTTCTTGGCCACAAGAGCACATTGCTGGCTCATGGTCATCCTCCTATCCACCAGGACCCCCAGGTCCCTTTCCCCTTCACTACTTTCCAGCAGGTCAACCCCCAACCTGTACTGGTACGTGGGGTTGTTCTTCCCCAGATGCAAGACTCTACACTTGCCCTTGTTAAATTTCATCAAGTTTCTCCCCGCCCAACTCTCCAGCCTGTCCAGGTCTCGCTGAATGGCTGCACAGTCCTCTGGTGTGTCAGCCACTCCTCCCAGTTTTGTGTCATCAGCAAACTTGCTGAGGGTGCACTCAGTTCCCTCATCCAGGTCATTGATGAAAATATTAAACAGCACCGGTCCCAGCACCGACCCCTGAGGAACTCCACTAGTCACAGACCTCCAGCTAGATTCTGCGCCATTGACCACAACTCTCTGCCTTCTTCCTTCCAACCAGTTCTCGATCCACCTCACTACTTGATCGTCAAGCCCACACTTCTTTAGCTTATCTATGAGGATGCTGTGGGAGACAGTATCAAATGCCTTACTGAAATCAAGAAAAACTACATCGACCGCTCTACCATCATCCCTCCACCTAGTCACTTCCTCATAGAAGGCTATAAGGTTGGTCATACATGACTTCCCCCTCATAAAACCATGTTGGCTGTTCTTAATGACCCCCTCATCCTTGATATGCCTAGTGATGGAGTCAAGAATAAGTTGTTCCATCATCTTTCCAGGGATGGAGGTAAGGCTGACCGGTCTATAATTACCCGGGTCCTCCTTCTTGCCCTTCTTACAGATTGGTGTGACCTTTGCCATCCGCCAATCCTCAGGCACCTCGCCCGTTTCCCACGACTTACCAAAGATGATGGAAAGGACCCTACGGGGTGCCCCATAGCTGTGCTGTGCCAGCGCATGGGGTGATGGCAAGCAAGTGGGGCTCCTCAAATCCCACCTCCCCATTGGTGTGACCGTGGCTGCGAGCAGCAGCATCTCCCTATGGAATACCAGGAACCTTGGAGCCTGGAGCCACTCACCCACAGCTGTCCCAGGAGCCTTGCACCAGCCAGGCCGAGGCCAGCAGGATGATGACACGGAGCAAAGCCATCGCTGCCACCACCGCTAAGAGTGACACCAAGGAGGTGACACCAAGGAGGTGACACCAAGGAGCTGCAAGCACCACTGCACCCAAAGCGCAAGTGCCCCGGGGATACGGGCGCTGGATGCAGGTCCCTTGGAGCTGGGGCTGATGTCATAGAGAGGCAGGTTCCATGGGGGGAGCTCCATGGGGAGGGGGGTGGCTCAGGGGTGTCGATGGGGGCTTCCATGGGGAGATGGGGGGGTTCTGATGCGCTTGGGGTGCTCTGAATCCCTATGGGATGCTCTGGAGCTCTGTATGATGTATGGGGTTTTGGGCAGGAAGCTTGGGCAGTTAACCCCTAGGGTTAACTCCGGTTAGAGGTAACCCTAACCTTAACCCTAACCCTAACCCTAACCCTAAACCTCAGCCTGGGATTAAACCCGCCCCTAGGGTTAATTCCGATTAGGGTTAATGCTAACCCTAAGCCTAAACCTAACCCTGGGGTTAACTCCACCCCTAGGGTTAACTCCGGTTAGAGGAAACCCTAACCTTAACCCTAACCCTAACCCTAACCCTCAGCCTGGGATTAAACCCACCCCTATGGTTAATTCCTATTAGGGTTAATGCTAACCCTAAACCTAACCCTAACCCTGGGGTTATCTCCACCCCTAGGGTTAACTTCGGTTAGAGGTAACCCTAACCTTAACCTTAACTCTAACCGTAACCCTAACACCAACCCTAACCCCTAACCGTAACCCTGACCCTAACTCTAAAACCTACCACTAAACCTAATCCTAACCCAGCCTAACCATAACCCTAACTTAATCCTGACCGTAATCCTAACCCTAACCCTGGGGTTAACTCTGCCCCTAGGCTTAACTCTGGTGAAGGTTAACCCTAAACCTAACCCTAATCCTATCCCTAAACCTAATCCTAACTGTAACCCTAACCCGAACCCTAAGGCTCAACCTGGTGTTAACTCCACCCCTGGGGTTAACTCCGGTTACGGTTAACCCTAACCCTAACCCTATCCCTAACCCTAACACGTAACCCTAAACCTAACCCTGTACCTAACCCTAACCCTGACCCTAACCCTAAACCTAACCCTAATTCGGAACCTAACCCTAACCGTGATCCTAAGCCGTATAATATTCCTGGACCACGACCTGCCGTATCCAACACTTGTGGGTCTCGGCATTGGCCCAAGCCACGTCCATGATTCTGAGCATCATGAACCAATCCGTGGTGAAGCTGGGAGGGAGTGGAAGAGCAGGGATTGGAGCCATAGGACAAGGGCTGATGGGTTCCGAGAGGGAATTGCAGGCTGGAGATAAGGAAGGGATTCCCTAAGAGGGTGCTGGGGCACTGGGATGGCATGGATGGAGAAGGTTTGGATGCTCCATCCCTGGCAGTGCTGCAGGCCAGCTTGGAGCAAGCTGCTCTATGGAAGGCATCCCTGCCCATGGCAAGGGGTTGGAAGTGGATGATCTCAAGCTCCTTTCCAAGCCACCCCACTCCATGATCCATAACCACTGCATTGCATTCCATTCCATACCATTCCATTTTAATCTCTTCTAATCCATTCTATGGAGAAGAGGGATGGGAAGGAGCCACATTGCGGCTGCTTCCCAAAGGAAAGCAGCGTGCCTTAGGCTCAAGGGCGGTCAAGCTGGAAGCAGCCTTCTCCTGAGCGCTCTTCCCAGTGCATCCAGGATGGGGAAGGGGACGGGATGGGAGCTGCTCCTTGCCTATTCCCTATGGCTGGAATCCCTTCTCCCCCTTACTTTTGGGCGACAAAGCAGTGAGCGGCTGTGAGGACCCATTGAGGGGTGATCATAGAATCATAGAATCATTGAATAGTTAGGGTTGGAAAGGACCTTAAGATCATCTAGTCCAAACCCCCTGCAAGAGCAGGGTAAACTACAGTACATCACACAGGAACTTGTCCAGGCAGGCCTTGAATATCTCCAGTGTAGGAGACTCCACAACCCCCCTGGGCAACCTGTTCCAGTGCTCTGTCACTCTTACAGTAAAGAAGTTCTTCCTGATGTTAACGTGGAACTTCCTATGTTCCAGTTTACACCCATTGCCCCTTGTCCTATCACTGGATATCACTGAAAAAAGCCTAGCTCCATCATCCTGACACCTACCCTTTACATATTTGTAAACATTGATGAGGTCACCCCTCAGTCTCCTCTTCTCCAAGCTAAAGAGACCCAGCTCCCTCAGCCTCTCCTCATAAGGGAGATGTTCCACTCCCTTAATCATCTTTGTGGCTCTGCGCTGGACTCCTTCAAGCAATTCCCTGTCCTTCTTGAACAGAGGGGCCCAGAACTGGACGCAATATTCCAGATGCGGCCTCACCAAGGCTGAGTAGAGGGGGAGGAGAACCTCTCTTGACCTACTAACCACTCCCTTTCTAATGCACCCTAAGATGCCATTTGCCTTCTTGGCCACAAGAGCACATTGCTGGCTCATGGTCATCCTCCTATCCACCAGGACCCCCAGGTCCCTTTCCCCTTCACTACTTTCCAGCAGGTCAACCCCCAACCTGTACTGGTACGTGGGGTTGTTCTTCCCCAGATGCAAGACTCTACACTTGCCCTTGTTAAATTTCATCAAGTTTCTCCCCGCCCAACTCTCCAGCCTGTCCAGGTCTCGCTGAATGGCTGCACAGTCCTCTGGTGTGTCAGCCACTCCTCCCAGTTTTGTGTCATCAGCAAACTTGCTGAGGGTGCACTCAGTTCCCTCATCCAGGTCATTGATGAAAATATTAAACAGCACCGGTCCCAGCACCGACCCCTGAGGAACTCCACTAGTCACAGACCTCCAGCTAGATTCTGCGCCATTGACCACAACTCTCTGCCTTCTTCCTTCCAACCAGATCTCGATCCACCTCACTACTTGATCGTCAAACCCACACTTCTTTAGCTTATCTATGAGGATGCTGTGGGAGACAGTATCAAATGCCTTACTGAAATCAAGAAAAACTACATCGACCGCTCTACCATCATCCCTCCACCTAGTCACTTCCTCATAGAAGGCTATAAGGTTGGTCATACATGACTTCCCCCTCATAAAACCATGTTGGCTGTTCTTAATGACCCCCTCATCCTTGATATGCCTAGTGATGGAGTCAAGAATAAGTTGTTCCATCATCTTTCCAGGGATGGAGGTAAGGCTGACCGGTCTATAATTACCCGGGTCCTCCTTCTTGCCCTTCTTACAGATTGGTGTGACCTTTGCCATCCGCCAATCCTCAGGCACCTCGCCCGTTTCCCACGACTTACCAAAGATGATGGAAAGGACCCTACGGGGTGCCCCATAGCTGTGCTGTGCCAGCGCATGGGGTGATGGCAAGCAAGTGGGGCTCCTCAAATCCCACCTCCCCATTGGTGTGACCGTGGCTGCGAGCAGCAGCATCTCCCTATGGAATACCAGGAACCTTGGAGCCTGGAGCCACTCACCCACAGCTGTCCCAGGAGCCTTGCACCAGCCAGGCCGAGGCCAGCAGGATGATGACACGGAGCAAAGCCATCGCTGCCACCACCGCTAAGAGTGACACCAAGGAGGTGACACCAAGGAGGTGACACCAAGGAGCTGCAAGCACCACTGCACCCAAAGCGCAAGTGCCCCGGGGATACGGGTGCTGGATGCAGGTCCCTTGGAGCTGGGGCTGAGGTCATAGAGAGGCAGGTTCCATGGGGGGAGCTCCATGGGGAGGGGGGTGGCTCAGGGGTGTCGATGGGGGCTTCCATGGGGAGATGGGGGGGTTCTGATGTGCTTGGGGTGCTCTGAATCCCTATGGGATGCTCTGGAGCTCTGTATGATGTATGGGGTTTTGGGCAGGAACCTTGGGCAGTAAACCCCTAGGGTTACCTCCGGTTAGAGGTAACCCTAACCTTAACCCTAACCCTAACAGAATTACAGAATCACAGAATCCCAAGGGTTGGAAGGGACCTAAAAAGATCATCTAGTCCAACCCCCGTGCAAGAGCAGGGTAACCTACAGTACATCACACAGGAACTTGTCCAGGCGGGCCTTGAATATCTCCAGTGTAGGAGACTCCACAACCCCCCTGGGCAACCTGTTCCAGTGCTCTGTCACTCTTACAGTAAAGAAGTTCTTCCTGATGTTAACGTGGAACTTCCTATGTTCCAGTGTACACCCATTGCCCCTTGTCCTATCACTGGATATCACTGAAAAAAGCCTAGCTCCATCATCCTGACACCTACCCTTTACATATTTGTAAACATTGATGAGGTCACCCCTCAGTCTCCTCTTCTCCAAGCTAAAGAGACCCAGCTCCCTCAGCCTCTCCTCACAAGGGAGATGTTCCACTCCCTTAATCATCTTTGTGGCTCTGCGCTGGACTCCTTCAAGCAATTCCCTGTCCTTCTTGAACAGAGGGGCCCAGAACTGGACGCAATATTCCAGATGCGGCCTCACCAAGGCTGAGTAGAGGGGGAGGAGAACCTCTCTTGACCTACTAACCACTCCCTTTCTAATGCACCCTAAGATGCCATTTGCCTTCTTGGCCACAAGAGCACATTGCTGGCTCATGGTCATCCTCCTATCCACCAGGACCCCCAGGTCCCTTTCCCCTTCACTACTTTCCAGCAGGTCAACCCCCAACCTGTACTGGTACGTGGGGTTGTTCTTCCCCAGATGCAAGACTCTACACTTGCCCTTGTTAAATTTCATCAAGTTTCTCCCCGCCCAACTCTCCAGCCTGTCCAGGTCTCGCTGAATGGCTGCACAGTCCTCTGGTGTGTCAGCCACTCCTCCCAGTTTTGTGTCATCAGCAAACTTGCTGAGGGTGCACTCAGTTCCCTCATCCAGGTCATTGATGAAAATATTAAACAGCACCGGTCCCAGCACCGACCCCTGAGGAACTCCACTAGTCACAGACCTCCAGCTAGATTCTGCGCCATTGACCACAACTCTCTGCCTTCTTCCTTTCAACCAGTTCTCGATCCACCTCACTACTTGATCGTCAAGCCCACACTTCTTTAGCTTATCTATGAGGATGCTGTGGGAGACAGTATCAAATGCCTTACTGAAATCAAGAAAAACTACATCGACCGCTCTACCATCATCCCTCCACCTAGTCACTTCCTCATAGAAGGCTATAAGGTTGGTCATACATGACTTCCCCCTCATAAAACCATGTTGGCTGTTCTTAATGACCCCCTCATCCTTGATATGCCTAGTGATGGAGTCAAGAATAAGTTGTTCCATCATCTTTCCAGGGATGGAGGTAAGGCTGACCGGTCTATAATTACCCGGGTCCTCCTTCTTGCCCTTCGTACAGATTGGTGTGACCTTTGCCATCCGCCAATCCTCAGGCACCTCGCCCGTTTCCCACGACTTACCAAAGATGATGGAAAGGACCCTACGGGGTGCCCCATAGCTGTGCTGTGCCAGCGCATGGGGTGGTGGCAAGCAAGTGGGGCTCCTCAAATCCCACCTCCCCATTGGTGTGACCGTGGCTGCGAGCAGCAGCATCTCCCTATGGAATACCAGGAACCTTGGAGCCTGGAGCCACTCACCCACAGCTGTCCCAGGAGCCTTGCACCAGCCAGGCCGAGGCCAGCAGGATGATGACACGGAGCAAAGCCATCGCTGCCACCACCGCTAAGAGTGACACCAAGGAGGTGACACCAAGGAGGTGACACCAAGGAGCTGCAAGCACCACTGCACCCAAAGCGCAACTGCCCTGGGGATACGGGCGCTGGATGCAGGTCCCTTGGAGCTGGGGCTGATGTCATAGAGAGGCAGGTTCCATGGGGGGAGCTCCATGGGGAGGGGGGTGGCTCAGGGGTGTCGATGGGGGCTTCCATGGGGAGATGGGGGGGTTCTGATGCGCTTGGGGTGCTCTGAATCCCTATGGGATGCTCTGGAGCTCTGTATGATGTATGGGGTTTTGGCCAGGAACCTTGGGCAGTTAACCCCTAGGGTTAACTCCGGTTAGAGGTAACCCTAACCTTAACCCTAACCCTAACCCTAACCCTCAGCCTGGGATTAAACCCGCCCCTAGGGTTAATTCCGATTAGGGTTAATGCTAACCCTTAACCTAAGCCTAACCCTGGGGTTAACTCCACCCCTAGGGTTAACTCCGGTTAGAGGAAACCCTAACCTTAACCCTAACCCTAACCCTAATCCTCAGCCTGGGATTAAACCCGCCCCTAGGGTTAATTCCGATTAGGGTTAATGCTAACCCTAAACCTAACCCTAACCCTGGGGTTATCTCCACCCCTAGGGTTAACTCCGGTTAGAGGTAACCATAACCTTAACCTTAACCCTAACCGTAACCCTAACACCAACCCTAACCCCTAACCGTAACCCTGACCCTAACTCTAAAACCTACCACTAACCCTAAACCTAACCCAGCCTAACCATAACCCTAACTTAATCCTGACTGTAATCCTAACCCTAACCCTGGGGTTAACTCCGCCCCTAGGGTTAACTCTGGTGAAGGTTAACCCTAAACCTAACCCTAATCCTATCCCTAAGCCTAATCCTAACTGTAACCCTAACCCGAACCCTAAGGCTCAACCTGGTGTTAACTCCACCCCTGGGGTTAACTCCGGTTACGGTTAACCCTAACCCTATCCCTAACCCTAACACGTAACCCTAAACCTAACCCTGTACCTAACCCTGACCCTGACCCTAACCCTAAACCTAACCCTAATTCGGAACCTAACCCTAACCGTGATCCTAAGCCGTATAATATTCCTGGACCACGACCTGCCGTATCCAACACTTGTGGGTCTCGGCATTGGCCCAAGCCACATCCATGATTCTGACCATCATGAACCAATCCGTGGTGAAGCTGGGAGGGAGTGGAAGAGCAGGGATTGGAGCCATAGGACAAGGGCTGGGTTCCAAGAGGGAATTGCAGGCTGGAGATAAGGAAGGGATTCCCTAAGAGGGTGCTGGGGCACTGGGATGGCATGGATGGAGAAGGTTTGGATGCTCCATCCCTGGCAGTGCTGCAGGCCAGCTTGGAGCAAGCTGCTCTATGGAAGGCATCACTGCCCATGGCAAGGGGTTGGAAGTGGATGATCTCAAGCTCCTTTCCAAGCCACCCCACTGAATGATCCATAACCACTGCATTCCATTCCATTCCATACCGTACCATTCCATTTTAATCTCTTCTAATCCATTCTATGGAGAAGAGGGATGGGAAGGAGCCACATTGCGGCTGCTTCCCAAAGGAAAGCAGCGTGCCTTAGGCTCAAGGGCGGTCAAGCTGGAAGCAGCCTTCTCCTGAGCGCTCTTCCCAGTGCATCCAGGATGGGGAAGGGGACGGGATGGGAGCTGCTCCTTGCCTATTCCCTATGGCTGGAATCCCTTCTCCCCCTTACTTTTGGGCGACGAAGCAGTGAGCGGCTGTGAGGACCCATTGAGGGGTGATCATAGAATCATAGAATCATAGAATAGTTAGGGTTGGAAAGGACCTTAAGATCATCTAGTCCAACCCCCCTGCAAGAGCAGGGTAACCTACAGTACATCACACAGGAACTTGTCCAGGCGGGCCTTGAATATCTCCAGTGTAGGAGACTCCACAACCCCCCTGGGCAACCTGTTCCAGTGCTCTGTCACTCTTACAGTAAAGAAGTTCTTCCTGATGTTAACGTGGAACTTCCTATGTTCCAGTTTACACCCATTGCCCCTTGTCCTATCACTGGATATCACTGAAAAAAGCCTAGCTCCATCATCCTGACACCTACCCTTTACATATTTGTAAACATTGATGAGGTCACCCCTCAGTCTCCTCTTCTCCAAGCTAAAGAGACCCAGCTCCCTCAGCCTCTCCTCACAAGGGAGATGTTCCACTCCCTTAATCATCTTTGTGGCTCTGCGCTGGACTCCTTCAAGCAATTCCCTGTCCTTCTTGAACAGAGGGGCCCAGAACTGGACGCAATATTCCAGATGCGGCCTCACCAAGGCTGAGTAGAGGGGGAGGAGAACCTCTCTTGACCTACTAACCACTCCCTTTCTAATGCACCCTAAGATGCCATTTGCCTTCTTGGCCACAAGAGCACATTGCTGGCTCATGGTCATCCTCCTATCCACCAGGACCCCCAGGTCCCTTTCCCCTTCACTACTTTCCAGCAGGTCAACCCCCAACCTGTACTGGTACGTGGGGTTGTTCTTCCCCAGATGCAAGACTCTACACTTGCCCTTGTTAAATTTCATCAAGTTTCTCCCCGCCCAACTCTCCAGCCTGTCCAGGTCTTGCTGAATGGCTGCACAGTCCTCTGGTGTGTCAGCCACTCCTCCCAGTTTTGTGTCATCAGCAAACTTGCTGAGGGTGCACTCAGTTCCCTCATCCTGGTCATTGATGAAAATATTAAACAGCACCGGTCCCAGCACCGACCCCTGAGGAACTCCACTAGTCACAGACCTCCAGCTAGATTCTGCGCCATTGACCACAACTCTCTGCCTTCTTCCATCCAACCAGTTCTCGATCCACCTCACTACTTGATCGTCAAGCCCACACTTCTTTAGCTTATCTATGAGGATGCTGTGGGAGACAGTATCAAATGCCTTACTGAAATCAAGAAAAACTACATCGACCGCTCTACCATCATCCCTCCACCTAGTCACTTCCTCATAGAAGGCTATAAGGTTGGTCATACATGACTTCCCCCTCATAAAACCATGTTGGCTGTTCTTAATGACCCCCTCATCCTTGATATGCCTAGTGATGGAGTCAAGAATAAGTTGTTCCATCATCTTTCCAGGGATGGAGGTAAGGCTGACCGGTCTATAATTACCCGGGTCCTCCTTCTTGCCCTTCTTACAGATTGGTGTGACCTTTGCCATCCGCCAATCCTCAGGCACCTCGCCCGTTTCCCACGACTTACCAAAGATGATGGAAAGGACCCTACGGGGTGCCCCATAGCTGTGCTGTGCCAGCGCATGGGGTGATGGCAAGCAAGTGGGGCTCCTCAAATCCCACCTCCCCATTGGTGTGACCGTGGCTGCGAGCAGCAGCATCTCCCTATGGAATACCAGGAACCTTGGAGCCTGGAGCCACTCACCCACAGCTGTCCCAGGAGCCTTGCACCAGCCAGGCCGAGGCCAGCAGGATGATGACACGGAGCAAAGCCATCGCTGCCACCACCGCTAAGAGTGACACCAAGGAGGTGACACCAAGGAGGTGACACCAAGGAGCTGCAAGCACCACTGCACCCAAAGCGCAACTGCCCCGGGGATACGGGCGCTGGATGCAGGTCCCTTGGAGCTGGGGCTGATGTCATAGAGAGGCAGGTTCCATGGGGGGAGCTCCATGGGGAGGGGGGTGGCTCAGGGGTGTCGATGGGGGCTTCCATGGGGAGATGGGGGGGTTCTGATGCGCTTGGGGTGCTCTGAATCCCTATGGGATGCTCTGGAGCTCTGTATGATGTATGGGGTTTTGGGCAGGAACCTTGGGCAGTTAACCCCTAGGGTTAACTCCGGTTAGAGGTAACCCTAACCTTAACCCTAACCCTAACCCTAACCCTCAGCCTGGGATTAAACCCGCCCCTAGGGTTAATTCCGATTAGGGTTAATGCTAACCCTAAGCCTAAGCCTAACCCTGGGGTTAACTCCACCCCTAGGGTTAACTCCGGTTAGAGGAAACCCTAACCTTAACCCTAACCCTAACCCTAATCCTCAGCCTGGGATTAAACCCGCCCCTAGGGTTAATTCCGATTAGGGTTAATGCTAACCCTAAACCTAACCCTAACCCTGGGGTTATCTCCACCCCTAGGGTTAACTCCGGTTAGAGGTAACCATAACCTTAACCTTAACCCTAACCGTAACCCTAACACCAACCCTAACCCCTAACCGTAACCCTGACCCTAACTCTAAAACCTACCACTAACCCTAAACCTAACCCAGCCTAACCATAACCCTAACTTAATCCTGACTGTAATCCTAACCCTAAACCTGGGGTTAACTCCGCCCCTAGGGTTAACTCTGGTGAAGGTTAACCCTAAACCTAACCCTAATCCTATCCCTAAACCTAATCCTAACTGTAACCCTAACCCGAACCCTAAGGCTCAACCTGGTGTTAACTCCACCCCTGGGGTTAACTCCGGTTACGGTTAACCCTATCCCTAACCCTAACACGTAACCCTAAACCTAACCCTGTACCTAACCCTGACCCTGACCCTAACCCTAAACCTAACCCTAATTCGGAACCTAACCCTAACCGTGATCCTAAGCCGTATAATATTCCTGGACCACGACCTGCCGTATCCAACACTTGTGGGTCTCGGCATTGGCCCAAGCCACGTCCATGATTCTGACCATCATGAACCAATCCGTGGTGAAGCTGGGAGGGAGTGGAAGAGCAGGGATTGGAGCCATAGGACAAGGGCTGGGTTCCAAGAGGGAATTGCAGGCTGGAGATAAGGAAGGGATTCCCTAAGAGGGTGCTGGGGCACTGGGATGGCATGGATGAAGAAGGTTTGGATGCTCCATCCCTGGCAGTGCTGCAGGCCAGCTTGGAGCAAGCTGCTCTATGGAAGGCATCCCTGCCCATGGCAAGGGGTTGGAAGTGGATGATCTCAAGCTCCTTTCCAAGCCACCCCACTCCATGATCCATAACCACTGCATTGCATTCCATTCCATACCATTCCATTTTAATCTCTTCTAATCCATTCTATGGAGAAGAGGGATGGGAAGGAGCCACATTGCGGCTGCTTCCCAAAGGAAAGCAGCGTGCCTTAGGCTCAAGGGCGGTCAAGCTGGAAGCAGCCTTCTCCTGAGCGCTCTTCCCAGTGCATCCAGGATGGGGAAGGGGACGGGATGGGAGCTGCTCCTTGCCTATTCCCTATGGCTGGAATCCCTTCTCCCCCTTACTTTTGGGCGACGAAGCAGAGAGCGGCTGTGAGGACCCATTGAGGGGTGATCATAGAATCATAGAATCATAGAATAGTTAGGGTTGGAAAGGACCTTAAGATCATCTAGTCCAACCCCCCTGCAAGAGCAGGGTAACCTACAGTACATCACACAGGAACTTGTCCAGGCGGGCCTTGAATATCTCCAGTGTAGGAGACTCCACAACCCCCCTGGGCAACCTGTTCCAGTGCTCTGTCACTCTTACAGTAAAGAAGTTCTTCCTGATGTTAACGTGGAACTTCCTATGTTCCAGTTTACACCCATTGCGCCTTGTCCTATCACCGGATATCACTGAAAAAAGCCTAGCTCCATCATCCTGACACCTACCCTTTACATATTTGTAAACATTGATGAGGTCACCCCTCAGTCTCCTCTTCTCCAAGCTAAAGAGACCCAGCTCCCTCAGCCTCTCCTCACAAGGGAGATGTTCCACTCCCTTAATCATCTTTGTGGCTCTGCGCTGGACTCCTTCAAGCAATTCCCTGTCCTTCTTGAACAGAGGGGCCCAGAACTGGACGCAATATTCCAGATGCGGCCTCACCAAGGCTGAGTAGAGGGGGAGGAGAACCTCTCTTGACCTACTAACCACTCCCTTTCTAATGCACCCTAAGATGCCATTTGCCTTCTTGGCCACAAGAGCACATTGCTGGCTCATGGTCATCCTCCTATCCACCAGGACCCCCAGGTCCCTTTCCCCTTCACTACTTTCCAGCAGGTCAACCCCCAACCTGTACTGGTACGTGGGGTTGTTCTTCCCCAGATGCAAGACTCTACACTTGCCCTTGTTAAATTTCATCAAGTTTCTCCCCGCCCAACTCTCCAGCCTGTCCAGGTCTCGCTGAATGGCTGCACAGTCCTCTGGTGTGTCAGCCACTCCTCCCAGTTTTGTGTCATCAGCAAACTTGCTGAGGGTGCACTCAGTTCCCTCATCCAGGTCATTGATGAAAATATTAAACAGCACCGGTCCCAGCACCGACCCCTGAGGAACTCCACTAGTCACAGACCTCCAGCTAGATTCTGCGCCATTGACCACAACTCTCTGCCTTCTTCCTTTCAACCAGTTCTCAATCCACCTCACTACTTGATCGTCAAGCCCACACTTCTTTAGCTTATCTATGAGGATGCTGTGGGAGACAGTATCAAATGCCTTACTGAAATCAAGAAAAACTACATCGACCGCTCTACCATCATCCCTCCACCTAGTCACGTCCTCATAGAAGGCCATAAGGTTGGTCATACATGACTTCCCCCTCATAAAACCATGTTGGCTGTTCTTAATGACCCCCTCATCCTTGATATGCCTAGTGATGGAGTCAAGAATAAGTTGTTCCATCATCTTTCCAGGGATGGAGGTAAGGCTGACCGGTCTATAATTACCCGGGTCCTCCTTCTTGCCCTTCTTACAGATTGGTGTGACCTTTGCCATCCGCCAATCCTCAGGCACCTCGCCTGTTTCCCACGACTTACCAAAGATGATGGAAAGGACCCTACGGGGTGCCCCATAGCTGTGCTGTGCCAGCGCATGGGGTGATGGCAAGCAAGTGGGGCTCCTCAAATCCCACCTCCCCATTGGTGTGACCGTGGCTGCGAGCAGCAGCATCTCCCTATGGAATACCAGGAACCTTGGAGCCTGGAGCCACTCACCCACAGCTGTCCCAGGAGCCTTGCACCAGCCAGGCCGAGGCCAGCAGGATGATGACACGGAGCAAAGCCATCGCTGCCACCACCGCTAAGAGTGACACCAAGGAGGTGACACCAAGGAGGTGACACCAAGGAGCTGCAAGCACCACTGCACCCAAAGCGCAAGTGCCCCGGGGATACGGGCGCTGGATGCAGGTCCCTTGGAGCTGGGGCTGATGTCATAGAGAGGCAGGTTCCATGGGGGGAGCTCCATGGGGAGGGGGGTGGCTCAGGGGTGTCGATGGGGGCTTCCATGGGGAGATGGGGGGGTTCTGATGCGCTTGGGGTGCTCTGAATCCCTATGGGATGCTCTGGAGCTCTGTATGATCTATGGGGTTTTGGGCAGGAACCTTGGGCAGTTAACCCCTAGGGTTAACACCGGTTAGAGGTAACCCTAACCTTAACCCTAACCCTAACCCTAACCCTCAGCCTGGGATTAAACCCGCCCCTAGGGTTAATTCCGATTAGGGTTAATGCTAACCCTAAGCCTAACCCTAACCCTGGGGTTAACTCCACCCCTAGGGTTAACTCCGGTTAGAGGAAACCCTAACCTTAACCCTAACCCTAACCCTAATCCTCAGCCTGGGATTAAACCCGCCCCTAGGGTTAATTCCATTTAGGGTTAATGCTAACCCTAAACCTAACCCTAACCCTGGGGTTATCTCCACCCCTAGGGTTAACTCCGGTTAGAGGTAACCATAACCTTAACCTTAACCCTAACCGTAACCCTAACACCAACCCTAACCCCTAACCGTAACCCTGACCCTAACTCTAAAACCTACCACTAACCCTAAACCTAACCCAGCCTAACCATAACCCTAACTTAATCCTGACTGTAATCCTAACCCTAAACCTGGGGTTAACTCCGCCCCTAGGGTTAACTCTGGTGAAGGTTAACCCTAAACCTAACCCTAATCCTATCCCTAAACCTAATCCTAACTGTAACCCTAACCCGAACCCTAAGGCTCAACCTGGTGTTAACTCCACCCCTGGGGTTAACTCCGGTTACGGTTAACCCTATCCCTAACCCTAACACGTAACCCTAAACCTAACCCTGTACCTAACCCTGACCCTGACCCTAACCCTAAACCTAACCCTAATTCGGAACCTAACCCTAACCGTGATCCTAAGCCGTATAATATTCCTGGACCACGACCTGCCGTATCCAACACTTGTGGGTCTCGGCATTGGCCCAAGTCACGTCCATGATTCTGACCATCATGAACCAATCCGTGGTGAAGCTGGGAGGGAGTGGAAGAGCAGGGATTGGAGCCATAGGACAAGGGCTGGGTTCCAAGAAAGAATTGCAGGCTGGAGATAAGGAAGGGATTCCCTAAGAGGGTGCTGGGGCACTGGGATGGCATGGATGAAGAAGGTTTGGATGCTCCATCCCTGGCAGTGCTGCAGGCCGGCTTGGAGCAAGCTGCTCTATGGAAGGCATCCCTGCCCATGGCAAGGGGTTGGAAGTGGATGATCTCAAGCTCCTTTCCAAGCCACCCCACTCCATGATCCATAACCACTGCATTGCATTCCATTCCATACCATTCCATTTTAATCTCTTCTAATCCATTCTATGGAGAAGAGGGATGGGAAGGAGCCACATTGCGGCTGCTTCCCAAAGGAAAGCAGCGTGCCTTAGGCTCAAGGGCGGTCAAGCTGGAAGCAGCCTTCTCCTGAGCGCTCTTCCCAGTGCATCCAGGATGGGGAAGGGGACGGGATGGGAGCTGCTCCTTGCCTATTCCCTATGGCTGGAATCCCTTCTCCCCCTTACTTTTGGGCGACGAAGCAGAGAGCGGCTGTGAGGACCCATTGAGGGGTGATCATAGAATCATAGAATCATAGAATAGTTAGGGTTGGAAAGGACCTTAAGATCATCTAGTCCAACCCCCCTGCAAGAGCAGGGTAACCTACAGTACATCACACAGGAACTTGTCCAGGCGGGCCTTGAATATCTCCAGTGTAGGAGACTCCACAACCCCCCTGGGCAACCTGTTCCAGTGCTCTGTCACTCTTACAGTAAAGAAGTTCTTCCTGATGTTAACGTGGAACTTCCTATGTTCCAGTTTACACCCATTGCGCCTTGTCCTATCACCGGATATCACTGAAAAAAGCCTAGCTCCATCATCCTGACACCTACCCTTTACATATTTGTAAACATTGATGAGGTCACCCCTCAGTCTCCTCTTCTCCAAGCTAAAGAGACCCAGCTCCCTCAGCCTCTCCTCACAAGGGAGATGTTCCACTCCCTTAATCATCTTTGTGGCTCTGCGCTGGACTCCTTCAAGCAATTCCCTGTCCTTCTTGAACAGAGGGGCCCAGAACTGGACGCAATATTCCAGATGCGGCCTCACCAAGGCTGAGTAGAGGGGGAGGAGAACCTCTCTTGACCTACTAACCACTCCCTTTCTAATGCACCCTAAGATGCCATTTGCCTTCTTGGCCACAAGAGCACATTGCTGGCTCATGGTCATCCTCCTATCCACCAGGACCCCCAGGTCCCTTTCCCCTTCACTACTTTCCAGCAGGTCAACCCCCAACCTGTACTGGTACGTGGGGTTGTTCTTCCCCAGATGCAAGACTCTACACTTGCCCTTGTTAAATTTCATCAAGTTTCTCCCCGCCCAACTCTCCAGCCTGTCCAGGTCTCGCTGAATGGCTGCACAGTCCTCTGGTGTGTCAGCCACTCCTCCCAGTTTTGTGTCATCAGCAAACTTGCTGAGGGTGCACTCAGTTCCCTCATCCAGGTCATTGATGAAAATATTAAACAGCACCGGTCCCAGCACCGACCCCTGAGGAACTCCACTAGTCACAGACCTCCAGCTAGATTCTGCGCCATTGACCACAACTCTCTGCCTTTCAACCAGTTCTCAATCCACCTCACTACTTGATCGTCAAGCCCACACTTCTTTAGCTTATCTATGAGGATGCTGTGGGAGACAGTATCAAATGCCTTACTGAAATCAAGAAAAACTACATCGACCGCTCTACCATCATCCCTCCACCTAGTCACGTCCTCATAGAAGGCCATAAGGTTGGTCATACATGACTTCCCCCTCATAAAACCATGTTGGCTGTTCTTAATGACCCCCTCATCCTTGATATGCCTAGTGATGGAGTCAAGAATAAGTTGTTCCATCATCTTTCCAGGGATGGAGGTAAGGCTGACCGGTCTATAATTACCCGGGTCCTCCTTCTTGCCCTTCTTACAGATTGGTGTGACCTTTGCCATCCGCCAATCCTCAGGCACCTCGCCTGTTTCCCACGACTTACCAAAGATGATGGAAAGGACCCTACGGGGTGCCCCATAGCTGTGCTGTGCCAGCGCATGGGGTGATGGCAAGCAAGTGGGGCTCCTCAAATCCCACCTCCCCATTGGTGTGACCGTGGCTGCGAGCAGCAGCATCTCCCTATGGAATACCAGGAACCTTGGAGCCTGGAGCCACTCACCCACAGCTGTCCCAGGAGCCTTGCACCAGCCAGGCCGAGGCCAGCAGGATGATGACACGGAGCAAAGCCATCGCTGCCACCACCGCTAAGAGTGACACCAAGGAGGTGACACCAAGGAGGTGACACCAAGGAGCTGCAAGCACCACTGCACCCAAAGCGCAAGTGCCCCGGGGATACGGGCGCTGGATGCAGGTCCCTTGGAGCTGGGGCTGATGTCATAGAGAGGCAGGTTCCATGGGGGGAGCTCCATGGGGAGGGGGGTGGCTCAGGGGTGTCGATGGGGGCTTCCATGGGGAGATGGGGGGGTTCTGATGCGCTTGGGGTGCTCTGAATCCCTATGGGATGCTCTGGAGCTCTGTATGATCTATGGGGTTTTGGGCAGGAACCTTGGGCAGTTAACCCCTAGGGTTAACACCGGTTAGAGGTAACCCTAACCTTAACCCTAACCCTAACCCTAACCCTCAGCCTGGGATTAAACCCGCCCCTAGGGTTAATTCCGATTAGGGTTAATGCTAACCCTAAGCCTAACCCTAACCCTGGGGTTAACTCCACCCCTAGGGTTAACTCCGGTTAGAGGAAACCCTAACCTTAACCCTAACCCTAACCCTAATCCTCAGCCTGGGATTAAACCCGCCCCTAGGGTTAATTCCGATTAGGGTTAATGCTAACCCTAAACCTAACCCTAACCCTGGGGTTATCTCCACCCCTAGGGTTAACTCCGGTTAGAGGTAACCATAACCTTAACCTTAACCCTAACCGTAACCCTAACACCAACCCTAACCCCTAACCGTAACCCTGACCCTAACTCTAAAACCTACCACTAACCCTAAACCTAACCCAGCCTAACCATAACCCTAACTTAATCCTGACTGTAATCCTAACCCTAACCCTGGGGTTAACTCCGTCCCTAGGGTTAACTCTGGTGAAGGTTAACCCTAAACCTAACCCTAATCCTATCCCTAAACCTAATCCTAACTGTAACCCTAACCCGAACCCTAAGGCTCAACCTGGTGTTAACTCCACCCCTGGGGTTAACTCCGGTTACGATTAACCCTATCCCTAACCCTAACACGTAACCCTAAACCTAACCCTGTACCTAACCCTGACCCTGACCCTAACCCTAAACCTAACCCTAATTCGGAACCTAACCCTAACCGTGATCCTAAGCCGTATAATATTCCTGGACCACGACCTGCCGTATCCAACACTTGTGGGTCTCGGCATTGGCCCAAGCCACGTCCATGATTCTGACCATCCTGAACCAATCCGTGGTGAAGCTGGGAGGGAGTGGAAGAGCAGGGATTGGAGCCATAGGACAAGGGCTGGGTTCCAAGAGGGAATTGCAGGCTGGAGATAAGGAAGGGATTCCCTAAGAGGGTGCTGGGGCACTGGGATGGCATGGATGGAGAAGGTTTGGATGCTCCATCCCTGGCAGTGCTGCAGGCCGGCTTGGAGCAAGCTGCTCTATGGAAGGCATCCCTGCCCATGGCAAGGGGTTGGAAGTGGATGATCTCAAGCTCCTTTCCAAGCCACCCCACTCCATGATCCATAACCACTGCATTGCATTCCATTCCATACCATTCCATTTTAATCTCTTCTAATCCATTCTATGGAGAAGAGGGATGGGAAGGAGCCACATTGCGGCTGCTTCCCAAAGGAAAGCAGCGTGCCTTAGGCTCAAGGGCGGTCAAGCTGGAAGCAGCCTTCTCCTGAGCGCTCTTCCCAGTGCATCCAGGATGGGGAAGGGGACGGGATGGGAGCTGCTCCTTGCCTATTCCCTATGGCTGGAATCCCTTCTCCCCCTTACTTTTGGGCGACGAAGCAGTGAGCGGCTGTGAGGACCCATTGAGGGGTGATCATAGAATCATAGAATCATAGAATAGTTAGGGTTGGAAAGGACCTTAAGATCATCTAGTCCAACCCCCCTGCAAGAGCAGGGTAACCTACAGTACATCACACAGGAACTTGTCCAGGCGGGCCTTGAATATCTCCAGTGTAGGAGACTCCACAACCCCCCTGGGCAACCTGTTCCAGTGCTCTGTCACTCTTACAGTAAAGAAGTTCTTCCTGATGTTAACGTGGAACTTCCTATGTTCCAGTTTACACCCATTGCGCCTTGTCCTATCACTGGATATCACTGAAAAAAGCCTAGCTCCATCATCCTGACACCTACCCTTTACATATTTGTAAACATTGATGAGGTCACCCCTCAGTCTCCTCTTCTCCAAGCTAAAGAGACCCAGCTCCCTCAGCCTCTCCTCATAAGGGAGATGTTCCACTCCCTTAATCATCTTTGTGGCTCTGCGCTGGACTCCTTCAAGCAATTCCCTGTCCTTCTTGAACAGAGGGGCCCAGAACTGGACGCAATATTCCAGATGCGGCCTCACCAAGGCTGAGTAGAGGGGGAGGAGAACCTCTCTTGACCTACTAACCACTCCCTTTCTAATGCACCCTAAGATGCCATTTGCCTTCTTGGCCACAAGAGCACATTGCTGGCTCATGGTCATCCTCCTATCCACCAGGACCCCCAGGTCCCTTTCCCCTTCACTACTTTCCAGCAGGTCAACCCCCAACCTGTACTGGTACGTGGGGTTCTTCTTCCCCAGATGCAAGACTCTACACTTGCCCTTGTTAAATTTCATCAAGTTTCTCCCCGCCCAACTCTCCAGCCTGTCCAGGTCTCGCTGAATGGCAGCACAGTCTTCTGGTGTGTCAGCCACTCCTCCCAGTTTTGTGTCATCAGCAAACTTGCTGAGGGTGCACTCAGTTCCCTCATCCAGGTCATTGATGAAAATATTAAACAGCACCGGTCCCAGCACCGACCCCTGAGGAACTCCACTAGTCACAGACCTCCAGCTAGATTCTGCGCCATTGACCACAACTCTCTGCCTTCTTCCTTTCAACCAGTTCTCGATCCACCTCACTACTTGATCGTCAAGCCCACACTTCTTTAGCTTATCTATGAGGATGCTGTGGGAGACAGTATCAAATGCCTTACTGAAATCAAGAAAAACTACATCGACCGCTCTACCATCATCCCTCCACCTAGTCACGTCCTCATAGAAGGCTATAAGGTTGGTCATACATGACTTCCCCCTCATAAAACCATGTTGGCTGTTCTTAATGACCCCCTCATCCTTGATATGCCTAGTGATGGAGTCAAGAATAAGTTGTTCCATCATCTTTCCAGGGATGGAGGTAAGGCTGACCGGTCTATAATTACCCGGGTCCTCCTTCTTGCCCTTCTTACAGATTGGTGTGACCTTTGCCATCCGCCAATCCTCAGGCACCTCGCCCGTTTCCCACGACTTACCAAAGATGATGGAAAGGACCCTACGGGGTGCCCCATAGCTGTGCTGTGCCAGCGCATGGGGTGATGGCAAGCAAGTGGGGCTCCTCAAATCCCACCTCCCCATTGGTGTGACCGTGGCTGCGAGCAGCAGCATCTCCCTATGGAATACCAGGAACCTTGGAGCCTGGAGCCACTCACCCACAGCTGTCCCAGGAGCCTTGCACCAGCCAGGCCGAGGCCAGCAGGATGATGACACGGAGCAAAGCCATCGCTGCCACCACCGCTAAGAGTGACACCAAGGAGGTGACACCAAGGAGGTGACACCAAGGAGCTGCAAGCACCACTGCACCCAAAGCGCAACTGCCCCGGGGATACGGGTGCTGGATGCAGGTCCCTTGGAGCTGGGGCTGATGTCATAGAGAGGCAGGTTCCATGGGGGGAGCTCCATGGGGAGGGGGGTGGCTCAGGGGTGTCGATGGGGGCTTCCATGGGGAGATGGGGGGGTTCTGATGCGCTTGGGGTGCTCTGAATCCCTATGGGATGCTCTGGAGCTCTGTATGATGTATGGGGTCTTGGGCAGGAACCTTGGGCAGTTAACCCCTAGGGTTAACTCCGGTTAGAGGTAACCCTAACCTTAACCCTAACCCTAACCCTAACCCTAACCCTCAGCCTGGGATTAAACCCGCCCCTAGGGTTAATTCCGATTAGGGTTAATGCTAACCCTAAGCCTAACCCTAACCCTGGGGTTAACTCCACCCCTAGGGTTAACTCCGGTTAGAGGAAACCCTAACCTTAACCCTAACCCTAACCCTAATCCTCAGCCTGGGATTAAACCCGCCCCTAGGGTTAATTCCGATTAGGGTTAATGCTAACCCTAAACCTAACCCTAACCCTGGGGTTATCTCCACCCCTAGGGTTAACTCCGGTTAGAGGTAACCATAACCTTAACCTTAACCCTAACCGTAACCCTAACACCAACCCTAACCCCTAACCGTAACCCTGACCCTAACTCTAAAACCTACCACTAACCCTAAACCTAACCCAGCCTAACCATAACCCTAACTTAATCCTGACTGTAATCCTAACCCTAAACCTGGGGTTAACTCCGCCCCTAGGGTTAACTCTGGTGAAGGTTAACCCTAAACCTAACCCTAATCCTATCCCTAAGCCTAATCCTAACTGTAACCCTAACCCGAACCCTAAGGCTCAACCTGGTGTTAACTCCACCCCTGGGGTTAACTCCGGTTACGGTTAACCCTATCCCTAACCCTAACACGTAACCCTAAACCTAACCCTGTACCTAACCCTGACCCTGACCCTAACCCTAAACCTAACCCTAATTCGGAACCTAACCCTAACCGTGATCCTAAGCCGTATAATATTCCTGGACCACGACCTGCCGTATCCAACACTTGTGGGTCTCGGCATTGGCCCAAGCCACGTCCATGATTCTGACCATCATGAACCAATCCGTGGTGAAGCTGGGAGGGAGTGGAAGAGCAGGGATTGGAGCCATAGGACAAGGGCTGGGTTCCAAGAGGGAATTGCAGGCTGGAGATAAGGAAGGGATTCCCTAAGAGGGTGCTGGGGCACTGGGATGGCATGGATGGAGAAGGTTTGGATGCTCCATCCCTGGCAGTGCTGCAGGCCGGCTTGGAGCAAGCTGCTCTATGGAAGGCATCCCTGCCCATGGCAAGGGGTTGGAAGTGGATGATCTCAAGCTCCTTTCCAAGCCACCCCACTCCATGATCCATAACCACTGCATTGCATTCCATTCCATACCATTCCATTTTAATCTCTTCTAATCCATTCTATGGAGAAGAGGGATGGGAAGGAGCCACATTGCGGCTGCTTCCCAAAGGAAAGCAGCGTGCCTTAGGCTCAAGGGCGGTCAAGCTGGAAGCAGCCTTCTCCTGAGCGCTCTTCCCAGTGCATCCAGGATGGGGAAGGGGACGGGATGGGAGCTGCTCCTTGCCTATTCCCTATGGCTGGAATCCCTTCTCCCCCTTACTTTTGGGCGACGAAGCAGTGAGCGGCTGTGAGGACCCATTGAGGGGTGATCATAGAATCATAGAATCATAGAATAGTTAGGGTTGGAAAGGACCTTAAGATCATCTAGTCCAACCCCCCTGCAAGAGCAGGGTAACCTACAGTACATCACACAGGAACTTGTCCAGGCGGGCCTTGAATATCTCCAGTGTAGGAGACTCCACAACCCCCCTGGGCAACCTGTTCCAGTGCTCTGTCACTCTTACAGTAAAGAAGTTCTTCCTGATGTTAACGTGGAACTTCCTATGTTCCAGTTTACACCCATTGCGCCTTGTCCTATCACTGGATATCACTGAAAAAAGCCTAGCTCCATCATCCTGACACCTACCCTTTACATATTTGTAAACATTGATGAGGTCACCCCTCAGTCTCCTCTTCTCCAAGCTAAAGAGACCCAGCTCCCTCAGCCTCTCCTCACAAGGGAGATGTTCCACTCCCTTAATCATCTTTGTGGCTCTGCGCTGGACTCCTTCAAGCAATTCCCTGTCCTTCTTGAACAGAGGGGCCCAGAACTGGACGCAATATTCCAGATGCGGCCTCACCAAGGCTGAGTAGAGGGGGAGGAGAACCTCTCTTGACCTACTAACCACTCCCTTTCTAATGCACCCTAAGATGCCATTTGCCTTCTTGGCCACAAGAGCACATTGCTGGCTCATGGTCATCCTCCTATCCACCAGGACCCCCAGGTCCCTTTCCCCTTCACTACTTTCCAGCAGGTCAACCCCCAACCTGTACTGGTACGTGGGGTTGTTCTTCCCCAGATGCAAGACTCTACACTTGCCCTTGTTAAATTTCATCAAGTTTCTCCCCGCCCAACTCTCCAGCCTGTCCAGGTCTCGCTGAATGGCTGCACAGTCCTCTGGTGTGTCAGCCACTCCTCCCAGTTTTGTGTCATCAGCAAACTTGCTGAGGGTGCACTCAGTTCCCTCATCCAGGTCATTGATGAAAATATTAAACAGCACCGGTCCCAGCACCGACCCCTGAGGAACTCCACTAGTCACAGACCTCCAGCTAGATTCTGCGCCATTGACCACAACTCTCTGCCTTCTTCCTTTCAACCAGTTCTCGATCCACCTCACTACTTGATCGTCAAGCCCACACTTCTTTAGCTTATCTATGAGGATGCTGTGGGAGACAGTATCAAATGCCTTACTGAAATCAAGAAAAACTACATCGACCGCTCTACCATCATCCCTCCACCTAGTCACGTCCTCATAGAAGGCTATAAGGTTGGTCATACATGACTTCCCCCTCATAAAACCATGTTGGCTGTTCTTAATGACCCCCTCATCCTTAATATGCCTAGTGATGGAGTCAAGAATAAGTTGTTCCATCATCTTTCCAGGGATGGAGGTAAGGCTGACCGGTCTATAATTACCCGGGTCCTCCTTCTTGCCCTTCTTACAGATTGGTGTGACCTTTGCCATCCGCCAATCCTCAGGCACCTTGCCCGTTTCCCACGACTTACCAAAGATGATGGAAAGGACCCTACGGGGTGCCCCATAGCTGTGCTGTGCCAGCGCATGGGGTGATGGCAAGCAAGTGGGGCTCCTCAAATCCCACCTCCCCATTGGTGTGACCGTGGCTGCGAGCAGCAGCATCTCCCTATGGAATACCAGGAACCTTGGAGCCTGGAGCCACTCACCCACAGCTGTCCCAGGAGCCTTGCACCAGCCAGGCCGAGGCCAGCAGGATGATGACACGGAGCAAAGCCATCGCTGCCACCACCGCTAAGAGTGACACCAAGGAGGTGACACCAAGGAGGTGACACCAAGGAACTGCAAGCACCACTGCACCCAAAGCGCAACTGCCCCGGGGATACGGGTGCTGGATGCAGGTCCCTTGGAGCTGGGGCTGATGTCATAGAGAGGCAGGTTCCATGGGGGGAGCTCCATGGGGAGGGGGGTGGCTCAGGGGTGTCGATGGGGGCTTCCATGGGGAGATGGGGGGGTTCTGATGCGCTTGGGGTGCTCTGAATCCCTATGGGATGCTCTGGAGCTCTGTATGATCTATGGGGTTTTGGGCAGGAACCTTGGGCAGTTAACCCCTAGGGTTAACTCCGGTTAGAGGTAACCCTAACCTTAACCCTAACCCTAACCCTAACCCTAACCCTCAGCCTGGGATTAAACCCGCCCCTAGGGTTAATTCCGATTAGGGTTAATGCTAACCCTAAGCCTAAGCCTAACCCTGGGGTTAACTCCACCCCTAGGGTTAACTCCGGTTAGAGGAAACCCTAACCTTAACCCTAACCCTAACCCTAATCCTCAGCCTGGGATTAAACTCGCCCCTAGGGTTAATTCCGATTAGGGTTAATGCTAACCCTAAACCTAACCCTAACCCTGGGGTTATCTCCACCCCAAGGGTTAACTCCGGTTAGAGGTAACCATAACCTTAACCTTAACCCTAACCGTAACCCTAACACCAACCCTAACCCCTAACCGTAACCCTGACCCTAACTCTAAAACCTACCACTAACCCTAAACCTAACCCAGCCTAACCATAACCCTAACTTAATCCTGACTGTAATCCTAACCCTAAACCTGGGGTTAACTCCGCCCCTAGGGTTAACTCTGGTGAAGGTTAACCCTAAACCTAACCCTAATCCTATCCCTAAGCCTAATCCTAACTGTAACCCTAACCCGAACCCTAAGGCTCAACCTGGTGTTAACTCCACCCCTGGGGTTAACTCCGGTTACGATTAACCCTATCCCTAACCCTAACACGTAACCCTAAACCTAACCCTGTACCTAACCCTGACCCTGACCCTAACCCTAAACCTAACCCTAATTCGGAACCTAACCCTAACCGTGATCCTAAGCCGTATAATATTCCTGGACCACGACCTGCCGTATCCAACACTTGTGGGTCTCGGCATTGGCCCAAGCCACGTCCATGATTCTGACCATCATGAACCAATCCGTGGTGAAGCTGGGAGGGAGTGGAAGAGCAGGGATTGGAGCCATAGGACAAGGGCTGGGTTCCAAGAGGGAATTGCAGGCTGGAGATAAGGAAGGGATTCCCTAAGAGGGTGCTGGGGCACTGGGATGGCATGGATGGAGAAGGTTTGGATGCTCCATCCCTGGCAGTGCTGCAGGCCGGCTTGGAGCAAGCTGCTCTATGGAAGGCATCCCTGCCCATGGCAAGGGGTTGGAAGTGGATGATCTCAAGCTCCTTTCCAAGCCACCCCACTCCATGATCCATAACCACTGCATTGCATTCCATTCCATACCATTCCATTTTAATCTCTTCTAATCCATTCTATGGAGAAGAGGGATGGGAAGGAGCCACATTGCGGCTGCTTCCCAAAGGAAAGCAGCGTGCCTTAGGCTCAAGGGCGGTCAAGCTGGAAGCAGCCTTCTCCTGAGCGCTCTTCCCAGTGCATCCAGGATGGGGAAGGGGACGGGATGGGAGCTGCTCCTTGCCTATTCCCTATGGCTGGAATCCCTTCTCCCCCTTACTTTTGGGCGACGAAGCAGTGAGCGGCTGTGAGGACCCATTGAGGGGTGATCATAGAATCATAGAATCATAGAATAGTTAGGGTTGGAAAGGACCTTAAGATCATCTAGTCCAACCCCCCTGCAAGAGCAGGGTAACCTACAGTACATCACACAGGAACTTGTCCAGGCGGGCCTTGAATATCTCCAGTGTAGGAGACTCCACAACCCCCCTGGGCAACCTGTTCCAGTGCTCTGTCACTCTTACAGTAAAGAAGTTCTTCCTGATGTTAACGTGGAACTTCCTATGTTCCAGTTTACACCCATTGCGCCTTGTCCTATCACTGGATATCACTGAAAAAAGCCTAGCTCCATCATCCTGACACCTACCCTTTACATATTTGTAAACATTGATGAGGTCACCCCTCAGTCTCCTCTTCTCCAAGCTAAAGAGACCCAGCTCCCTCAGCCTCTCCTCACAAGGGAGATGTTCCACTCCCTTAATCATCTTTGTGGCTCTGCGCTGGACTCCTTCAAGCAATTCCCTGTCCTTCTTGAACAGAGGGGCCCAGAACTGGACGCAATATTCCAGATGCGGCCTCACCAAGGCTGAGTAGAGGGGGAGGAGAACCTCTCTTGACCTACTAACCACTCCCTTTCTAATGCACCCTAAGATGCCATTTGCCTTCTTGGCCACAAGAGCACATTGCTGGCTCATGGTCATCCTCCTATCCACCAGGACCCCCAGGTCCCTTTCCCCTTCACTACTTTCCAGCAGGTCAACCCCCAACCTGTACTGGTACGTGGGGTTGTTCTTCCCCAGATGCAAGACTCTACACTTGCCCTTGTTAAATTTCATCAAGTTTCTCCCCGCCCAACTCTCCAGCCTGTCCAGGTCTCGCTGAATGGCTGCACAGTCCTCTGGTGTGTCAGCCACTCCTCCCAGTTTTGTGTCATCAGCAAACTTGCTGAGGGTGCACTCAGTTCCCTCATCCAGGTCATTGATGAAAATATTAAACAGCACCGGTCCCAGCACCGACCCCTGAGGAACTCCACTAGTCACAGACCTCCAGCTAGATTCTGCGCCATTGACCACAACTCTCTGCCTTCTTCCTTTCAACCAGTTCTCGATCCACCTCACTACTTGATCGTCAAGCCCACACTTCTTTAGCTTATCTATGAGGATGCTGTGGGAGACAGTATCAAATGCCTTACTGAAATCAAGAAAAACTACATCGACCGCTCTACCATCATCCCTCCACCTAGTCACGTCCTCATAGAAGGCTATAAGGTTGGTCATACATGACTTCCCCCTCATAAAACCATGTTGGCTGTTCTTAATGACCCCCTCATCCTTGATATGCCTAGTGATGGAGTCAAGAATAAGTTGTTCCATCATCTTTCCAGGGATGGAGGTAAGGCTGACCGGTCTATAATTACCCGGGTCCTCCTTCTTGCCCTTCTTACAGATTGGTGTGACCTTTGCCATCCGCCAATCCTCAGGCACCTCGCCCGTTTCCCACGACTTACCAAAGATGATGGAAAGGACCCTACGGGGTGCCCCATAGCTGTGCTGTGCCAGCGCATGGGGTGATGGCAAGCAAGTGGGGCTCCTCAAATCCCACCTCCCCATTGGTGTGACCGTGGCTGCGAGCAGCAGCATCTCCCTATGGAATACCAGGAACCTTGGAGCCTGGAGCCACTCACCCACAGCTGTCCCAGGAGCCTTGCACCAGCCAGGCCGAGGCCATCAGGATGATGACACGGAGCAAAGCCATCGCTGCCACCACCGCTAAGAGTGACACCAAGGAGGTGACACCAAGGAGCTGCAAGCACCACTGCACCCAAAGCGCAACTGCCCCGGGGATACGGGTGCTGGATGCAGGTCCCTTGGAGCTGGGGCTGATGTCATAGAGAGGCAGGTTCCATGGGGGGAGCTCCATGGGGAGGGGGGTGGCTCAGGGGTGTCGATGGGGGCTTCCATGGGGAGATGGGGGGGTTCTGATGCGCTTGGGTTGCTCTGAATCCCTATGGGATGCTCTGGAGCTCTGTAAGATGTATGGGGTTTTGGGCAGGAACCTTGGGCAGTTAACCCCTAGGGTTAACTCCGGTTAGAGGTAACCCTAACCTTAACCCTAACCCTAACCCTAACCCTAACCCTAACCCTCAGCCTGGGATTAAACCCGCCCCTAGGGTTAATTCCGATTAGGGTTAATGCTAACCCTAAGCCTAAGCCTAACCCTGGGGTTAACTCCACCCCTAGGGTTAACTCCGGTTAGAGGAAACCCTAACCTTAACCCTAACCCTAACCCTAATCCTCAGCCTGGGATTAAACCCGCCCCTAGGGTTAATTCCGATTAGGGTTAATGCTAACCCTAAACCTAACCCTAACCCTGGGGTTATCTCCACCCCTAGGGTTAACTCCGGTTAGAGGTAACCCTAACCTTAACCTTAACCCTAACCGTAACCCTAACACCAACCCTAACCCCTAACCGTAACCCTGACCCTAACTCTAAAACCTACCACTAACCCTAATCCTAACCCAGCCTAACCATAACCCTAACTTAATCCTGACTGTAATCCTAACCCTAAACCTGGGGTTAACTCCGCCCCTAGGGTTAACTCTGGTGAAGGTTAACCCTAAACCTAACCCTAATCCTATCCCTAAGCCTAATCCTAACTGTAACCCTAACCTGAACCCTAAGGCTCAACCTGGTGTTAACTCCACCCCTGGGGTTAACTCCGGTTACGGTTAACCCTAACCCTAACACTAACACGTAACCCTAAACCTAACCCTGTACCTAACCCTGACCCTGACCCTAACCCTAAACCTAACCCTAATTCGGAACCTAACCCTAACCGTGATCCTAAGCCGTATAATATTCCTGGACCACGACCTGCCATATCCAACACTTGTGGGTCTCGGCATTGGCCCAAGCCACGTCCATGATTCTGAGCATCATGAACCAATCCGTGGTGAAGCTGGGAGGGAGTGGAAGAGCAGGGATTGGAGCCATAGGACAAGGGCTGATGGGTTCCGAGAGGGAATTGCAGGCTGGAGATAAGGAAGGGATTCCCTAAGAGGGTGCTGGGGCACTGGGATGGCATGGATGGAGAAGGTTTGGATGCTCCATCCCTGGCAGTGCTGCAGGCCGGCTTGGAGCAAGCTGCTCTATGGAAGGCATCCCTGCCAATGGCAAGGGGTTGGAAGTGGATGATCTCAAGCTCCTTTCCAAGCCACCCCACTCCATGATCCATAACCACTGCATTGCATTCCATTCCATACCATTCCATTCCATTTTAATCTCTTCTAATCCATTCTATGGAGAAGAGGGATGGGAAGGAGCCAAATTGCAGCTGCTTCCCAAAGGAAAGCAGCGTGCCTTAGGCTCAAGGGCGGTCAAGCTGGAAGCAGCCTTCTCCTGAGCGCTCTTCCCAGTGCATCCAGGATGGGGAAGGGGACGGGATGGGAGCTGCTCCTTGCCTATTCCCTATGGCTGGAATCCCTTCTCCCCCTTACTTTTGGGCGACAAAGCAGTGAGCGGCTGTGAGGACCCATTGAGGGGTGATCATAGAATCATAGAATCATAGAATAGTTAGGGTTGGAAAGGACCTTAAGATCATCTAGTCCAACCCCCCTGCAAGAGCAGGGTAACCTACAGTACATCACACAGGAACTTGTCCAGGCGGGCCTTGAATATCTCCAGTGTAGGAGACTCCACAACCCCCCTGGGCAACCTGTTCCAGTGCTCTGTCACTCTTACAGTAAAGAAGTTCTTCCTGATGTTAACGTGGAACTTCCTATGTTCCAGTTTACACCCATTGCGCCTTGTCCTATCACTGGATATCACTGAAAAAAGCCTAGCTCCATCATCCTGACACCTACCCTTTACATATTTGTAAACATTGATGAGGTCACCCCTCAGTCTCCTCTTCTCCAAGCTAAAGAGACCCAGCTCCCTCAGCCTCTCCTCACAAGGGAGATGTTCCACTCCCTTAATCATCTTTGTGGCTCTGCGCTGGACTCCTTCAAGCAATTCCCTGTCCTTCTTGAACAGAGGGGCCCAGAACTGGACGCAATATTCCAGATGCGGCCTCACCAAGGCTGAGTAGAGGGGGAGGAGAACCTCTCTTGACCTACTAACCACTCCCTTTCTAATGCACCCTAAGATGCCATTTGCCTTCTTGGCCACAAGAGCACATTGCTGGCTCATGGTCATCCTCCTATCCACCAGGACCCCCAGGTCCCTTTCCCCTTCACTACTTTCCAGCAGGTCAACCCCCAACCTGTACTGGTACGTGGGGTTGTTCTTCCCCAGATGCAAGACTCTACACTTGCCCTTGTTAAATTTCATCAAGTTTCTCCCCGCCCAACTCTCCAGCCTGTCCAGGTCTCGCTGAATGGCTGCACAGTCCTCTGGTGTGTCAGCCACTCCTCCCAGTTTTGTGTCATCAGCAAACTTGCTGAGGGTGCACTCAGTTCCCTCATCCAGGTCATTGATGAAAATATTAAACAGCACCGGTCCCAGCACCGACCCCTGAGGAACTCCACTAGTCACAGACCTCCAGCTAGATTCTGCGCCATTGACCACAACTCTCTGCCTTCTTCCTTTCAACCAGTTCTCGATCCACCTCACTACTTGATCGTCAAGCCCACACTTCTTTAGCTTATCTATGAGGATGCTATGGGAGACAGTATCAAATGCCTTACTGAAATCAAGAAAAACTACATCGACTGCTCTACCATCATCCCTCCACCTAGTCACTTCCTCATAGAAGGCTATAAGGTTGGTCATACATGACTTCCCCCACATAAAACCATGTTGGCTGTTCTTAATGACCCCCTCATCCTTGATATGCCTAGTGATGGAGTCAAGAATAAGTTGTTCCATCATCTTTCCAGGGATGGAGGTAAGGCTGACCGGTCTATAATTACCCGGGTCCTCCTTCTTGCCCTTCTTATAGATTGCTGTGACCTTTGCCATCCGCCAATCCTCAGGCACCTCGCCCGTTTCCCACGACTTACCAAAGATGATGGAAAGGACCCTACGGGGTGCCCCATAGCTGTGCTGTGCCAGCGCATGGGGTGATGGCAAGCAAGTGGGGCTCCTCAAATCCCACCTCCCCATTGGTGTGACCGTGGCTGCGAGCAGCAGCATCTCCCTATGGAATACCAGGAACCTTGGAGCCTGGAGCCACTCACCCACAGCTGTCCCAGGAGCCTTGCACCAGCCAGGCCGAGGCCAGCAGGATGATGACACGGAGCAAAGCCATCGCTGCCACCACCGCTAAGAGTGACACCAAGGAGGTGACACCAAGGAGGTGACACCAAGGAGCTGCAAGCACCACTGCACCCAAAGCGCAACTGCCCCGGGGATACGGGTGCTGGATGCAGGTCCCTTGGAGCTGGGGCTGATGTCATAGAGAGGCAGGTTCCATGGGGGGAGCTCCATGGGGAGGGGGGTGGCTCAGGGGTGTCGATGGGGGCTTCCATGGGGAGATGGGGGGGTTCTGATGCGCTTGGGGTGCTCTGAATCCCTATGGGATGCTCTGGAGCTCTGTATGATGCATGGGGTTTTGGGCAGGAACCTTGGGCAGTTAACCCCTAGGGTTAACTCCGGTTAGAGGTAACCCTAACCTTAACCCTAACCCTAACCCTAACCCTAACCCTCAGCCTGGGATTAAACCCGCCCCTAGGGTTAATTCCGATTAGGGTTAATGCTAACCCTAAGCCTAAGCCTAACCCTGGGGTTAACTCCACCCCTAGGGTTAACTCCGGTTAGAGGAAACCCTAACCTTAACCCTAACCCTAACCCTAATCCTCAGCCTGGGATTAAACCCGCCCCTAGGGTTAATTCCGATTAGGGTTAATGCTAACCCTAAACCTAACCCTAACCCTGGGGTTATCTCCACCCCTAGGGTTAACTCCGGTTAGAGGTAACCCTAACCTTAACCTTAACCCTAACCGTAACCCTAACACCAACCCTAACCCCTAACCGTAACCCTGACCCTAACTCTAAAACCTACCACTAACCCTAATCCTAACCCAGCCTAACCATAACCCTAACTTAATCCTGACTGTAATCCTAACCCTAAACCTGGGGTTAACTCCGCCCCTAGGGTTAACTCTGGTGAAGGTTAACCCTAAACCTAACCCTAATCCTATCCCTAAGCCTAATCCTAACTGTAACCCTAACCTGAACCCTAAGGCTCAACCTGGTGTTAACTCCACCCCTGGGGTTAACTCCGGTTACGGTTAACCCTAACCCTAACCCTAACACGTAACCCTAAACCTAACCCTGTACCTAACCCTGACCCTGACCCTAACCCTAAACCTAACCCTAATTCGGAACCTAACCCTAACCGTGATCCTAAGCCGTATAATATTCCTGGACCACGACCTGCCGTATCCAACACTTGTGGGTCTCGGCATTGGCCCAAGCCACATCCATGATTCTGACCATCATGAAGCAATCCGTGGTGAAGCTGGGAGGGAGTGGAAGAGCAGGGATTGGAGCCATAGGACAAGGGCTGATGGGTTCCGAGAGGGAATTGCAGGCTGGAGATAAGGAAGGGATTCCCTAAGAGGGTGCTGGGGCACTGGGATGGCATGGATGGAGAAGGTTTGGATGCTCCATCCCTGGCAGTGCTGCAGGCCGGCTTGGAGCAAGCTGCTCTATGGAAGGCATCCCTGCCAATGGCAAGGGGTTGGAAGTGGATGATCTCAAGCTCCTTTCCAAGCCACCCCACTCCATGATCCATAACCACTGCATTGCATTCCATTCCATACCATACCATTCCATTTTAATCTCTTCTAATCCATTCTATGGAGAAGAGGGATGGGAAGGAGCCAAATTGCAGCTGCTTCCCAAAGGAAAGCAGCGTGCCTTAGGCTCAAGGGCGGTCAAGCTGGAAGCAGCCTTCTCCTGAGCGCTCTTCCCAGTGCATCCAGGATGGGGAAGGGGACGGGATGGGAGCTGCTCCTTGCCTATTCCCTATGGCTGGAATCCCTTCTCCCCCTTACTTTTGGGCGACGAAGCAGTGAGCGGCTGTGAGGACCCATTGAGGGGTGATCACAGAATCATAGAATCATAGAATAGTTAGGGTTGGAAAGGACCTTAAGATCATCTAGTCCAAACCCCCTGCAAGAGCAGGGTAACCTACAGTACATCACACAGGAACTTGTCCAGGCGGGCCTTGAATATCTCCAGTGTAGGAGACTCCACAACCCCCCTGGGCAACCTGTTCCAGTGCTCTGTCACTCTTACAGTAAAGAAGTTCTTCCTGATGTTAACGTGGAACTTCCTATGTTCCAGTTTACACCCATTGCCCCTTGTCCTATCACTGGATATCACTGAAAAAAGCCTAGCTCCATCATCCTGACACCTACCCTTTACATATTTGTAAACATTGATGAGGTCACCCCTCAGTCTCTTCTTCTCCAAGCTAAAGAGACCCAGCTCCCTCAGCCTCTCCTCACAAGGGAGATGTTCTACTCCCTTAATCATCTTTGTGGCTCTGCGCTGGACTCCTTCAAGCAATTCCCTGTCCTTCTTGAACAGAGGGGCCCAGAACTGGACGCAATATTCCAGATGCGGCCTCACCAAGGCTGAGTAGAGGGGGAGGAGAACCTCTCTTGACCTACTAACCACTCCCTTTCTAATGCACCCTAAGATGCCATTTGCCTTCTTGGCCACAAGAGCACATTGCTGGCTCATGGTCATCCTCCTATCCACCAGGACCCCCAGGTCCCTTTCCCCTTCACTACTTTCCAGCAGGTCAACCACCAACCTGTACTGGTACGTGGGGTTGTTCTTCCCCAGATGCAAGACTCTACACTTGCCCTTGTTAAATTTCATCAAGTTTCTCCCCGCCCAACTCTCCAGCCTGTCCAGGTCTCGCTGAATGGCTGCACAGTCCTCTGGTGTGTCAGCCACTCCTCCCAGTTTTGTGTCATCAGCAAACTTGCTGAGGGTGCACTCAGTTCCCTCATCCAGGTCATTGATGAAAATATTAAACAGCACCGGTCCCAGCACCGACCCCTGAGGAACTCCACTAGTCACAGACCTCCAGCTAGATTCTGCGCCATTGACCACAACTCTCTGCCTTCTTCCTTTCAACCAGTTCTCGATCCACCTCACTACTTGATCGTCAAGCCCACACTTCTTTAGCTTATCTATGAGGATGCTATGGGAGACAGTATCAAATGCCTTACTGAAATCAAGAAAAACTACATCGACTGCTCTACCATCATCCCTCCACCTAGTCACTTCCTCATAGAAGGCTATAAGGTTGGTCATACATGACTTCCCCCTCATAAAACCATGTTGGCTGTTCTTAATGACCCCCTCATCATTAATATGCCTAGTGATGGAGTCAAGAATAAGTTGTTCCATCATCTTTCCAGGGATGGAGGTAAGGCTGACCGGTCTATAATTACCCGGGTCCTCCTTCTTGCCCTTCTTATAGATTGCTGTGACCTTTGCCATCCGCCAATCCTCAGGCACCTCGCCCGTTTCCCACGACTTACCAAAGATGATGGAAAGGACCCTACGGGGTGCCCCATAGCTGTGCTGTGCCAGCGCATGGGGTGATGGCAAGCAAGTGGGGCTCCTCAAATCCCACCTCCCCATTGGTGTGACCGTGGCTGCGAGCAGCAGCATCTCCCTATGGAATACCAGGAACCTTGGAGCCTGGAGCCACTCACCCACAGCTGTCCCAGGAGCCTTGCACCAGCCAGGCCGAGGCCATCAGGATGATGACACGGAGCAAAGCCATCGCTGCCACCACCGCTAAGAGTGACACCAAGGAGGTGACACCAAGGAGGTGACACCAAGGAGCTGCAAGCACCACTGCACCCAAAGCGCAACTGCCCCGGGGATACGGGTGCTGGATGCAGGTCCCTTGGAGCTGGGGCTGATGTCATAGAGAGGCAGGTTCCATGGGGGGAGCTCCATGGGGAGGGGGGTTTCTCGGGGGTGGCTCAGGGGTATCGATGGGGGCTTCCATGGGGAGATGGGGGGGTTCTGATGCACTTGGGGTGCTCTGAATCCCTATGGGATGCTCTGGAGCTCTGTATGATGTATGGGGTTTTGGGCAGGAACCTTGGGCAGTTAACCCCTAGGGTTAACTCCGGTTAGAGGTAACCCTAACCTTAACCCTAACCCTAACCCTAACCCTAACCCTAACCCTCAGCCTGGGATTAAACCCGCCCCTAGGGTTAATTCCGATTAGGGTTTATGCTAACCCTAAACCTAAGCCTAACCCTGGGGTTAACTCCACCCCTAGGGTTAACTCCGGTTAGAGGAAACCCTAACCTTAACCCTAACCCTAACTCTAACCCTCAGCCTGGGATTAAACCCGCCCCTAGGGTTAATTCCGATTAGGGTTAATGCTAACCTGTCCTGGGTTGAGCAGCAGCAGTCATTTTTGTCCTTCTTAGGAGCTAGTACAGTGCTGTGTTTTGATCTTTTGGCCTTGGAACAGTGGTGATAACGCCGATGTTTTCAGTTGCTGCTCGAATGTTTGGTCTGGCCAAGGACTTTCTGAGCCTCCTGCTCTGCCAGGGAGGAGGGGAGGCCGGGAGGAAGCAGAGACAGGACACCTGACCCAAACTAACCAGAGAGGTATTCCATACCATAGCACGTCATGCCCAGGAGGTAACTTGGAGTTACCCGGAAGGGTTGGGACTGGAGGGTTGGAGAAGGTATCGGTCGGTGCTTGGCTGGGGGGAGTGGGGTGAGTTATTGGTCGGCTGGTGTTGAGGTGTTGTATTCTTTCCTCTTGTTATTTCCTTTAGCACTATTATTATTGGTGGTAGCAGTAGTGATTTGTGTTATACCTTAGTTACTAAACTGTTCTTATCTCAACCCGTGGGAGTTGCATTCTTTTTGATTCTCCTCTCCGTCCCTCCAGAAGCAGGGGGAGGGCAAGAAGGGGGGGGAGTGAGTGGACGAGGTTTGTGGTTGGGTTTAAACCACGACAGTTCTTTTTGGCGCCCAACGTGGGGCACGAAGGGTTGAGATAACGACGGAGATGATCAGATTAATAGTCGTCACAGTGCTGATTTATTGGCTCTCAAAGTTGTTTCTCTTGCTCTCAGCGCTTCAGAATGTAGTACATTACATAGAGCCGGTATTCCCTGTGTTCGTGTTTATCAAGTGTGGGGCTTGGGCTAAGGTTTTTGTTTCACTGTACTTTATGGCAATGGCTTGTAATACGGGTGGGCTCCAGCAGCAGGGAGAGATGGACGTGGCTGTGGACTTGTACCCGGCCGTCCTGCTGTTCTTCACCATCCTGGCCCTTGTCCTTGCCTCTGTCTTTGTGAAGCTGCGGGGAGCCGAGGGGGAGCGGCCCCGGGAGCTGGCGGCGGCCGAAGCGGCCCGGGAGAGCGGCCCCGGGGACCAGGCGGCGGCGGGAGCGGGGCCGGAGGCCGGGAGGAAGGCGGCTGCTGAGCAGCGGGAGGAGGCGGCCGAGGAGCCGAGCCCCGTGGAGGAGCCGAGCCCCGCGGCCGAGCCCAGCCCCGCGGAGGAGCCGAGCCTCGTGGCGGCCGAGAGCGTCCCTCGGAAGCCGCCCGCAGAGCCGCAGGAGGATGCAGGAGCCCAGGCAGCATTTCCCAGCACGGCAGAGGAGGAAGAGAGAAGCTGGTGGTGGGAGAGCCGGCAGGCACAGCAGCTGCACCAGCCCCAAGGACAAGCACAGCAGCATCGTTTGAGAGTTCTGAAGGGTTTGAATGGCCTTTGGGTACCCTTGAGACCTGCCTGCTGATTGTGACGGGGATCAGCATGTTGGCACACACACAGAGCGTGTTCTACCCACGGCCATTTTGTCTGATCTCAGAAGTTAAGCAGAGTCAGGTTTGCTTCTTGTCTGGGGTTAGACAACAATATGGGAGGACCAAGAGATCTTCCCCAAGGCTGGACAGCCGTGAGTGGCAGAGTGTGTGGGACAGTATGAGCGAGTATCTGGTCCACTGGGCCCCTCCAGTGCTTTGGAAGCGTCGGAGATGGAAGGCAGCTCTATGGAGTCCCCAGCAACAAGCTGCAGAAACTGCTGAAGGGGACAGTGAATTATTTCGAGCCTGGTGGGCCATGACACTTCAGGCCATCAGGGCAGAGATGCAACATAGAGATGGACTCATGATCGAGGGGTGGACTTAGCAATGGACACTATTGCCCAGGTTATTCACCAGTGTGAACACTGCACACAGCCTCTCCTGCTCTGAGAGACTGTAACAAGAGATGAAGCCTGACATCATGGACCAGATGGACTCAGCAGCTTTATAGGTCCATGCACTAAGAAATGATGTTTTTCCCTGTGTATATGTAGATGTATATATATATGTAAGAGTGATGGCATATTGAAGATGTGGGATCTGAGCATGACGTGAATGGTATGGAATAAGGGGTGGATAATGTCCTGGGTTGAGCAGCAGCAGTCATTTTTCTCCTTCTTAGGAGCTAGTACAGTGCTGTGTTTTGATCTTTTGGCCTTGGAACAGTGGTGATAACGCCGATGTTTTCAGTTGCTGCTCGAATGTTTGGTCTGGCCAAGGACTTTCTGAGCCTCCTGCTCTGCCAGGGAGGAGGGGAGGCCGGGAGGAAGCAGAGACAGGACACCTGACCCAAACTAACCAGAGAGGTATTCCATACCATAGCACGTCATGCCCAGGAGGTAACTTGGAGTTACCCGGAAGGGTTAGGACTGGAGGGTTGGAGAAGGTATCGGTCGGTGCTTGGCTGGGGGGAGTGGGGTGAGTTATTGGTCGGCTGGTGTTGAGGTGTTGTATTCTTTCCTCTTGTTATTTCCTTTAGCACTATTATTATTGGTGGTAGCAGCAGTGATTTGTGTTATACCTTAGTTACTAAACTGTTCTTATCTCAACCCGTGGGAGTTGCATTCTTTTTGATTCTCCTCTCCGTCCCTCCAGAAGCAGGGGGAGGGCAAGAAGGGGGGGGAGTGAGTGGACGAGGTTTGTGGTTGGGTTTAAACCACGACATAACCCTAAACCTAACCCTAACCCTGGGGTTATCTCCAACCCTAGGGTTAACTCCGGTTAGAGGTAAACCTAACCTTAACCTTAACCCTAACCGTAACCCTAACACCAACCCTAACCCCTAACCGTAACCCTGACCCTAACTCTAAAACCTACCACTAACCCTAATCCTAACCCAGCCTAACCATAACCCTAACTTAATCCTGACCGTAATCCTAACCCTAAACCTGGGGTTAACTCCGCCCCTAGGGTTAACTCTGGTGAAGGTTAACCCTAAACCTAACCCTAATCCTATCCCTAAACCTAATCCTAACTGTAACCCTAACCCGAACCCTAAGGCTCAACCTGGTGTTAACTCCACCCCTGGGGTTAACTCCGGTTACGGTTAACCCTAACCCTAACCCTATCCCTAACCCTAACACGTAACCCTAAACCTAACCCTGTACCTAACCCTGACCCTGACCATAACCCTAAACCTAACCCTAATTCGGAACCTAACCCTAACCGTGATCCTAAGCCGTATAATATTCCTGGACCACGACCTGCCGTATCCAACACTTGTGGGTCTCGGCATTGGCCCAAGCCACGTCCATGATTCTGAGCATCATGAACCAATCCGTGGTGAAGCTGGGAGGGAGTGGAAGAGCAGGGATTGGAGCCATAGGACAAGGGCTGATGGGTTCCAAGAGGGAATTGCAGGCTGGAGATAAGGAAGGGATTCCCTAAGAGGGTGCTGGGGCACTGGGATGGCATGGATGGAGAAGGTTTGGATGCTCCATCCCTGGCAGTGCTGCAGGCCGGCTTGGAGCAAGCTGCTCTATGGAAGGCATCCCTGCCAATGGCAAGGGGTTGGAAGTGGATGATCTCAAGCTCCTTTCCAAGCCACCCCACTCCATGATCCATAACCACTGCATTGCATTCCATTCCATACCATTCCATTCCATTTTAATCTCTTCTAATCCATTCTATGGAGAAGAGGGATGGGAAGGAGCCAAATTGCAGCTGCTTCCCAAAGGAAAGCAGCGTGCCTTAGGCTCAAGGGCGGTCAAGCTGGAAGCAGCCTTCTCCTGAGCGCTCTTCCCAGTGCATCCAGGATGGGGAAGGGGACGGGATGGGAGCTGCTCCTTGCCTATTCCCTATGGCTGGAATCCCTTCTCCCCCTTACTTTTGGGCGACAAAGCAGTGAGCGGCTGTGAGGACCCATTGAGGGGTGATCATAGAATCATAGAATCATAGAATAGTTAGGGTTGGAAAGGACCTTAAGATCATCTAGTCCAACCCCCCTGCAAGAGCAGGGTAACCTACAGTACATCACACAGGAACTTGTCCAGGCGGGCCTTGAATATCTCCAGTGTAGGAGACTCCACAACCCCCCTGGGCAACCTGTTCCAGTGCTCTGTCACTCTTACAGTAAAGAAGTTCTTCCTGATGTTAACGTGGAACTTCCTATGTTCCAGTTTACACCCATTGCGCCTTGTCCTATCACTGGATATCACTGAAAAAAGCCTAGCTCCATCATCCTGACACCTACCCTTTACATATTTGTAAACATTGATGAGGTCACCCCTCAGTCTCCTCTTCTCCAAGCTAAAGAGACCCAGCTCCCTCAGCCTCTCCTCACAAGGGAGATGTTCCACTCCCTTAATCATCTTTGTGGCTCTGCGCTGGACTCCTTCAAGCAATTCCCTGTCCTTCTTGAACAGAGGGGCCCAGAACTGGACGCAATATTCCAGATGCGGCCTCACCAAGGCTGAGTAGAGGGGGAGGAGAACCTCTCTTGACCTACTAACCACTCCCTTTCTAATGCACCCTAAGATGCCATTTGCCTTCTTGGCCACAAGAGCACATTGCTGGCTCATGGTCATCCTCCTATCCACCAGGACCCCCAGGTCCCTTTCCCCTTCACTACTTTCCAGCAGGTCAACCCCCAACCTGTACTGGTACGTGGGGTTGTTCTTCCCCAGATGCAAGACTCTACACTTGCCCTTGTTAAATTTCATCAAGTTTCTCCCCGCCCAACTCTCCAGCCTGTCCAGGTCTCGCTGAATGGCTGCACAGTCCTCTGGTGTGTCAGCCACTCCTCCCAGTTTTGTGTCATCAGCAAACTTGCTGAGGGTGCACTCAGTTCCCTCATCCAGGTCATTGATGAAAATATTAAACAGCACCGGTCCCAGCACCGACCCCTGAGGAACTCCACTAGTCACAGACCTCCAGCTAGATTCTGCGCCATTGACCACAACTCTCTGCCTTCTTCCTTTCAACCAGTTCTCGATCCACCTCACTACTTGATCGTCAAGCCCACACTTCTTTAGCTTATCTATGAGGATGCTATGGGAGACAGTATCAAATGCCTTACTGAAATCAAGAAAAACTACATCGACTGCTCTACCATCATCCCTCCACCTAGTCACTTCCTCATAGAAGGCTATAAGGTTGGTCATACATGACTTCCCCCTCATAAAACCATGTTGGCTGTTCTTAATGACCCCCTCATCATTAATATGCCTAGTGATGGAGTCAAGAATAAGTTGTTCCATCATCTTTCCAGGGATGGAGGTAAGGCTGACCGGTCTATAATTACCCGGGTCCTCCTTCTTGCCCTTCTTATAGATTGGTGTGACCTTTGCCATCCGCCAATCCTCAGGCACCTCGCCCGTTTCCCACGACTTACCAAAGATGATGGAAAGGACCCTACGGGGTGCCCCATAGCTGTGCTGTGCCAGCGCATGGGGTGATGGCAAGCAAGTGGGGCTCCTCAAATCCCACCTCCCCATTGGTGTGACCGTGGCTGCGAGCAGCAGCATCTCCCTATGGAATACCAGGAACCTTGGAGCCTGGAGCCACTCACCCACAGCTGTCCCAGGAGCCTTGCACCAGCCAGGCCGAGGCCAGCAGGATGATGACACGGAGCAAAGCCATCGCTGCCACCACCGCTAAGAGTGACACCAAGGAGGTGACACCAAGGAGGTGACACCAAGGAGCTGCAAGCACCACTGCACCCAAAGCGCAACTGCCCCGGGGATACGGGTGCTGGATGCAGGTCCCTTGGAGCTGGGGCTGATGTCATAGAGAGGCAGGTTCCATGGGGGGAGCTCCATGGGGAGGGGGGTGGCTCAGGGGTGTCGATGGGGGCTTCCATGGGGAGATGGGGGGGTTCTGATGCGCTTGGGGTGCTCTGAATCCCTATGGGATGCTCTGGAGCTCTGTATGATGCATGGGGTTTTGGGCAGGAACCTTGGGCAGTTAACCCCTAGGGTTAACTCCGGTTAGAGGTAACCCTAACCTTAACCCTAACCCTAACCCTAACCCTAACCCTCAGCCTGGGATTAAACCCGCCCCTAGGGTTAATTCCGATTAGGGTTTATGCTAACCCTAAGCCTAAGCCTAACCCTGGGGTTAACTCCACCCCTAGGGTTAACTCCGGTTAGAGGAAACCCTAACCTTAACCCTAACCCTAACTCTAACCCTCAGCCTGGGATTAAACCCGCCCCTAGGGTTAATTCCGATTAGGGTTAATGCTAACCTGTCCTGGGTTGAGCAGCAGCAGTCATTTTTGTCCTTCTTAGGAGCTAGTACAGTGCTGTGTTTTGATCTTTTGGCCTTGGAACAGTGGTGATAACGCCGATGTTTTCAGTTGCTGCTCGAATGTTTGGTCTGGCCAAGGACTTTCTGAGCCTCCTGCTCTGCCAGGGAGGAGGGGAGGCCGGGAGGAAGCAGAGACAGGACACCTGACCCAAACTAACCAGAGAGGTATTCCATACCATAGCACGTCATGCCCAGGAGGTAACTTGGAGTTACCCGGAAGGGTTGGGACTGGAGGGTTGGAGAAGGTATCGGTCGGTGCTTGGCTGGGGGGAGTGGGGTGAGTTATTGGTCGGCTGGTGTTGAGGTGTTGTATTCTTTCCTCTTGTTATTTCCTTTAGCACTATTATTATTGGTGGTAGCAGTAGTGATTTGTGTTATACCTTAGTTACTAAACTGTTCTTATCTCAACCCGTGGGAGTTGCATTCTTTTTGATTCTCCTCTCCGTCCCTCCAGAAGCAGGGGGAGGGCAAGAAGGGGGGGGAGTGAGTGGACGAGGTTTGTGGTTGGGTTTAAACCACGACAGTTCTTTTTGGCGCCCAACGTGGGGCACGAAGGGTTGAGATAACGACGGAGATGATCAGATTAATAGTCGTCACAGTGCTGATTTATTGGCTCTCAAAGTTGTTTCTCTTGCTCTCAGCGCTTCAGAATGTAGTACATTACATAGAGCCGGTATTCCCTGTGTTCGTGTTTATCAAGTGTGGGGCTTGGGCTAAGGTTTTTGTTTCACTGTACTTTATGGCAATGGCTTGTAATACGGGTGGGCTCCAGCAGCAGGGAGAGATGGACGTGGCCGTGGACTTGTACCCGGCCGTCCTGCTGTTCTTCACCATCCTGGCCCTTGTCCTTGCCTCTGTCTTTGTGAAGCTGCGGGGAGCCGAGGGGGAGCGGCCCCGGGAGCTGGCGGCGGCCGAAGCGGCCCGGGAGAGCGGCCCCGGGGACCAGGCGGCGGCGGGAGCGGGGCCGGAGGCCGGGAGGAAGGCGGCTGCTGAGCAGCGGGAGGAGGCGGCCGAGGAGCCGAGCCCCGTGGAGGAGCCGAGCCCCGCGGCCGAGCCCAGCCCCGCGGAGGAGCCGAGCCTCGTGGCGGCCGAGAGCGTCCCTCGGAAGCCGCCCGCAGAGCCGCAGGAGGATGCAGGAGCCCAGGCAGCATTTCCCAGCACGGCAGAGGAGGAAGAGAGAAGCTGGTGGTGGGAGAGCCGGCAGGCACAGCAGCTGCACCAGCCCCAAGGACAAGCACAGCAGCATCGTTTGAGAGTTCTGAAGGGTTTGAATGGCCTTTGGGTACCCTTGAGACCTGCCTGCTGATTGTGACGGGGATCAGCATGTTGGCACACACACAGAGCGTGTTCTACCCACGGCCATTTTGTCTGATCTCAGAAGTTAAGCAGAGTCAGGTTTGCTTCTTGTCTGGGGTTAGACAACAATATGGGAGGACCAAGAGATCTTCCCCAAGGCTGGACAGCCGTGAGTGGCAGAGTGTGTGGGACAGTATGAGCGAGTATCTGGTCCACTGGGCCCCTCCAGTGCTTTGGAAGCGTCGGAGATGGAAGGCAGCTCTATGGAGTCCCCAGCAACAAGCTGCAGAAACTGCTGAAGGGGACAGTGAATTATTTCGAGCCTGGTGGGCCATGACACTTCAGGCCATCAGGGCAGAGATGCAACATAGAGATGGACTCATGATCGAGGGGTGGACTTAGCAATGGACACTATTGCCCAGGTTATTCACCAGTGTGAACACTGCACACAGCCTCTCCTGCTCTGAGAGACTGTAACAAGAGATGAAGCCTGACATCATGGACCAGATGGACTCAGCAGCTTTATAGGTCCATGCACTAAGAAATGATGTTTTTCCCTGTGTATATGTAGATGTATATATATATGTAAGAGTGATGGCATATTGAAGATGTGGGATCTGAGCATGACGTGAATGGTATGGAATAAGGGGTGGATAATGTCCTGGGTTGAGCAGCAGCAGTCATTTTTCTCCTTCTTAGGAGCTAGTACAGTGCTGTGTTTTGATCTTTTGGCCTTGGAACAGTGGTGATAACGCCGATGTTTTCAGTTGCTGCTCGAATGTTTGGTCTGGCCAAGGACTTTCTGAGCCTCCTGCTCTGCCAGGGAGGAGGGGAGGCCGGGAGGAAGCAGAGACAGGACACCTGACCCAAACTAACCAGAGAGGTATTCCATACCATAGCACGTCATGCCCAGGAGGTAACTTGGAGTTACCCGGAAGGGTTAGGACTGGAGGGTTGGAGAAGGTATCGGTCGGTGCTTGGCTGGGGGGAGTGGGGTGAGTTATTGGTCGGCTGGTGTTGAGGTGTTGTATTCTTTCCTCTTGTTATTTCCTTTAGCACTATTATTATTGGTGGTAGCAGCAGTGATTTGTGTTATACCTTAGTTACTAAACTGTTCTTATCTCAACCCGTGGGAGTTGCATTCTTTTTGATTCTCCTCTCCGTCCCTCCAGAAGCAGGGGGAGGGCAAGAAGGGGGGGGAGTGAGTGGACGAGGTTTGTGGTTGGGTTTAAACCACGACATAACCCTAAACCTAACCCTAACCCTGGGGTTATCTCCAACCCTAGGGTTAACTCCGGTTAGAGGTAAACCTAACCTTAACCTTAACCCTAACCGTAACCCTAACACCAACCCTAACCCCTAACCGTAACCCTGACCCTAACTCTAAAACCTACCACTAACCCTAATCCTAACCCAGCCTAACCATAACCCTAACTTAATCCTGACCGTAATCCTAACCCTAAACCTGGGGTTAACTCCGCCCCTAGGGTTAACTCTGGTGAAGGTTAACCCTAAACCTAACCCTAATCCTATCCCTAAACCTAATCCTAACTGTAACCCTAACCCGAACCCTAAGGCTCAACCTGGTGTTAACTCCACCCCTGGGGTTAACTCCGGTTACGGTTAACCCTAACCCTAACCCTATCCCTAACCCTAACACGTAACCCTAAACCTAACCCTGTACCTAACCCTGACCCTGACCATAACCCTAAACCTAACCCTAATTCGGAACCTAACCCTAACCGTGATCCTAAGCCGTATAATATTCCTGGACCACGACCTGCCGTATCCAACACTTGTGGGTCTCGGCATTGGCCCAAGCCACATCCATGATTCTGACCATCATGAAGCAATCCGTGGTGAAGCTGGGAGGGAGTGGAAGAGCAGGGATTGGAGCCATAAGACAAGGGCTGATGGGTTCCAAGAGGGAATTGCAGGCTGGAGATAAGAAAGGGATTCCCTAAGAGGGTGCTGGGGCACTGGGATGGCATGGATGGAGAAGGTTTGGATGCTCCATCCCTGGCAGTGCTGCAGGCCGGCTTGGAGCAAGCTGCTCTATGGAAGGCATCCCTGCCCATGGCAAGGGGTTGGAAGTGGATGATCTCAAGCTCCTTTCCAAGCCACCCCACTCCATGATCCATAACCACTGCATTGCATTCCATTCCATTCCATACCATTCCATTTTAATCTCTTCTAATCCATTCTATGGAGAAGAGGGATGGGAAGGAGCCACATTGCGACTGCTTCCCAAAGGAAAGCAGCGTGCCTTAGGCTCAAGGGCGGTCAAGCTGGAAGCAGCCTTCTCCTGAGCGCTCTTCCCAGTGCATCCAGGATGGGGAAGGGGACGGGATGGGAGCTGCTCCTTGCCTATTCCCTATGGCTGGAATCCCTTCTCCCCCTTACTTTTGGGCGACGAAGCAGTGAGCGGCTGTGAGGACCCATTGAGGGGTGATCATAGAATCATAGAATAGTTAGGGTTGGAAAGGACCTTAAGATCATCTAGTCCAACCCCCCTGCAAGAGCAGGGTAACCTAAAGTACATCACACAGGAACTTGTCCAGGCGGGCCTTGAATATCTCCAGTGTAGGAGACTCCACAACCCCCCTGGGCAACCTGTTCCAGTGCTCTGTCACTCTTACAGTAAAGAAGTTCTTCCTGATGTTAACGTGGAACTTCCTATGTTCCAGTTTACACCCATTGCGCCTTGTCCTATCACTGGATATCACTGAAAAAAGCCTAGCTCCATCATCCTGACACCTACCCTTTACATATTTGTAAACATTGATGAGGTCACCCCTCAGTCTCCTCTTCTCCAAGCTAAAGAGACCCAGCTCCCTCAGCCTCTCCTCATAAGGGAGATGTTCCACTCCCTTAACCATCTTTGTGGCTCTGCGCTGGACTCCTTCAAGCAATTCCCTGTCCTTCTTGAACAGAGGGGCCCAGAACTGGACGCAATATTCCAGATGCGGCCTCACCAAGGCTGAGTAGAGGGGGAGGAGAACCTCTCTTGACCTACTAACCACTCCCTTTCTAATGCACCCTAAGATGCCATTTGCCTTCTTGGCCACAAGAGCACATTGCTGGCTCATGGTCATCCTCCTATCCACCAGGACCCCCAGGTCCCTTTCCCCTTCACTACTTTCCAGCAGGTCAACCCCCAACCTGTACTGGTACGTGGGGTTGTTTTTCCCCAGATGCAAGACTCTACACTTGCCCTTGTTAAATTTCATCAAGTTTCTCCCCGCCCAACTCTCCAGCCTGTCCAGGTCTCGCTGAATGGCTGCACAGTCCTCTAGTGTGTCAGCCACTCCTCCCAGTTTTGTGTCATCAGCAAACTTGCTGAGGGTGCACTCAGTTCCCTCATCCAGGTCATTGATGAAAATATTAAACAGCACCGGTCCCAGCACCGACCCCTGAGGAACTCCACTAGTCACAGACCTCCAGCTAGATTCTGCGCCATTGACCACAACTCTCTGCCTTCTTCCTTTCAACCAGTTCTCGATCCACCTCACTACTTGATCGTCAAGCCCACACTTCTTTAGCTTATCTATGAGGATGCTGTGGGAGACAGTATCAAATACCTTACTGAAATCAAGAAAAACTACATCGACCGCTCTACCATCATCCCTCCACCTAGTCACTTCCTCATAGAAGGCTATAAGGTTGGTCATACATGACTTCCCCCTCATAAAACCATGTTGGCTGTTCTTAATGACCCCCTCATCCCTGATATGCCTAGTGATGGAGTCAAGAATAAGTTGTTCCATCATCTTTCCAGGGATGGAGGTAAGGCTGACCGGTCTATAATTACCTGGGTCCTCCTTCTTGCCCTTCTTATAGATTGGTGTGACCTTTGCCATCCGCCAATCCTCAGGCACCTCGCCCGTTTCCCACGACTTACCAAAGATGATGGAAAGGACCCTACGGGGTGCCCCATAGCTGTGCTGTGCCAGCGCATGGGGTGATTTCAAGCAAGTGGGGCTCCTCAAATCCCACCTCCCCATTGGTGTGACCGTGGCTGCGAGCAGCAGCATCTCCCTATGGAATACCAGGAACCTTGGAGCCTGGAGCCACTCACCCACAGCTGTCCCAGGAGCCTTGCACCAGCCAGGCTGAGGCCAGCAGGATGATGACACGGAGCAAAGCCATCGCTGCCACCACCGCTAAGAGTGACACCAAGGAGCTGCAAGCACCACTGCACCCAAAGCGCAACTGCCCCGGGGATACGGGCGCTGGATGCAGGTCCCTTGGAGCTGGGGCTGATGTCATAGAGAGGCAGGTTCCATGGGGGGAGCTCCATGGAGAGGGGGGTGGCTCAGGGGTGTCGATGGGAGCTTCCATGGAGAGATGCGGGGGTTCTGATGCGCTTGGGGTGCTCTGAATCCCTATGGGATGCTCTGGAGCTCTGTATGATGTATGGGGTTTTGGGCAGGAACCTTGGGCAGTTAACCCCTAGGGTTAACTCCGGTTAGAGGTAACCCTAACCTTAACCCTAACCCTAACCCTAACCCTAACCCTCAGCCTGGGACTAAACCCGCCCCTAGGGTTAATTCCGATTAGGGTTAATGCTAACCCTAAGCCTAACCCTAACCCTGGGGTTAACTCCACCCCTAGGGTTAACTCCGGTTAGAGGAAACCCTAACCTTACCCTAACCGTAACCCTAACCCTCAGCCTGGGATTAAACCCGCCCCTAGGGTTAATTCCGATTAGGGTTAATGCTAACCCTCAGCCTAACCCTAACCCTGGGGTTATCTCCACCTCTAGGGTTAACTCCGGTTAGAGGTAACCCTAACCTTAACCTTAACCCTAACCGTAACCCTAACACCAACCCTAACCCCTAACCATAACCCTGACCCTAACTCTAAAACCTACCACTAACCCTAATCCTAACCCAGCCTAACCATAACCCTAACTTAATCCTGACTGTAATCCTAACCCTAACCCTGGGGTTAACTCCGCCCCTAGGCTTAACTCTGGTGAAGGTTAACCCTAAACCTAACCCTAATCCTATCCCTAAGCATAATCCTAACTGTAACCCTAACCCGAACCCTAAGGCTCAACCTGGTGTTAACTCCACCCCTGGGGTTAACTCCGGTTACGGTTAACCCTAACCCTAACCCTATCCCTAACCCTAACACGTAACCCTAAACCTAACCCTGTACCTAACCCTGACCCTGACCCTAACCCTAAACCTAACCCTAATTCGGAACCTAACCCTAACCGTGATCCTAAGCCGTATAATATTCCTGGACCACGACCTGCCGTATCCAACACTTGTGGGTCTCGGCATTGGCCCAAGCCACATCCATGATTCTGACCATCATGAAGCAATCCGTGGTGAAGCTGGGAGGGAGTGGAAGAGCAGGGATTGGAGCCATAGGACAAGGGCTGATGGGTTCCGAGAGGGAATTGCAGGCTGGAGATAAGGAAGGGATTCCCTAAGAGGGTGCTGGGGCACTGGGATGGCATGGATGGAGAAGGTTTGGATGCTCCATCCCTGGCAGTGCTGCAGGCCGGCTTGGAGCAAGCTGCTCTATGGAAGGCATCCCTGCCCATGGCAAGGGGTTGGAAGTGGATGATCTCAAGCTCCTTTCCAAGCCACCCCACTCCATGATCCATAACCACTGCATTGCATTCCATTCCATACCATTCCATTTTAATCTCTTCTAATCCATTCTATGGAGAAGAGGGATGGGAAGGAGCCACATTGCGGCTGCTTCCCAAAGGAAAGCAGCGTGCCTTAGGCTCAAGGGCGGTCAAGCTGGAAGCAGCCTTCTCCTGAGCGCTCTTCCCAGTGCATCCAGGATGGGGAAGGGGACGGGATGGGAGCTGCTCCTTGCCTATTCCCTATGGCTGGAATCCCTTCTCCCCCTTACTTTTGCGCGACGAAGCAGTGAGCGGCTGTGAGGACCCATTGAGGGGTGATCATAGAATCATAGAATAGTTAGGGTTGGAAAGGACCTTAAGATCATCTAGTCCAACCCCCCTGCAAGAGCAGGGTAACCTACAGTACATCACACAGGAACTTGTCCAGGCGGGCCTTGAATATCTCCAGTGTAGGAGACTCCACAACCCCCCTGGGCAACCTGTTCCAGTGCTCTGTCACTCTTACAGTAAAGAAGTTCTTCCTGATGTTAACGTGGAACTTCCTATGTTCCAGTTTACACCCATTGCCCCTTGTCCTATCACTGGATATCACTGAAAAAAGCCTAGCTCCATCATCCTGACACCTACCCTTTACATATTTGTAAACATTGATGAGGTCACCCCTCAGTCTCCTCTTCTCCAAGCTAAAGAGACCCAGCTCCCTCAGCCTCTCCTCATAAGGGAGATGTTCCACTCCCTTAACCATCTTTGTGGCTCTGCGCTGTACTCCTTCAAGCAATTCCCTGTCCTTCTTGAACAGAGGGGCCCAGAACTGGACGCAATATTCCAGATGCGGCCTCACCAAGGCTGAGTAGAGGGGGAGGAGAACCTCTCTTGACCTACTAACCACTCCCTTTCTAATGCACCCTAAGATGCCATTTGCCTTCTTGGCCACAAGAGCACATTGCTGGCTCATGGTCATCCTCCTATCCACCAGGACCCCCAGGTCCCTTTCCCCTTCACTACTTTCCAGCAGGTCAACCCCCAACCTGTACTGGTACGTGGGGTTCTTCTTCCCCAGATGCAAGACTCTACACTTGCCCTTGTTAAATTTCATCAAGTTTCTCCCCGCCCAACTCTCCAGCCTGTCCAGGTCTCGCTGAATGGCTGCACAGTCCTCTGGTGCGTCAGCCACTCCTCCCAGTTTTGTGTCATCAGCAAACTTGCTGAGGGTGCACTCAGTTCCCTCATCCAGGTCATTGATGAAAATATTAAACAGCACCGGTCCCAGCACCGACCCCTGAGGAACTCCACTAGTCACAGACCTCCAGCTAGATTCTGCGCCATTGACCACAACTCTCTGCCTTCTTCCTTTCAACCAGTTCTCGATCCACCTCACTACTTGATCGTCAAGCCCACACTTCTTTAGCTTATCTATGAGGATGCTGTGGGAGACAGTATCAAATGCCTTACTGAAATCAAGAAAAACTACATCGACCGCTCTACCATCATCCCTCCACCTAGTCACTTCCTCATAGAAGGCCATAAGGTTGGTCATACATGACTTCCCCCTCATAAAACCATGTTGGCTGTTCTTAATGACCCCCTCATCCCTGATATGCCTAGTGATGGAGTCAAGAATAAGTTGTTCCATCATCTTTCCAGGGATGGAGGTAAGGCTGACCGGTCTATAATTACCCGGGTCCTCCTTCTTGCCCTTCTTATAGATTGGTGTGACCTTTGCCATCCGCCAATCCTCAGGCACCTCGCCCGTTTCCCACGACTTACCAAAGATGATGGAAAGGACCCTACGGGGTGCCCCATAGCTGTGCTGTGCCAGCGCATGGGGTGATGGCAAGCAAGTGGGGCTCCTCAAATCCCACCTCCCCATTGGTGTGACCGTGGCTGCGAGCAGCAGCATCTCCCTATGGAATACCAGGAACCTTGGAGCCTGGAGCCACTCACCCACAGCTGTCCCAGGAGCCTTGCACCAGCCAGGCTGAGGCCAGCAGGATGATGACACGGAGCAAAGCCATCGCTGCCACCACCGCTAAGAGTGACACCAAGGAGCTGCAAGCACCACTGCACCCAAAGCGCAACTGCCCCGGGGATACGGGTGCTGGATGCAGGTCCCTTGGAGCTGGGGCTGATGTCATAGAGAGGCAGGTTCCATGGGGGGAGCTCCATGGGGAGGGGGGTGGCTCAGGGGTGTCGATGGGGGCTTCCATGGGGAGATGGGGGGGTTCTGATGCGCTTGGGGTGCTCTGAATCCCTATGAGATGCTCTGGAGCTCTGTATGATCTATGGGGTTTTGGGCAGGAACCTTGGGCAGTTAACCCCTAGGGTTAACTCCGGTTAGAGGTAACCCTAACCTTAACCCTAACCCTAACCCTAACCCTAACCCTCAGCCTGGGACTAAACCCGCCCCTAGGGTTAATTCCAATTAGGGTTAATGCTAACCCTAAGCCTAACCCTAACCCTGGGGTTAACTCCACCCCTAGGGTTAACTCCGGTTAGAGGAAACCCTAACCTTAACCCTAACCCTAACCCTAACCCTCAGCCTGGGATTAAACTCGCCCCTAGGGTTAATTCCGATTAGGGTTAATGCTAACCCTCAGCCTAACCCTAACCCTGGGGTTATCTCCATCTCTAGGGTTAACTCCAGTTAGAGGTAACCCTAACCTTAACCTTAACCCTAACCGTAACCCTAACACCAACCCTAACCCCTAACCGTAACCCTGACCCTAACTCTAAAACCTACCACTAACCCTAATCCTAACACAGCCTAACCATAACCCTAACTTAATCCTGACTGTAATCCTAACCCTAACCCTGGGGTTAACTCCGCCCCTAGGCTTAACTCTGGTGAAGGTTAACCCTAAACCTAACCCTAATCCTATCCCTAAGCATAATCCTAACTGTAACCCTAACCCGAACCCTAAGGCTCAACCTGGTGTTAACTCCACCCCTGGGGTTAACTCCGGTTACGGTTAACCCTAACCCTAACCCTATCCCTAACCCTAACACGTAACCCTAAACCTAACCCTGTACCTAACCCTGACCCTGACCCTAACCCTAAACCTAACCCTAATTCGGAACCTAACCCTAACCGTGATCCTAAGCTGTATAATATTCCTGGACCACGACCTGCCGTATCCAACACTTGTGGGTCTCGGCATTGGCCCAAGCCACATCCATGATTCTGACCATCATGAAGCAATCCGTGGTGAAGCTGGGAGGGAGTGGAAGAGCAGGGATTGGAGCCATAGGACAAGGGCTGATGGGTTCCGAGAGGGAATTGCAGGCTGGAGATAAGGAAGGGATTCCCTAAAAGGGTGCTGGGGCACTGGGATGGCATGGATGGAGAAGGTTTGGATGCTCCATCCCTGGCAGTGCTGCAGGCCGGCTTGGAGCAAGCTGCTCTATGGAAGGCATCCCTGCCCATGGCAAGGGGTTGGAAGTGGATGATCTCAAGCTCCTTTCCAAGCCACCCCACTCCATGATCCATAACCACTGCATTGCATTCCATTCCATACCATTCCATTTTAATCTCTTCTAATCCATTCTATGGAGAAGAGGGATGGGAAGGAGCCACATTGCGGCTGCTTCCCAAAGGAAAGCAGTGTGCCTTAGGCTCAAGGGCAGTCAAGCTGGAAGCAGCCTTCTCCTGAGCGCTCTTCCCAGTGCATCCAGGATGGGGAAGGGGACGGGATGGGAGCTGCTCCTTGCCTATTCCCTATGGCTGGAATCCCTTCTCCCCCTTACTTTTGCGCGACGAAGCAGTGAGCGGCTGTGAGGACCCATTGAGGGGTGATCATAGAATCATAGAATCATAGAATAGTTAGGGTTGGAAAGGACCTTAAGATCATCTAGACCAACCCCCCTGTAAGAGCAGGGTAACCTACAGTACATCACACAGGAACTTGTCCAGGCGGGCCTTGAATATCTCCAGTGTAGGAGACTCCACAACCCCCCTGGGCAACCTGTTCCAGTGCTCTGTCACTCTTACAGTAAAGAAGTTCTTCCTGATGTTAACGTGGAACTTCCTATGTTCCAGTTTACACCCATTGCCCCTTGTCCTATCACTGGATATCACTGAAAAAAGCCTAGCTCCATCATCCTGACACCTACCCTTTACATATTTGTAAACATTGATGAGGTCACCCCTCAGTCTCCTCTTCTCCAAGCTAAAGAGACCCAGCTCCCTCAGCCTCTCCTCATAAGGGAGATGTTCCACTCCCTTAATCATCTTTGTGGCTCTGCGCTGGACTCCTTCAAGCAATTCCCTGTCCTTCTTGAACAGAGGGGCCCAGAACTGGACGCAATATTCCAGATGCGGCCTCACCAAGGCTGAGTAGAGGGGGAGGAGAACCTCTCTTGACCTACTAACCACTCCCTTTCTAATGCACCCTAAGATGCCATTTGCCTTCTTGGCCACAAGAGCACATTGCTGGCTCATGGTCATCCTCCTATCCACCAGGACCCCCAGGTCCCTTTCCCCTTCACTACTTTCCAGCAGGTCAACCCCCAACCTGTACTGGTACGTGGGGTTCTTCTTCCCCAGATGCAAGACTCTACACTTGCCCTTGTTAAATTTCATCAAGTTTCTCCCCGCCCAACTCTCCAGCCTGTCCAGGTCTCGCTGAATGGCTGCACAGTCCTCTGGTGCGTCAGCCACTCCTCCCAGTTTTGTGTCATCAGCAAACTTGCTGAGGGTGCACTCAGTTCCCTCATCCAGGTCATTGATGAAAATATTAAACAGCACCGGTCCCAGCACCGACCCCTGAGGAACTCCACTAGTCACAGACCTCCAGCTAGATTCTGCGCCATTGACCACAACTCTCTGCCTTCTTCCTTTCAACCAGTTCTCGATCCACCTCACTACTTGATCGTCAAGCCCACACTTCTTTAGCTTATCTATGAGGATGCTGTGGGAGACAGTATCAAATGCCTTACTGAAATCAAGAAAAACTACATCGACCGCTCTACCATCATCCCTCCACCTAGTCACTTCCTCATAGAAGGCTATAAGGTTGGTCATACATGACTTCCCCCACATAAAACCATGTTGGCTGTTCTTAATGACCCCCTCATCCCTGATATGCCTAGTGATGGAGTCAAGAATAAGTTGTTCCATCATCTTTCCAGGGATGGAGGTAAGCCTGACCGGTCTATAATTACCCGGGTCCTCCTTCTTGCCCTTCTTATAGATTGGTGTGACCTTTGCCATCCGCCAATCCTCAGGCACCTCGCCCGTTTCCCACGACTTACCAAAGATGATGGAAAGGACCCTACGGGGTGCCCCATAGCTGTGCTGTGCCAGCGCATGGGGTGATGGCAAGCAAGTGGGGCTCCTCAAATCCCACCTCCCCATTGGTGTGACCGTGGCTGCGAGCAGCAGCATCTCCCTATGGAATACCAGGAACCTTGGAGCCTGGAGCCACTCACCCACAGCTGTCCCAGGAGCCTTGCACCAGCCAGGCTGAGGCCAGCAGGATGATGACACGGAGCAAAGCCATCGCTGCCACCACCGCTAAGAGTGACACCAAGGAGCTGCAAGCACCACTGCACCCAAAGCGCAACTGCCCCGGGGATACGGGCGCTGGATGCAGGTCCCTTGGAGCTGGGGCTGATGTCATAGAGAGGCAGGTTCCATGGGGGGAGCTCCATGGGGAGGGGGGTGGCTCAGGGGTGTCGATGGGGGCTTCCATGGGGAGATGGGGGGGTTCTGATGCGCTTGGGGTTCTCTGAATCCCTATGGGATGCTCTGGAGCTCTGTATGATGTATGGGGTTTTGGGCAGGAACCTTGGGCAGTTAACCCCTAGGGTTAACTCCGGTTAGAGGTAACCCTAACCTTAACCCTAACCCTAACCCTAACCCTAACCCTCAGCCTGGGACTAAACCCGCCCCTAGGGTTAATTCCGATTAGGGTTAATGCTAACCCTAAACCTAACCCTAACCCTGGGGTTAACTCCACCCCTAGGGTTAACTCCGGTTAGAGGAAACCCTAACCTTAACCCTAACCCTAACCCTAACCCTCAGCCTGGGATTAAACCCGCCCCTAGGGTTAATTCCGATTAGGGTTAATGCTAACCCTCAGCCTAACCCTAACCCTGGGGTTATCTCCACCTCTAGGGTTAACTCCGGTTAGAGGTAACCCTAACCTTAACCTTAACCCTAACCGTAACCCTAACACCAACCCTAACCCCTAACCATAACCCTGACCCTAACTCTAAAACCTACCACTAACCCTAATCCTAACCCAGCCTAACCATAACCCTAACTTAATCCTGACTGTAATCCTAACCCTAACCCTGGGGTTAACTCCGCCCCTAGGCTTAACTCTGGTGAAGGTTAACCCTAAACCTAACCCTAATCCTATCCCTAAGCATAATCCTAACTGTAACCCTAACCCGAACCCTAAGGCTCAACCTGGTGTTAACTCCACCCCTGGGGTTAACTCCGGTTACGGTTAACCCTAACCCTAACCCTATCCCTAACCCTAACACGTAACCCTAAACCTAACCCTGTACCTAACCCTGACCCTGACCCTAACCCTAAACCTAACCCTAATTCGGAACCTAACCCTAACCGTGATCCTAAGCTGTATAATATTCCTGGACCACGACCTGCCGTATCCAACACTTGTGGGTCTCGGCATTGGCCCAAGCCACATCCATGATTCTGACCATCATGAAGCAATCCGTGGTGAAGCTGGGAGGGAGTGGAAGAGCAGGGATTGGAGCCATAGGACAAGGGCTGATGGGTTCCGAGAGGGAATTGCAGGCTGGAGATAAGGAAGGGATTCCCTAAGAGGGTGCTGGGGCACTGGGATGGCATGGATGGAGAAGGTTTGGATGCTCCATCCCTGGCAGTGCTGCAGGCCGGCTTGGAGCAAGCTGCTCTATGGAAGGCATCCCTGCCCATGGCAAGGGGTTGGAAGTGGATGATCTCAAGCTCCTTTCCAAGCCACCCCACTCCATGATCCATAACCACTGCATTGCATTCCATTCCATACCATTCCATTTTAATCTCTTCTAATCCATTCTATGGAGAAGAGGGATGGGAAGGAGCCACATTGCGGCTGCTTCCCAAAGGAAAGCAGCGTGCCTTAGGCTCAAGGGCGGTCAAGCTGGAAGCAGCCTTCTCCTGAGCGCTCCTTCCAGTGCATCCAGGATGGGGAAGGGGACGGGATGGGGGCTGCTCCTTGCCTATTCCCTATGGCTGGAATCCCTTCTCCCCCTTAATTTTGCGCGACGAAGCAGTGAGCGGCTGTGAGGACCCATTGAGGGGTGATCATAGAATCATAGAATCATAGAATAGTTAGGGTTGGAAAGGACCTTAAGATCATCTAGACCAACCCCCCTGTAAGAGCAGGGTAACCTACAGTACATCACACAGGAACTTGTCCAGGCGGGCCTTGAATATCTCCAGTGTAGGAGACTCCACAACCCCCCTGGGCAACCTGTTCCAGTGCTCTGTCACTCTTACAGTAAAGAAGTTCTTCCTGATGTTAACGTGGAACTTCCTATGTTCCAGTTTACACCCATTGCCCCTTGTCCTATCACTGGATATCACTGAAAAAAGCCTAGCTCCATCATCCTGACACCTACCCTTTACATATTTGTAAACATTGATGAGGTCACCCCTCAGTCTCCTCTTCTCCAAGCTAAAGAGACCCAGCTCCCTCAGCCTCTCCTCATAAGGGAGATGTTCCACTCCCTTAACCATCTTTGTGGCTCTGCGCTGGACTCCTTCAAGCAATTCCCTGTCCTTCTTGAACAGAGGGGCCCAGAACTGGACGCAATATTCCAGATGCGGCCTCACCAAGGCTGAGTAGAGGGGGAGGAGAACCTCTCTTGACCTACTAACCACTCCCTTTCTAATGCACCCTAAGATGCCATTTGCCTTCTTGGCCACAAGAGCACATTGCTGGCTCATGGTCATCCTCCTATCCACCAGGACCCCCAGGTCCCTTTCCCCTTCACTACTTTCCAGCAGGTCAACCCCCAACCTGTACTGGTACGTGGGGTTGTTTTTCCCCAGATGCAAGACTCTACACTTGCCCTTGTTAAATTTCATCAAGTTTCTCCCCGCCCAACTCTCCAGCCTGTCCAGGTCTCGCTGAATGGCTGCACAGTCCTCTGGTGCGTCAGCCACTCCTCCCAGTTTTGTGTCATCAGCAAACTTGCTGAGGGTGCACTCAGTTCCCTCATCCAGGTCATTGATGAAAATATTAAACAGCACCGGTCCCAGCACCGACCCCTGAGGAACTCCACTAGTCACAGACCTCCAGCTAGATTCTGCGCCATTGACCACAACTCTCTGCCTTCTTCCTTTCAACCAGTTCTCGATCCACCTCACTACTTGATCGTCAAGCCCACACTTCTTTAGCTTATCTATGAGGATGCTGTGGGAGACAGTATCAAATGCCTTACTGAAATCAAGAAAAACTACATCGACCGCTCTACCATCATCCCTCCACCTAGTCACTTCCTCATAGAAGGCTATAAGGTTGGTCATACATGACTTCCCCCACATAAAACCATGTTGGCTGTTCTTAATGACCCCCTCATCCCTGATATGCCTAGTGATGGAGTCAAGAATAAGTTGTTCCATCATCTTTCCAGGGATGGAGGTAAGGCTGACCGGTCTATAATTACCCGGGTCCTCCTTCTTGCCCTTCGTACAGATTGGTGTGACCTTTGCCATCCGCCAATCCTCAGGCACCTCGCCCGTTTCCCACGACTTACCAAAGATGATGGAAAGGACCCTACGGGGTGCCCCATAGCTGTGCTGTGCCAGCGCATGGGGTGATGGCAAGCAAGTGGGGCTCCTCAAATCCCACCTCCCCATTGGTGTGACCGTGGCTGCAAGCAGCAGCATCTCCCTATGGAATACCAGGAACCTTGGAGCCTGGAGCCACTCACCCACAGCTGTCCCAGGAGCCTTGCACCAGCCAGGCTGAGGCCAGCAGGATGATGACACGGAGCAAAGCCATCGCTGCCACCACCGCTAAGAGTGACACCAAGGAGCTGCAAGCACCACTGCACCCAAAGCGCAACTGCCCCGGGGATACGGGCGCTGGATGCAGGTCCCTTGGAGCTGGGGCTGATGTCATAGAGAGGCAGGTTCCATGGGGGGAGCTCCATGGGGAGGGGGGTGGCTCAGGGGTGTCGATGGGGGCTTCCATGGGGAGATGGGGGGGTTCTGATGCGCTTGGGGTTCTCTGAATCCCTATGGGATGCTCTGGAGCTCTGTATGATGTATGGGGTTTTGGGCAGGAACCTTGGGCAGTTAACCCCTAGGGTTAACTCCGGTTAGAGGTAACCCTAACCTTAACCCTAACCCTAACCCTAACCCTAACCCTCAGCCTGGGACTAAACCCGCCCCTAGGGTTAATTCCGATTAGGGTTAATGCTAACCCTAAGCCTAACCCTAACCCTGGGGTTAACTCCACCCCTAGGGTTAACTCCGGTTAGAGGAAACCCTAACCTTAACCCTAACCCTAACCCTAACCCTCAGCCTGGGATTAAACCCGCCCCTAGGGTTAATTCCGATTAGGGTTAATGCTAACCCTCAGCCTAACCCTAACCCTGGGGTTATCTCCACCTCTAGGGTTAACTCCGGTTAGAGGTAACCCTAACCTTAACCTTAACCCTAACCGTAACCCTAACACCAACCCTAACCCCTAACCATAACCCTGACCCTAACTCTAAAACCTACCACTAACCCTAATCCTAACCCAGCCTAACCATAACCCTAACTTAATCCTGACTGTAATCCTAACCCTAACCCTGGGGTTAACTCCGCCCCTAGGCTTAACTCTGGTGAAGGTTAACCCTAAACCTAACCCTAATCCTATCCCTAAGCATAATCCTAACTGTAACCCTAACCCGAACCCTAAGGCTCAACCTGGTGTTAACTCCACCCCTGGGGTTAACTCCGGTTACGGTTAACCCTAACCCTAACCCTATCCCTAACCCTAACACGTAACCCTAAACCTAACCCTGTACCTAACCCTGACCCTGACCCTAACCCTAAACCTAACCCTAATTCGGAACCTAACCCTAACCGTGATCCTAAGCTGTATAATATTCCTGGACCACGACCTGCCGTATCCAACACTTGTGGGTCTCGGCATTGGCCCAAGCCACATCCATGATTCTGAGCATCATGAAGCAATCGGTGGTGAAGCTGGGAGGGAGTGGAAGAGCAGGGATTGGAGCCATAGGACAAGGGCTGATGGGTTCCGAGAGGGAATTGCAGGCTGGAGATAAGGAAGGGATTCCCTAAGAGGGTGCTGGGGCACTGGGATGGCATGGATGGAGAAGGTTTGGATGCTCCATCCCTGGCAGTGCTGCAGGCCGGCTTGGAGCAAGCTGCTCTATGGAAGGCATCCCTGCCCATGGCAAGGGGTTGGAAGTGGATGATCTCAAGCTCCTTTCCAAGCCACCCCACTCCATGATCCATAACCACTGCATTGCATTCCATTCCATACCATTCCATTTTAATCTCTTCTAATCCATTCTATGGAGAAGAGGGATGGGAAGGAGCCACATTGCGGCTGCTTCCCAAAGGAAAGCAGCGTGCCTTAGGCTCAAGGGCGGTCAAGCTGGAAGCAGCCTTCTCCTGAGCGCTCCTTCCAGTGCATCCAGGATGGGGAAGGGGACGGGATGGGGGCTGCTCCTTGCCTATTCCCTATGGCTGGAATCCCTTCTCCCCCTTACTTTTGCGCGACGAAGCAGTGAGCGGCTGTGAGGACCCATTGAGGGGTGATCATAGAATCATAGAATCATAGAATAGTTAGGGTTGGAAAGGACCTTAAGATCATCTAGACCAACCCCCCTGTAAGAGCAGGGTAACCTACAGTACATCACACAGGAACTTGTCCAGGCGGGCCTTGAATATCTCCAGTGTAGGAGACTCCACAACCCCCCTGGGCAACCTGTTCCAGTGCTCTGTCACTCTTACAGTAAAGAAGTTCTTCCTGATGTTAACGTGGAACTTCCTATGTTCCAGTTTACACCCATTGCCCCTTGTCCTATCACTGGATATCACTGAAAAAAGCCTAGCTCCATCATCCTGACACCTACCCTTTACATATTTGTAAACATTGATGAGGTCACCCCTCAGTCTCCTCTTCTCCAAGCTAAAGAGACCCAGCTCCCTCAGCCTCTCCTCATAAGGGAGATGTTCCACTCCCTTAACCATCTTTGTGGCTCTGCGCTGGACTCCTTCAAGCAATTCCCTGTCCTTCTTGAACAGAGGGGCCCAGAACTGGACGCAATATTCCAGATGCGGCCTCACCAAGGCTGAGTAGAGGGGGAGGAGAACCTCTCTTGACCTACTAACCACTCCCTTTCTAATGCACCCTAAGATGCCATTTGCCTTCTTGGCCACAAGAGCACATTGCTGGCTCATGGTCATCCTCCTATCCACCAGGACCCCCAGGTCCCTTTCCCCTTCACTACTTTCCAGCAGGTCAACCCCCAACCTGTACTGGTACGTGGGGTTGTTTTTCCCCAGATGCAAGACTCTACACTTGCCCTTGTTAAATTTCATCAAGTTTCTCCCCGCCCAACTCTCCAGCCTGTCCAGGTCTCGCTGAATGGCTGCACAGTCCTCTGGTGCGTCAGCCACTCCTCCCAGTTTTGTGTCATCAGCAAACTTGCTGAGGGTGCACTCAGTTCCCTCATCCAGGTCATTGATGAAAATATTAAACAGCACCGGTCCCAGCACCGACCCCTGAGGAACTCCACTAGTCACAGACCTCCAGCTAGATTCTGCGCCATTGACCACAACTCTCTGCCTTCTTCCTTTCAACCAGTTCTCGATCCACCTCACTACTTTATCGTCAAGCCCACACTTCTTTAGCTTATCTATGAGGATGCTGTGGGAGACAGTATCAAATGCCTTACTGAAATCAAGAAAAACTACATCGACCGCTCTACCATCATCCCTCCACCTAGTCACTTCCTCATAGAAGGCTATAAGGTTGGTCATACATGACTTCCCCCACATAAAACCATGTTGGCTGTTCTTAATGACCCCCTCATCCCTGATATGCCTAGTGATGGAGTCAAGAATAAGTTGTTCCATCATCTTTCCAGGGATGGAGGTAAGCCTGACCGGTCTATAATTACCCGGGTCCTCCTTCTTGCCCTTCTTATAGATTGGTGTGACCTTTGCCATCCGCCAATCCTCAGGCACCTCGCCCGTTTCCCACGACTTACCAAAGATGATGGAAAGGACCCTACGGGGTGCCCCATAGCTGTGCTGTGCCAGCGCATGGGGTGATGGCAAGCAAGTGGGGCTCCTCAAATCCCACCTCCCCATTGGTGTGACCGTGGCTGCGAGCAGCAGCATCTCCCTATGGAATACCAGGAACCTTGGAGCCTGGAGCCACTCACCCACAGCTGTCCCAGGAGCCTTGCACCAGCCAGGCTGAGGCCAGCAGGATGATGACACGGAGCAAAGCCATCGCTGCCACCACCGCTAAGAGTGACACCAAGGAGCTGCAAGCACCACTGCACCCAAAGCGCAACTGCCCCGGGGATACGGGCGCTGGATGCAGGTCCCTTGGAGCTGGGGCTGATGTCATAGAGAGGCAGGTTCCATGGGGGGAGCTCCATGGGGAGGGGGGTGGCTCAGGGGTGTCGATGGGGGCTTCCATGGGGAGATGGGGGGGTTCTGATGCGCTTGGGGTTCTCTGAATCCCTATGGGATGCTCTGGAGCTCTGTATGATGTATGGGGTTTTGGGCAGGAACCTTGGGCAGTTAACCCCTAGGGTTAACTCCGGTTAGAGGTAACCCTAACCTTAACCCTAACCCTAACCCTAACCCTAACCCTCAGCCTGGGACTAAACCCGCCCCTAGGGTTAATTCCGATTAGGGTTAATGCTAACCCTAAGCCTAACCCTAACCCTGGGGTTAACTCCACCCCTAGGGTTAACTCCGGTTAGAGGAAACCCTAACCTTAACCCTAACCCTAACCCTAACCCTCAGCCTGGGATTAAACTCGCCCCTAGGGTTAATTCCGATTAGGGTTAATGCTAACCCTCAGCCTAACCCTAACCCTGGGGTTATCTCCACCTCTAGGGTTAACTCCGGTTAGAGGTAACCCTAACCTTAACCTTAACCCTAACCGTAACCCTAACACCAACCCTAACCCCTAACCGTAACCCTGACCCTAACTTTAAAACCTACCACTAACCCTAATCCTAACACAGCCTAACCATAACCCTAACTTAATCCTGACTGTAATCCTAACCCTAACCCTGGGGTTAACTCCGCCCCTAGGCTTAACTCTGGTGAAGGTTAACCCTAAACCTAACCCTAATCCTATCCCTAAGCATAATCCTAACTGTAACCCTAACCCGAACCCTAAGGCTCAACCTGGTGTTAACTCCACCCCTGGGGTTAACTCCGGTTACGGTTAACCCTAACCCTAACCCTATCCCTAACCCTAACACGTAACCCTAAACCTAACCCTGTACCTAACCCTGACCCTGACCCTAACCCTAAACCTAACCCTAATTCGGAACCTAACCCTAACCGTGATCCTAAGCTGTATAATATTCCTGGACCACGACCTGCCGTATCCAACACTTGTGGGTCTCGGCATTGGCCCAAGCCACATCCATGATTCTGACCATCATGAAGCAATCCGTGGTGAAGCTGGGAGGGAGTGGAAGAGCAGGGATTGGAGCCATAGGACAAGGGCTGATGGGTTCCGAGAGGGAATTGCAGGCTGGAGATAAGGAAGGGATTCCCTAAGAGGGTGCTGGGGCACTGGGATGGCATGGATGGAGAAGGTTTGGATGCTCCATCCCTGGCAGTGCTGCAGGCCGGCTTGGAGCAAGCTGCTCTATGGAAGGCATCCCTGCCCATGGCAAGGGGTTGGAAGTGGATGATCTCAAGCTCCTTTCCAAGCCACCCCACTCCATGATCCATAACCACTGCATTGCATTCCATTCCATACCATTCCATTTTAATCTCTTCTAATCCATTCTATGGAGAAGAGGGATGGGAAGGAGCCACATTGCGGCTGCTTCCCAAAGGAAAGCAGCGTGCCTTAGTCTCAAGGGCAGTCAAGCTGGAAGCAGCCTTCTCCTGAGCGCTCTTCCCAGTGCATCCAGGATGGGGAAGGGGACGGGATGGGAGCTGCTCCTTGCCTATTCCCTATGGCTGGAATCCCTTCTCCCCCTTACTTTTGGGCGACGAAGCAGTGAGCGGCTGTGAGGACCCATTGAGGGGTGATCATAGAATCATAGAATCATAGAATAGTTAGGGTTGGAAAGGACCTTAAGATCATCTAGACCAACCCCCCTGCAAGAGCAGGGTAACCTACAGTACATCACACAGGAACTTGTCCAGGCGGGCCTTGAATATCTCCAGTGTAGGAGACTCCACAACCCCCCTGGGCAACCTGTTCCAGTGCTCTGTCACTCTTACAGTAAAGAAGTTCTTCCTGATGTTAACGTGGAACTTCCTATGTTCCAGTTTACACCCATTGCCCCTTGTCCTATCACTGGATATCACTGAAAAAAGCCTAGCTCCATCATCCTGACACCTACCCTTTACATATTTGTAAACATTGATGAGGTCACCCCTCAGTCTCCTCTTCTCCAAGCTAAAGAGACCCAGCTCCCTCAGCCTCTCCTCATAAGGGAGATGTTCCACTCCCTTAATCATCTTTGTGGCTCTGCGCTGGACTCCTTCAAGCAATTCCCTGTCCTTCTTGAACAGAGGGGCCCAGAACTGGACGCAATATTCCAGATGCGGCCTCACCAAGGCTGAGTAGAGGGGGAGGAGAACCTCTCTTGACCTACTAACCACTCCCTTTCTAATGCACCCTAAGATGCCATTTGCCTTCTTGGCCACAAGAGCACATTGCTGGCTCATGGTCATCCTCCTATCCACCAGGACCCCCAGGTCCCTTTCCCCTTCACTACTTTCCAGCAGGTCAACCCCCAACCTGTACTGGTACGTGGGGTTCTTCTTCCCCAGATGCAAGACTCTACACTTGCCCTTGTTAAATTTCATCAAGTTTCTCCCCGCCCAACTCTCCAGCCTGTCCAGGTCTCGCTGAATGGCTGCATAGTCCTCTGGTGCGTCAGCCACTCCTCCCAGTTTTGTGTCATCAGCAAACTTGCTGAGGGTGCACTCAGTTCCCTCATCCAGGTCATTGATGAAAATATTAAACAGCACCGGTCCCAGCACCGACCCCTGAGGAACTCCACTAGTCACAGACCTCCAGCTAGATTCTGCGCCATTGACCACAACTCTCTGCCTTCTTCCTTCCAACCAGTTCTCGATCCACCTCACTACTTGATCGTCAAGCCCACACTTCTTTAGCTTATCTATGAGGATGCTGTGGGAGACAGTATCAAATGCCTTACTGAAATCAAGAAAAACTACATCTACCGCTCTACCATCATCCCTCCACCTAGTCACTTCCTCATAGAAGGCTATAAGGTTGGTCATACATGACTTCCCCCACATAAAACCATGTTGGCTGTTCTTAATGACCCCCTCATCCCTGATATGCCTAGTGATGGAGTCAAGAATAAGTTGTTCCATCATCTTTCCAGGGATGGAGGTAAGCCTGACCGGTCTATAATTACCCGGGTCCTCCTTCTTGCCCTTCTTATAGATTGGTGTGACCTTTGCCATCCGCCAATCCTCAGGCACCTCGCCCGTTTCCCACGACTTACCAAAGATGATGGAAAGGACCCTACGGGGTGCCCCATAGCTGTGCTGTGCCAGTGCATGGGGTGATGGCAAGCAAGTGGGGCTCCTCAAATCCCACCTCCCCATTGGTGTGACCGTGGCTGGGAGCAGCAGCATCTCCCTATGGAATACCAGGAACCTTGGAGCCTGGAGCCACTCACCCACAGCTGTCCCAGGAGCCTTGCACCAGCCAGGCCGAGGCCAGCAGGATGATGACACGGAGCAAAGCCATCGCTGCCACCACCGCTAAGAGTGACACCAAGGAGCTGCAAGCACCACTGCACCCAAAGCGCAACTGCCCCGGGGATACGGGCGCTGGATGCAGGTCCCTTGGAGCTGGGGCCGATGTCATAGAGAGGCAGGTTCCATGGGGGGAGCTCCATGGAGAGGGGGGTGGCTCAGGGGTGTCGATGGGGGCTTCCATGGAGAGATGCGGGGGTTCTGATGCGCTTGGGGTGCTCTGAATCCCTATGTGATGCTCTGGAGCTCTGTATGATGTATGGGGTTTTGGGCAGGAACCTTGGGCAGTTAACCCCTAGGGTTAACTCCGGTTAGAGGTAACCCTAACCTTAACCCTAACCCTAACCCTAACCCTCAGCCTGGGACTAAACCCGCCCCTAGGGTTAATTCCGATTAGGGTTAATGCTAACCCTAAGCCTAACCCTAACCCTGGGGTTAACTCCACCCCTAGGGTTAACTCCGGTTAGAGGAAACCCTAACCTTAACCCTAACCCTAACCCTAACCCTCAGCCTGGGATTAAACCCACCCCTATGGATAATTCCGATTAGGGTTAATGCTAACCCTCAGCCTAACCCTAACCCTGGGGTTATCTCCACCTCTAGGGTTAACTCCGGTTAGAGGTAACCCTAACCTTAACCTTAACCCTAACCGTAACCCTAACACCAACCCTAACCCCTAACCGTAACCCTGACCCTAACTCTAAAACCTACCACTAACCCTAATCCTAACCCAGCCTAACCATAACCCTAACTTAATCCTGACCGTAATCCTAACCCTAACCCTGGGGTTAACTCCGCCCCTAGGCTTAACTCTGGTGAAGGTTAACCCTAAACCTAACCCTAATCCTATCCCTAAGCATAATCCTAACTGTAACCCTAACCCGAACCCTAAGGCTCAACCTGGTGTTAACTCCACCCCTGGGGTTAACTCCGGTTACGGTTAACCCTAACCCTAACCCTATCCCTAACCCTAACACGTAACCCTAAACCTAACCCTGTACCTAACCCTGACCCTGACCATAACCCTAAACCTAACCCTAATTCGGAACCTAACCCTAACCGTGATCCTAAGCCGTATAATATTCCTGGACCACGACCTGCCGTATCCAACACTTGTGGGTCTCGGCATTGGCCCAAGCCACATCCATGATTCTGACCATCATGAAGCAATCCGTGGTGAAGCTGGGAGGGAGTGGAAGAGCAGGGATTGGAGCCATGGGACAAGGGCTGATGGGTTCCGAGAGGGAATTGCAGGCTGGAGATAAGGAAGGGATTCCCTAAGAGGGTGCTGGGGCACTGGGATGGCATGGATGGAGAAGGTTTGGATGCTCCATCCCTGGCAGTGCTGCAGGCCGGCTTGGAGCAAGCTGCTCTATGGAAGGCATCCCTGCCCATGGCAAGGGGTTGGAAGTGGATGATCTCAAGCTCCTTTCCAAGCCACCCCACTCCATGATCCATAACCACTGCATTGCATTCCATTCCATACCATTCCATTTTAATCTCTTCTAATCCATTCTATGGAGAAGAGGGATGGGAAGGAGCCACATTGCGGCTGCTTCCCAAAGGAAAGCAGCGTGCCTTAGGCTCAAGGGCGGTCAAGCTGGAAGCAGCCTTCTCCTGAGCGCTCTTCCCAGTGCATCCAGGATGGGGAAGGGGACGGGATGGGAGCTGCTCCTTGCCTATTCCCTATGGCTGGAATCCCTTCTCCCCCTTACTTTTGCGCGACGAAGCAGTGAGCGGCTGTGAGGACCCATTGAGGGGTGATCATAGAATCATAGAATCATAGAATAGTTAGGGTTGGAAAGGAAGTTAAGATCATCTAGTCCAACCCCCCTGCAAGAGCAGGGTAACCTACAGTACATCACACAGGAACTTGTCCAGGCGGGCCTTGAATATCTCCAGTGTAGGAGACTCCACAACCCCCCTGGGCAACCTGTTCCAGTGCTCTGTCACTCTTACAGTAAAGAAGTTCTTCCTGATGTTAACGTGGAACTTCCTATGTTCCAGTTTACACCCATTGCCCCTTGTCCTATCACTGGATATCACTGAAAAAAGCCTAGCTCCATCATCCTGACACCTACCCTTTACATATTTGTAAACATTGATGAGGTCACCCCTCAGTCTCCTCTTCTCCAAGCTAAAGAGACCCAGCTCCCTCAGCCTCTCCTCATAAGGGAGATGTTCCACTCCCTTAATCATCTTTGTGGCTCTGCGCTGGACTCCTTCAAGCAATTCCCTGTCCTTCTTGAACAGAGGGGCCCAGAACTGGACGCAATATTCCAGATGCGGCCTCACCAAGGCTGAGTAGAGGGGGAGGAGAACCTCTCTTGACCTACTAACCACTCCCTTTCTAATGCACCCTAAGATGCCATTTGCCTTCTTGGCCACAAGAGCACATTGCTGGCTCATGGTCATCCTCCTATCCACCAGGACCCCCAGGTCCCTTTCCCCTTCACTACTTTCCAGCAGGTCAACCCCCAACCTGTACTGGTACGTGGGGTTCTTCTTCCCCAGATGCAAGACTCTACACTTGCCCTTGTTAAATTTCATCAAGTTTCTCCCCGCCCAACTCTCCAGCCTGTCCAGGTCTCGCTGAATGGCTGCATAGTCCTCTGGTGCGTCAGCCACTCCTCCCAGTTTTGTGTCATCAGCAAACTTGCTGAGGGTGCACTCAGTTCCCTCATCCAGGTCATTGATGAAAATATTAAACAGCACCGGTCCCAGCACCGACCCCTGAGGAACTCCACTAGTCACAGACCTCCAGCTAGATTCTGCGCCATTGACCACAACTCTCTGCCTTCTTCCTTCCAACCAGTTCTCGATCCACCTCACTACTTGATCGTCAAGCCCACACTTCTTTAGCTTATCTATGAGGATGCTGTGGGAGACAGTATCAAATGCCTTACTGAAATCAAGAAAAACTACATCTACCGCTCTACCATCATCCCTCCACCTAGTCACTTCCTCATAGAAGGCTATAAGGTTGGTCATACATGACTTCCCCCACATAAAACCATGTTGGCTGTTCTTAATGACCCCCTCATCCCTGATATGCCTAGTGATGGAGTCAAGAATAAGTTGTTCCATCATCTTTCCAGGGATGGAGGTAAGCCTGACCGGTCTATAATTACCCGGGTCCTCCTTCTTGCCCTTCTTATAGATTGGTGTGACCTTTGCCATCCGCCAATCCTCAGGCACCTCGCCCGTTTCCCACGACTTACCAAAGATGATGGAAAGGACCCTACGGGGTGCCCCATAGCTGTGCTGTGCCAGTGCATGGGGTGATGGCAAGCAAGTGGGGCTCCTCAAATCCCACCTCCCCATTGGTGTGACCGTGGCTGGGAGCAGCAGCATCTCCCTATGGAATACCAGGAACCTTGGAGCCTGGAGCCACTCACCCACAGCTGTCCCAGGAGCCTTGCACCAGCCAGGCCGAGGCCAGCAGGATGATGACACGGAGCAAAGCCATCGCTGCCACCACCGCTAAGAGTGACACCAAGGAGCTGCAAGCACCACTGCACCCAAAGCGCAACTGCCCCGGGGATACGGGCGCTGGATGCAGGTCCCTTGGAGCTGGGGCCGATGTCATAGAGAGGCAGGTTCCATGGGGGGAGCTCCATGGAGAGGGGGGTGGCTCAGGGGTGTCGATGGGGGCTTCCATGGAGAGATGCGGGGGTTCTGATGCGCTTGGGGTGCTCTGAATCCCTATGTGATGCTCTGGAGCTCTGTATGATGTATGGGGTTTTGGGCAGGAACCTTGGGCAGTTAACCCCTAGGGTTAACTCCGGTTAGAGGTAACCCTAACCTTAACCCTAACCCTAACCCTAACCCTCAGCCTGGGACTAAACCCGCCCCTAGGGTTAATTCCGATTAGGGTTAATGCTAACCCTAAGCCTAACCCTAACCCTGGGGTTAACTCCACCCCTAGGGTTAACTCCGGTTAGAGGAAACCCTAACCTTAACCCTAACCCTAACCCTAACCCTCAGCCTGGGATTAAACCCACCCCTATGGATAATTCCGATTAGGGTTAATGCTAACCCTCAGCCTAACCCTAACCCTGGGGTTATCTCCACCTCTAGGGTTAACTCCGGTTAGAGGTAACCCTAACCTTAACCTTAACCCTAACCGTAACCCTAACACCAACCCTAACCCCTAACCGTAACCCTGACCCTAACTCTAAAACCTACCACTAACCCTAATCCTAACCCAGCCTAACCATAACCCTAACTTAATCCTGACCGTAATCCTAACCCTAACCCTGGGGTTAACTCCGCCCCTAGGCTTAACTCTGGTGAAGGTTAACCCTAAACCTAACCCTAATCCTATCCCTAAGCATAATCCTAACTGTAACCCTAACCCGAACCCTAAGGCTCAACCTGGTGTTAACTCCACCCCTGGGGTTAACTCCGGTTACGGTTAACCCTAACCCTAACCCTATCCCTAACCCTAACACGTAACCCTAAACCTAACCCTGTACCTAACCCTGACCCTGACCATAACCCTAAACCTAACCCTAATTCGGAACCTAACCCTAACCGTGATCCTAAGCCGTATAATATTCCTGGACCACGACCTGCCGTATCCAACACTTGTGGGTCTCGGCATTGGCCCAAGCCACATCCATGATTCTGACCATCATGAAGCAATCCGTGGTGAAGCTGGGAGGGAGTGGAAGAGCAGGGATTGGAGCCATGGGACAAGGGCTGATGGGTTCCGAGAGGGAATTGCAGGCTGGAGATAAGGAAGGGATTCCCTAAGAGGGTGCTGGGGCACTGGGATGGCATGGATGGAGAAGGTTTGGATGCTCCATCCCTGGCAGTGCTGCAGGCCGGCTTGGAGCAAGCTGCTCTATGGAAGGCATCCCTGCCCATGGCAAGGGGTTGGAAGTGGATGATCTCAAGCTCCTTTCCAAGCCACCCCACTCCATGATCCATAACCACTGCATTGCATTCCATTCCATACCATTCCATTTTAATCTCTTCTAATCCATTCTATGGAGAAGAGGGATGGGAAGGAGCCACATTGCGGCTGCTTCCCAAAGGAAAGCAGCGTGCCTTAGGCTCAAGGGCGGTCAAGCTGGAAGCAGCCTTCTCCTGAGCGCTCTTCCCAGTGCATCCAGGATGGGGAAGGGGACGGGATGGGAGCTGCTCCTTGCCTATTCCCTATGGCTGGAATCCCTTCTCCCCCTTACTTTTGCGCGACGAAGCAGTGAGCGGCTGTGAGGACCCATTGAGGGGTGATCATAGAATCATAGAATCATAGAATAGTTAGGGTTGGAAAGGAAGTTAAGATCATCTAGTCCAACCCCCCTGCAAGAGCAGGGTAACCTACAGTACACCACACAGGAACTTGTCCAGGCGGGCCTTGAATATCTCCAGTGTAGGAGACTCCACAACCCCCCTGGGCAACCTGTTCCAGTGCTCTGTCACTCTTACAGTAAAGAAGTTCTTCCTGATGTTAACGTGGAACTTCCTATGTTCCAGTTTACACCCATTGCCCCTTGTCCTATCACTGGATATCACTGAAAAAAGCCTAGCTCCATCATCCTGACACCTACCCTTTACATATTTGTAAACATTGATGAGGTCACCCCTCAGTCTCCTCTTCTCCAAGCTAAAGAGACCCAGCTCCCTCAGCCTCTCCTCATAAGGGAGATGTTCCACTCCCTTAACCATCTTTGTGGCTCTGCGCTGTACTCCTTCAAGCAATTCCCTGTCCTTCTTGAACAGAGGGGCCCAGAACTGGACGCAATATTCCAGATGCGGCCTCACCAAGGCTGAGTAGAGGGGGAGGAGAACCTCTCTTGACCTACTAACCACTCCCTTTCTAATGCACCCTAAGATGCCATTTGCCTTCTTGGCCACAAGAGCACATTGCTGGCTCATGGTCATCCTCCTATCCACCAGGACCCCCAGGTCCCTTTCCCCTTCACTACTTTCCAGCAGGTCAACCCCCAACCTGTACTGGTACGTGGGGTTCTTCTTCCCCAGATGCAAGACTCTACACTTGCCCTTGTTAAATTTCATCAAGTTTCTCCCCGCCCAACTCTCCAGCCTGTCCAGGTCTCGCTGAATGGCTGCACAGTCCTCTGGTGCGTCAGCCACTCCTCCCAGTTTTGTGTCATCAGCAAACTTGCTGAGGGTGCACTCAGTTCCCTCATCCAGGTCATTGATGAAAATATTAAACAGCACCGGTCCCAGCACCGACCCCTGAGGAACTCCACTAGTCACAGACCTCCAGCTAGATTCTGCGCCATTGACCACAACTCTCTGCCTTCTTCCTTTCAACCAGTTCTCGATCCACCTCACTACTTGATCGTCAAGCCCACACTTCTTTAGCTTATCTATGAGGATGCTGTGGGAGACAGTATCAAATGCCTTACTGAAATCAAGAAAAACTACATCGACCGCTCTACCATCATCCCTCCACCTAGTCACTTCCTCATAGAAGGCTATAAGGTTGGTCATACATGACTTCCCCCTCATAAAACCATGTTGGCTGTTCTTAATGACCCCCTCATCCCTGATATGCCTAGTGATGGAGTCAAGAATAAGTTGTTCCATCATCTTTCCAGGGATGGAGGTAAGGCTGACCGGTCTATAATTACCCGGGTCCTCCTTCTTGCCCTTCTTATAGATTGGTGTGACCTTTGCCATCCGCCAATCCTCAGGCACCTCGCCCGTTTCCCACGACTTACCAAAGATGATGGAAAGGACCCTACGGGGTGCCCCATAGCTGTGCTGTGCCAGCGCATGGGCTGATGGCAAGCAAGTGGGGCTCCTCAAATCCCACCTCCCCATTGGTGTGACCGTGGCTGCGAGCAGCAGCATCTCCCTATGGAATACCAGGAACCTTGGAGCCTGGAGCCACTCACCCACAGCTGTCCCAGGAGCCTTGCACCAGCCAGGCCGAGGCCAGCAGGATGATGACACGGAGCAAAGCCATCGCTGCCACCACCGCTAAGAGTGACACCAAGGAGCTGCAAGCACCACTGCACCCAAAGCGCAACTGCCCCGGGGATACGGGCGCTGGATGCAGGTCCCTTGGAGCTGGGGCCGATGTCATAGAGAGGCAGGTTCCATGGGGGGAGCTCCATGGGGAGGGGGGTGGCTCAGGGGTGTCGATGGGGGCTTCCATGGGGAGATGGGGGGGTTCTGATGCGCTTGGGGTGCTCTGAATCCCTATGGGATGCTCTGGAGCTCTGTATGATGTATGGGGTTTTGGGCAGGAACCTTGGGCAGTTAACCCCTAGGGTTAACTCCGGTTAGAGGTAACCCTAACCTTAACCCTAAACCTAACCCTAACCCTAACCCTCAGCCTGGGACTAAACCCGCCCCTAGGGTTAATTCCGATTAGGGTTAATGCTAACCCTAAGCCTAACCCTAACCCTGGGGTTAACTCCACCCCTAGGGTTAACTCCGGTTAGAGAAAACCCTAACCTTAACCCTAACCCTAACCCTAACCCTCAGCCTGGGATTAAACCCGCCCCTAGGGTTAATTCCGATTAGGGTTAATGCTAACCCTCAGCCTAACCCTAACCCTGGGGTTATCTCCACCTCTGGGTTAACTCCGGTTAGAGGTAACCCTAACCTTAACCTTAACCCTAACCGTAACCCTAACACCAACCCTAACCCCTAACCGTAACCCTGACCCTAACTCTAAAACCTACCACTAACCCTAATCCTAACCCAGCCTAACCATAACCCTAACTTAATCCTGACTGTAATCCTAACCCTAACCCTGGGGTTAACTCCGCCCCTAGGCTTAACTCTGGTGAAGGTTAACCCTAAACCTAACCCTAATCCTATCCCTAAGCATAATCCTAATTGTAACCCTAACCCGAACCCTAAGGCTCAACCTGGTGTTAACTCCACCCCTGGGGTTAACTCCGGTTACGGTTAACCCTAACCCTAACCCTATCCCTAACCCTAACACGTAACCCTAAACCTAACCCTGTACCTAACCCTGACCCTGACCCTAACCCTAAACCTAATCCTAATTCGGAACCTAACCCTAACCGTGATCCTAAGCTGTATAATATTCCTGGACCACGACCTGCCGTATCCAACACTTGTGGGTCTCGGCATTGGCCCAAGCCACATCCATGATTCTGACCATCATGAAGCAATCCGTGGTGAAGCTGGGAGGGAGTGGAAGAGCAGGGATTGGAGCCATAGGACAAGGGCTGATGGGTTCCGAGAGGGAATTGCAGGCTGGAGATAAGGAAGGGATTCCCTAAGAGGGTGCTGGGGCACTGGGATGGCATGGATGGAGAAGGTTTGGATGCTCCATCCCTGGCAGTGCTGCAGGCCGGCTTGGAGCAAGCTGCTCTATGGAAGGCATCCCTGCCCATGGCAAGGGGTTGGAAGTGGATGATCTCAAGCTCCTTTCCAAGCCACCCCACTCCATGATCCATAACCACTGCATTGCATTCCATTCCATACCATTCCATTTTAATCTCTTCTAATCCATTCTATGGAGAAGAGGGATGGGAAGGAGCCACATTGCGGCTGCTTCCCAAAGGAAAGCAGCGTGCCTTAGGCTCAAGGGCGGTCAAGCTGGAAGCAGCCTTCTCCTGAGCGCTCCTTCCAGTGCATCCAGGATGGGGAAGGGGACGGGATTGGGGCTGCTCCTTGCCTATTCCCTATGGCTGGAATCCCTTCTCCCCCTTACTTTTGCGCGACGAAGCAGTGAGCGGCTGTGAGGACCCATTGAGGGGTGATCATAGAATCATAGAATCATAGAATAGTTAGGGTTGGAAAGGACCTTAAGATCATCTAGACCAACCCCCCTGTAAGAGCAGGGTAACCTACAGTACACCACACAGGAACTTGTCCAGGCGGGCCTTGAATATCTCCAGTGTAGGAGACTCCACAACCCCCCTGGGCAACCTGTTCCAGTGCTCTGTCACTCTTACAGTAAAGAAGTTCTTCCTGATGTTAACGTGGAACTTCCTATGTTCCAGTTTACACCCATTGCCCCTTGTCCTATCACTGGATATCACTGAAAAAAGCCTAGCTCCATCATCCTGACACCTACCCTTTACATATTTGTAAACATTGATGAGGTCACCCCTCAGTCTCCTCTTCTCCAAGCTAAAGAGACCCAGCTCCCTCAGCCTCTCCTCATAAGGGAGATGTTCCACTCCCTTAACCATCTTTGTGGCTCTGCGCTGGACTCCTTCAAGCAATTCCCTGTCCTTCTTGAACAGAGGGGCCCAGAACTGGACGCAATATTCCAGATGCGGCCTCACCAAGGCTGAGTAGAGGGGGAGGAGAACCTCTCTTGACCTACTAACCACTCCCTTTCTAATGCACCCTAAGATGCCATTTGCCTTCTTGGCCACAAGAGCACATTGCTGGCTCATGGTCATCCTCCTATCCACCAGGACCCCCAGGTCCCTTTCCCCTTCACTACTTTCCAGCAGGTCAACCCCCAACCTGTACTGGTACGTGGGGTTCTTCTTCCCCAGATGCAAGACTCTACACTTGCCCTTGTTAAATTTCATCAAGTTTCTCCCCGCCCAACTCTCCAGCCTGTCCAGGTCTCGCTGAATGGCTGCACAGTCCTCTGGTGCGTCAGCCACTCCTCCCAGTTTTGTGTCATCAGCAAACTTGCTGAGGGTGCACTCAGTTCCCTCATCCAGGTCATTGATGAAAATATTAAACAGCACCGGTCCCAGCACCGACCCCTGAGGAACTCCACTAGTCACAGACCTCCAGCTAGATTCTGCGCCATTGACCACAACTCTCTGCCTTCTTCCTTTCAACCAGTTCTCGATCCACCTCACTACTTGATCGTCAAGCCCACACTTCTTTAGCTTATCTATGAGGATGCTGTGGGAGACAGTATCAAATGCCTTACTGAAATCAAGAAAAACTACATCTACCGCTCTACCATCATCCCTCCACCTAGTCACTTCCTCATAGAAGGCTATAAGGTTGGTCATACATGACTTCCCCCACATAAAACCATGTTGGCTGTTCTTAATGACCCCCTCATCCCTGATATGCCTAGTGATGGAGTCAAGAATAAGTTGTTCCATCATCTTTCCAGGGATGGAGGTAAGGCTGACCGGTATATAATTACCCGGGTCCTCCTTCTTGCCCTTCTTATAGATTGGTGTGACCTTTGCCATCCGCCAATCCTCAGGCACCTCGCCCGTTTCCCACGACTTACCAAAGATGATGGAAAGGACCCTACGGGGTGCCCCATAGCTGTGCTGTGCCAGCGCATGGGGTGATGGCAAGCAAGTGGGGCTCCTCAAATCCCACCTCCCCATTGGTGTGACCGTGGCTGCGAGCAGCAGCATCTCCCTATGGAATACCAGGAACCTTGGAGCCTGGAGCCACTCACCCACAGCTGTCCCAGGAGCCTTGCACCAGCCAGGCTGAGGCCAGCAGGATGATGACACGGAGCAAAGCCATCGCTGCCACCACCGCTAAGAGTGACACCAAGGAGCTGCAAGCACCACTGCACCCAAAGCGCAACTGCCCCGGGGATACGGGCGCTGGATGCAGGTCCCTTGGAGCTGGGGCTGATGTCATAGAGAGGCAGGTTCCATGGGGGGAGCTCCATGGGGAGGGGGGTGGCTCAGGGGTGTCGATGGGGGCTTCCATGGGGAGATGGGGGGGTTCTGATGCGCTTGGGGTTCTCTGAATCCCTATGGGATGCTCTGGAGCTCTGTATGATGTATGGGGTTTTGGGCAGGAACCTTGGGCAGTTAACCCCTAGGGTTAACTCCGGTTAGAGGTAACCCTAACCTTAACCCTAACCCTAACCCTAACCCTCAGCCTGGGACTAAACCCGCCCCTAGGGTTAATTCCGATTAGGGTTAATGCTAACCCTAAGCCTAACCCTAACCCTGGGGTTAACTCCACCCCTAGGGTTAACTCCGGTTAGAGGAAACCCTAACCTTAACCCTAACCCTAACCCTAACCCTCAGCCTGGGATTAAACCCACCCCTATGGATAATTCCGATTAGGGTTAATGCTAACCCTCAGCCTAACCCTAACCCTGGGGTTATCTCCACCTCTAGGGTTAACTCCGGTTAGAGGTAACCCTAACCTTAACCTTAACCCTAACCGTAACCCTAACACCAACCCTAAACCCTAACCGTAACCCTGACCCTAACTCTAAAACCTACCACTAACCCTAATCCTAACCCAGCCTAACCATAACCCTAACTTAATCCTGACCGTAATCCTAACCCTAACCCTGGGGTTAACTCCGCCCCTAGGCTTAACTCTGGTGAAGGTTAACCCTAAACCTAACCCTAATCCTATCCCTAAGCATAATCCTAACTGTAACCCTAACCCGAACCCTAAGGCTCAACCTGGTGTTAACTCCACCCCTGGGGTTAACTCCGGTTACAGTTAACCCTAACCCTAACCCTATCCCTAACCCTAACACGTAACCCTAAACCTAACCCTGTACGTAACCCTGACCCTGACCATAACCCTAAACCTAACCCTAATTCGGAACCTAACCCTAACCGTGATCCTAAGCCGTATAATATTCCTGGACCACGACCTGCCGTATCCAACACTTGTGGGTCTCGGCATTGGCCCAAGCCACATCCATGATTCTGACCATCATGAAGCAATCCGTGGTGAAGCTGGGAGGGAGTGGAAGAGCAGGGATTGGAGCCATAGGACAAGGGCTGATGGGTTCCGAGAGGGAATTGCAGGCTGGAGATAAGGAAGGGATTCCCTAAGAGGGTGCTGGGGCACTGGGATGGCATGGATGGAGAAGGTTTGGATGCTCCATCCCTGGCAGTGCTGCAGGCCGGCTTGGAGCAAGCTGCTCTATGGAAGGCATCCCTGCCCATGGCAAGGGGTTGGAAGTGGATGATCTCAAGCTCCTTTCCAAGCCACCCCACTCCATGATCCATAACCACTGCATTGCATTCCATTCCATACCATTCCATTTTAATCTCTTCTAATCCATTCTATGGAGAAGAGGGATGGGAAGGAGCCACATTGCGGCTGCTTCCCAAAGGAAAGCAGCGTGCCTTAGGCTCAAGGGCGGTCAAGCTGGAAGCAGCCTTCTCCTGAGCGCTCTTCCCAGTGCATCCAGGATGGGGAAGGGGACGGGATGGGAGCTGCTCCTTGCCTATTCCCTATGGCTGGAATCCCTTCTCCCCCTTACTTTTGCGCGACGAAGCAGTGAGCGGCTGTGAGGACCCATTGAGGGGTGATCATAGAATCATAGAATCATAGAATAGTTAGGGTTGGAAAGGACCTTAAGATCATCTAGTCCAACCCCCCTGCAAGAGCAGGGTAACCTACAGTACACCACACAGGAACTTGTCCAGGCGGGCCTTGAATATCTCCAGTGTAGGAGACTCCACAACCCCCCTGGGCAACCTGTTCCAGTGCTCTGTCACTCTTACAGTAAAGAAGTTCTTCCTGATGTTAACGTGGAACTTCCTATGTTCCAGTTTACACCCATTGCCCCTTGTCCTATCACTGGATATCACTGAAAAAAGCCTAGCTCCATCATCCTGACACCTACCCTTTACATATTTGTAAACATTGATGAGGTCACCCCTCAGTCTCCTCTTCTCCAAGCTAAAGAGACCCAGCTCCCTCAGCCTCTCCTCATAAGGGAGATGTTCCACTCCCTTAACCATCTTTGTGGCTCTGCGCTGGACTCCTTCAAGCAATTCCCTGTCCTTCTTGAACAGAGGGGCCCAGAACTGGACGCAATATTCCAGATGCGGCCTCACCAAGGCTGAGTAGAGGGGGAGGAGAACCTCTCTTGACCTACTAACCACTCCCTTTCTAATGCACCCTAAGATGCCATTTGCCTTCTTGGCCACAAGAGCACATTGCTGGCTCATGGTCATCCTCCTATCCACCAGGACCCCCAGGTCCCTTTCCCCTTCACTACTTTCCAGCAGGTCAACCCCCAACCTGTACTGGTACGTGGGGTTGTTTTTCCCCAGATGCAAGACTCTACACTTGCCCTTGTTAAATTTCATCAAGTTTCTCCCCGCCCAACTCTCCAGCCTGTCCAGGTCTCGCTGAATGGCTGCATAGTCCTCTGGTGCGTCAGCCACTCCTCCCAGTTTTGTGTCATCAGCAAACTTGCTGAGGGTGCACTCAGTTCCCTCATCCAGGTCATTGATGAAAATATTAAACAGCACCGGTCCCAGCACCGACCCCTGAGGAACTCCACTAGTCACAGACCTCCAGCTAGATTCTGCGCCATTGACCACAACTCTCTGCCTTCTTCCTTTCAACCAGTTCTCGATCCACCTCACTACTTGATCGTCAAGCCCACACTTCTTTAGCTTATCTATGAGGATGCTGTGGGAGACAGTATCAAATGCCTTACTGAAATCAAGAAAAACTACATCGACCGCTCTACCATCATCCCTCCACCTAGTCACTTCCTCATAGAAGGCTATAAGGTTGGTCATACATGACTTCCCCCACATAAAACCATGTTGGCTGTTCTTAATGACCCCCTCATCCCTGATATGCCTAGTGATGGAGTCAAGAATAAGTTGTTCCATCATCTTTCCAGGGATGGAGGTAAGGCTGACCGGTCTATAATTACCCGGGTCCTCCTTCTTGCCCTTCTTATAGATTGGTGTGACCTTTGCCATCTGCCAATCCTCAGGCACCTCGCCCGTTTCCCACGACTTACCAAAGATGATGGAAAGGACCCTACGGGGTGCCCCATAGCTGTGCTGTGCCAGCGCATGGGGTGATGGCAAGCAAGTGGGGCTCCTCAAATCCCACCTCCCCATTGGTGTGACCGTGGCTGCGAGCAGCAGCATCTCCCTATGGAATACCAGGAACCTTGGAGCCTGGAGCCACTCACCCACAGCTGTCCCAGGAGCCTTGCACCAGCCAGGCCGAGGCCAGCAGGATGATGACACGGAGCAAAGCCATCGCTGCCACCACCGCTAAGAGTGACACCAAGGAGCTGCAAGCACCACTGCACCCAAAGCGCAACTGCCCCGGGGATACGGGCGCTGGATGCAGGTCCCTTGGAGCTGGGGCCGATGTCATAGAGAGGCAGGTTCCATGGGGGGAGCTCCATGGGGAGGGGGGTGGCTCAGGGGTGTCGATGGGGGCTTCCATGGGGAGATGGGGGGGTTCTGATGCGCTTGGGGTGCTCTGAATCCCTATGGGATGCTCTGGAGCTCTGTATGATGTATGGGGTTTTGGGCAGGAACCTTGGGCAGTTAACCCCTAGGGTTAACTCCGGTTAGATGTAACCCTAACCTTAACCCTAACCCTAACCCTAACCCTCAGCCTGGGACTAAACCCGCCCCTAGGGTTAATTCCGATTAGGGTTAATGCTAACCCTAAGCCTAACCCTAACCCTGGGGTTAACTCCACCCCTAGGGTTAACTCCGGTTAGAGGAAACCCTAACCCTAACCCTAACCCTCAGCCTGGGATTAAACCCACCCCTATGGATAATTCCGATTAGGGTTAATGCTAACCCTCAGCCTAACCCTAACCCTGGGGTTATCTCCACCTCTAGGGTTAACTCCGGTTAGAGGTAACCCTAACCTTAACCTTAACCCTAACCGTAACCCTAACACCAACCCTAAACCCTAACCGTAACCCTGACCCTAACTCTAAAACCTACCACTAACCCTAATCCTAACCCAGCCTAACCATAACCCTAACTTAATCCTGACCGTAATCCTAACCCTAACCCTGGGGTTAACTCCGCCCCTAGGCTTAACTCTGGTGAAGGTTAACCCTAAACCTAACCCTAATCCTATCCCTAAGCATAATCCTAACTGTAACCCTAACCCGAACCCTAAGGCTCAACCTGGTGTTAACTCCACCCCTGGGGTTAACTCCGGTTACGGTTAACCCTAACCCTAACCCTATCCCTAACCCTAACACGTAACCCTAAACCTAACCCTGTACCTAACCCTGACCCTGACCCTAACCCTAAACCTAACCCTAATTCGGAACCTAACCCTAACCGTGATCCTAAGCCGTATAATATTCCTGGACCACGACCTGCCGTATCCAACACTTGTGGGTCTCGGCATTGGCCCAAGCCACATCCATGATTCTGACCATCATGAAGCAATCCGTGGTGAAGCTGGGAGGGAGTGGAAGAGCAGGGATTGGAGCCATAGGACAAGGGCTGATGGGTTCCGAGAGGGAATTGCAGGCTGGAGATAAGGAAGGGATTCCCTAAGAGGGTGCTGGGGCACTGGGATGGCATGGATGGAGAAGGTTTGGATGCTCCATCCCTGGCAGTGCTGCAGGCCGGCTTGGAGCAAGCTGCTCTATGGAAGGCATCCCTGCCCATGGCAAGGGGTTGGAAGTGGATGATCTCAAGCTCCTTTCCAAGCCACCCCACTCCATGATCCATAACCACTGCATTGCATTCCATTCCATACCATTCCATTTTAATCTCTTCTAATCCATTCTATGGAGAAGAGGGATGGGAAGGAGCCACATTGCGGCTGCTTCCCAAAGGAAAGCAGCGTGCCTTAGGCTCAAGGGCGGTCAAGCTGGAAGCAGCCTTCTCCTGAGCGCTCTTCCCAGTGCATCCAGGATGGGGAAGGGGACGGGATGGGAGCTGCTCCTTGCCTATTCCCTATGGCTGGAATCCCTTCTCCCCCTTACTTTTGCGCGACGAAGCAGTGAGCGGCTGTGAGGACCCATTGAGGGGTGATCATAGAATCATAGAATCATAGAATAGTTAGGGTTGGAAAGGACCTTAAGATCATCTAGACCAACCCCCCTGTAAGAGCAGGGTAACCTACAGTACACCACACAGGAACTTGTCCAGGCGGGCCTTGAATATCTCCAGTGTAGGAGACTCCACAACCCCCCTGGGCAACCTGTTCCAGTGCTCTGTCACTCTTACAGTAAAGAAGTTCTTCCTGATGTTAACGTGGAACTTCCTATGTTCCAGTTTACACCCATTGCCCCTTGTCCTATCACTGGATATCACTGAAAAAAGCCTAGCTCCATCATCCTGACACCTACCCTTTACATATTTGTAAACATTGATGAGGTCACCCCTCAGTCTCCTCTTCTCCAAGCTAAAGAGACCCAGCTCCCTCAGCCTCTCCTCATAAGGGAGATGTTCCACTCCCTTAACCATCTTTGTGGCTCTGCGCTGGACTCCTTCAAGCAATTCCCTGTCCTTCTTGAACAGAGGGGCCCAGAACTGGACGCAATATTCCAGATGCGGCCTCACCAAGGCTGAGTAGAGGGGGAGGAGAACCTCTCTTGACCTACTAACCACTCCCTTTCTAATGCACCCTAAGATGCCATTTGCCTTCTTGGCCACAAGAGCACATTGCTGGCTCATGGTCATCCTCCTATCCACCAGGACCCCCAGGTCCCTTTCCCCTTCACTACTTTCCAGCAGGTCAACCCCCAACCTGTACTGGTACGTGGGGTTCTTCTTCCCCAGATGCAAGACTCTACACTTGCCCTTGTTAAATTTCATCAAGTTTCTCCCCGCCCAACTCTCCAGCCTGTCCAGGTCTCGCTGAATGGCTGCACAGTCCTCTGGTGCGTCAGCCACTCCTCCCAGTTTTGTGTCATCAGCAAACTTGCTGAGGGTGCACTCAGTTCCCTCATCCAGGTCATTGATGAAAATATTAAACAGCACCGGTCCCAGCACCGACCCCTGAGGAACTCCACTAGTCACAGACCTCCAGCTAGATTCTGCGCCATTGACCACAACTCTCTGCCTTCTTCCTTTCAACCAGTTCTCGATCCACCTCACTACTTGATCGTCAAGCCCACACTTCTTTAGCTTATCTATGAGGATGCTGTGGGAGACAGTCTCAAATGCCTTACTGAAATCAAGAAAAACTACATCGACCGCTCTACCATCATCCCTCCACCTAGTCACTTCCTCATAGAAGGCTATAAGGTTGGTCATACATGACTTCCCCCTCATAAAACCATGTTGGCTGTTCTTAATGACCCCCTCATCCCTGATATGCCTAGTGATGGAGTCAAGAATAAGTTGTTCCATCATCTTTCCAGGGATGGAGGTAAGGCTGACCGGTCTATAATTACCCGGGTCCTCCTTCTTGCCCTTCTTATAGATTGGTGTGACCTTTGCCATCCGCCAATCCTCAGGCACCTCGCCCGTTTCCCACGACTTACCAAAGATGATGGAAAGGACCCTACGGGGTGCCCCATAGCTGTGCTGTGCCAGCGCATGGGGTGATGGCAAGCAAGTGGGGCTCCTCAAATCCCACCTCCCCATTGGTGTGACCGTGGCTGCGAGCAGCAGCATCTCCCTATGGAATACCAGGAACCTTGGAGCCTGGAGCCACTCACCCACAGCTGTCCCAGGAGCCTTGCACCAGCCAGGCCGAGGCCAGCAGGATGATGACACGGAGCAAAGCCATCGCTGCCACCACCGCTAAGAGTGACACCAAGGAGGTGACACCAAGGAGGTGACACCAAGGAGCTGCAAGCACCACTGCACCCAAAGCGCAACTGCCCCGGGGATACGGGCGCTGGATGCAGGTCCCTTGGAGCTGGGGCTGATGTCATAGAGAGGCAGGTTCCATGGGGGGAGCTCCATGGGGAGGGGGGTGGCTCAGGGGTGTCGATGGGGGCTTCCATGGGGAGATGGGGGGGTTCTGATGCGCTTGGGGTGCTCTGAATCCCTATGGGATGCTCTGGAGCTCTGTATGATGTATGGGGTTTTGGGCAGGAACCTTGGGCAGTTAACCCCTAGGGTTAACTCCGGTTAGAGGTAACCCTAACCTTAACCCTAACCCTAACCCTAACCCTCAGCCTGGGATTAAACCCGCCCCTAGGGTTAATTCCGATTAGGGTTAATGCTAACCCTAAGCCTAACCCTAACCCTGGGGTTAACTCCACCCCTAGGGTTAACTCCGGTAAGAGGAAACCCTAAACTTAACCCTAACCCTAACCCTGACCATCAGTCTGGGATTAAACCCACCCCTAGGGTTAATTCCGATTAGGGTTAATGCTAACCCTAAGCCTAACCCTAACCCTGGGGTTATCTCCACCCCTAGGGTTAACTCCGGTTAGAGGTAACCCTAACCTTAACCTTAACCCTAACCGTAACCCTAACACCAACCCTAACCCCTAACCGTAACCCTGACCCTAACTCTAAAACCTACCACTAACCCTAATCCTAACCCAGCCTAACCATAACCCTAACTTAATCCTGTCCGTAATCCTAACCCTAAACCTGGGGTTAACTCCGCCCCTAGGGTTAACTCTGGTGAAGGTTAACCCTAAACCTAACCCTAATCCTATCCCTAAGCCTAATCCTAACTGTAACCCTAACCCAAACCCTTAGGCTCAACCTGGTGTTAACTCCACCCCTGGGGTTAACTCCGGTTACGGTTAACCCTAACCCTAACCCTATCCCTAACCCTAACACGTAACCCTAAACCTAACCCTGTACCTAACCCTGACCCTGACCCTAACCCTAAACCTAACCCTAATTCGGAACCTAACCCTAACCGTGATCCTAAGCCGTATAATATTCCTGGACCACGACCTGCCGTATCCAACACTTGTGGGTCTCGGCATTGGCCCAAGCCACATCCATGATTCTGAGCATCATGAAGCAATCCGTGGTGAAGCTGGGAGGGAGTGGAAGAGCAGGGATTGGAGCCATAGGACAAGGTCTGGGTTCCAAGAGGGAATTGCAGGCTGGAGATAAGGAAGGGATTCCCTAAGAGGGTGCTGGGGCACTGGGATGGCATGGATGGAGAAGGTTTGGATGCTCCATCCCTGGCAGTGCTGCAGGCCAGCTTGGAGCAAGCTGCTCTATGGAAGGCATCCCTGCCCATGGCAAGGGGTTGGAAGTGGATGATCTCAAGCTCCTTTCCAAGCCACCCCACTCCATGATCCATAACCACTGCATTCCATTCCATTCCATCCCATTCCATTCCATTTTAATCTCTTCTAATCCATTCTATGGAGAAGAGGGATGGGAAGGAGCCACATTGCGGCTGCTTCCCAAAGGAAAGCAGCGTGCCTTAGGCTCAAGGGCGGTCAAGCTGGAAGCAGCCTTCTCCTGAGCGCTCTTCCCAGTGCATCCAGGATGGGGAAGGGGACGGGATGGGAGCTGCTCCTTGCCTATTCCCTATGGCTGGAATCCCTTCTCCCCCTTACTTTTGCGCGACGAAGCAGTGAGCGGCTGTGAGGACCCGTTGAGGGGTGATCATAGAATCATAGAATCATTGAATAGTTAGGGTTGGAAAGGACCTTAAGATCATCTAGTCCAACCCCCCTGCAAGAGCAGGGTAACCTACAGTACATCACACAGGAACTTGTCCAGGCGGGCCTTGAATATCTCCAGTGTAGGAGACTCCACAACCCCCCTGGGCAACCTGTTCCAGTGCTCTGTCACTCTTACAGTAAAGAAGTTCTTCCTGATGTTAACGTGGAACTTCCTATGTTCCAGTTTAAACCCATTGCCCCTTGTCCTATCACTGGATATCACTGAAAAAAGCCTAGCTCCATCATCCTGACACCTACCCTTGACATATTTGTAAACATTGATGAGGTCACCCCTCAGTCTCCTCTTCTCCAAGCTAAAGAGACCCAGCTCCCTCAGCCTCTCCTCATAAGGGAGATGTTCCACTCCTTTAATCATCTTTGTGGCTCTGCGCTGGACTCCTTCAAGCAATTCCCTGTCCTTCTTGAACAGAGGGGCCAGAACTGGACGCAATATTCCAGATGCGGCCTCACCAAGGCTGAGTAGAGGGGGAGGAGAACCTCTCTTGACCTACTAACCACTCCCTTTCTAATGCACCCTAAGATGCCATTTGCCTTCTTGGCCACAAGAGCACATTGCTGGCTCATGGTCATCCTCCTATCCACCAGGACCCCCAGGTCCCTTTCCCCTTCACTACTTTCCAGCAGGTCAACCCCCAACCTGTACTGGTACGTGGGGTTCTTCTTCCCCAGATGCAAGACTCTACACTTGCCCTTGTTAAATTTCATCAAGTTTCTCCCCGCCCAACTCTCCAGCCTGTCCAGGTCTCGCTGAATGGCTGCACAGTCCTCTGGTGTGTCAGCCACTCCTCCCAGTTTTGTGTCATCAGCAAACTTGCTGAGGGTGCACTCAGTTCCCTCATCCAGGTCATTGATGAAAATATTAAACAGCACCGGTCCCAGCACCGACCCCTGAGGAACTCCACTAGTCACAGACCTCCAGCTAGATTCTGCGCCATTGACCACAACTCTCTGCCTTCTTCCTTTCAACCAGTTCTCGATCCACCTCACTACTTGATCGTCAAGCCCACACTTCTTTAGCTTATCTATGAGGATGCTGTGGGAGACAGTATCAAATGCCTTACTGAAATCAAGAAAAACTACATCGACCGTTCTACCATCATCCCTCCACCTAGTCACTTCCTCATAGAAGGCTATAAGGTTGGTCATACATGACTTCCCCCTCATAAAACCATGTTGGCTGTTCTTAATGACCCCCTCATCCCTGATATGCCTAGTGATGGAGTCAAGAATAAGTTGTTCCATCATCTTTCCAGGGATGGAGGTAAGGCTGACGGTCTATAATTACCCGGGTCCTCCTTCTTGCCCTTCTTATAGATTGGTGTGACCTTTGCCATCCGCCAATCCTCAGGCACCTCGCCCGTTTCCCACGACTTACCAAAGATGATGGAAAGGACCCTACGGGGTGCCCCATAGCTGTGCTGTGCCAGCGCATGGGGTGATGGCAAGCAAGTGGGGCTCCTCAAATCCCACCTCCCCATTGGTGTGACCGTGGCTGCGAGCAGCAGCATCTCCCTATGGAATACCAGGAACCTTGGAGCCTGGAGCCACTCACCCACAGCTGTCCCAGGAGCCTTGCACCAGCCAGGCCGAGGCCAGCAGGATGATGACACGGAGCAAAGCCATCGCTGCCACCACCGCTAAGAGTGACACCAAGGAGGTGACACCAAGGAGGTGACACCAAGGAGCTGCAAGCACCACTGCACCCAAAGCGCAACTGCCCCGGGGATACGGGCACTGGATGCAGGTCCCTTGGAGCTGGGGCTGATGTCATAGAGAGGCAGGTTCCATGGGGGGAGCTCCATGGGGAGGGGGGTGGCTCAGGGGTGTCGATGGGGGCTTCCATGGGGAGATGCGGGGGTTCTGATGCGCTTGGGGTGCTCTGAATCCCTATGGGATGCTCTGGAGCTCTGTATGATGTATGGGGTTTTGGGCAGGAACCTTGGGCAGTTAACCCCTAGGGTTAACTCCGGTTAGAGGTAACCCTAACCTTAACCCTAACCCTAACCCTAACCCTCAGCCTGGGATTAAACCCGCCCCTAGGGTTAATTCCGATTAGGGTTAATGCTAACCCTAAGCCTAACCCTAACCCTGGGGTTAACTCCACCCCTAGGGTTAACTCCGGTAAGAGGAAACCCTAAACTTAACCCTAACCCTAACCCTGACCATCAGTCTGGGATTAAACCCACCCCTAGGGTTAATTCCGATTAGGGTTAATGCTAACCCTAAGCCTAACCCTAACCCTGGGGTTATCTCCACCCCTAGGGTTAACTCCGGTTAGAGGTAACCCTAACCTTAACCTTAACCCTAACCGTAACCCTAACACCAACCCTAACCCCTAACCGTAACCCTGACCCTAACTCTAAAACCTACCATTAACCCTAATCCTAACCCAGCCTAACCATAACCCTAACTTAATCCTGTCCGTAATCCTAACCCTAAACCTGGGGTTAACTCCGCCCCTAGGGTTAACTCTGGTGAAGGTTAACCCTAAACCTAACCCTAATCCTATCCCTAAGCATAATCCTAACTTTAACCCTAACCCAAACCCTTAGGCTCAACCTGGTGTTAACTCCACCCCTGGGGTTAACTCCGGTTACGGTTAACCCTAACCCTAACCCTATCCCTAACCCTAACACGTAACCCTAAACCTAACCCTGTACCTAACCCTGACCCTGACCCTAACCCTAAACCTAACCCTAATTCGGAACCTAACCCTAACCGTGATCCTAAGCCGTATAATATTCCTGGACCACGACCTGCCGTATCCAACACTTGTGGGTCTCGGCATTGGCCCAAGCCACATCCATGATTCTGAGCATCATGAAGCAATCCGTGGTGAAGCTGGGAGGGAGTGGAAGAGCAGGGATTGGAGCCATAGGACAAGGGCTGGGTTCCAAGAGGGAATTGCAGGCTGGAGATAAGGAAGGGATTCCCTAAGAGGGTGCTGGGGCACTGGGATGGCATGGATGGAGAAGGTTTGGATGCTCCATCCCTGGCAGTGCTGCAGGCCAGCTTGGAGCAAGCTGCTCTATGGAAGGCATCCCTGCCCATGGCAAGGGGTTGGAAGTGGATGATCTCAAGCTCCTTTCCAAGCCACCCCACTCCATGATCCATAACCACTGCATTCCATTCCATTCCATCCCATTCCATTCCATTTTAATCTCTTCTAATCCATTCTATGGAGAAGAGGGATGGGAAGGAGCCACATTGCGGCTGCTTCCCAAAGGAAAGCAGCGTGCCTTAGGCTCAAGGGCGGTCAAGCTGGAAGCAGCCTTCTCCTGAGCGCTCTTCCCAGTGCATCCAGGATGGGGAAGGGGACGGGATGGGAGCTGCTCCTTGCCTATTCCCTATGGCTGGAATCCCTTCTCCCCCTTACTTTTGCGCGACGAAGCAGTGAGCGGCTGTGAGGACCCGTTGAGGGGTGATCATAGAAACAGAGAATCATAGAATAGTTAGGGTTGGAAAGGACCTTAAGATCATCTAGTCCAACCCCCCTGCAAGAGCAGGGTAACCTACAGTACATCACACAGGATCTTGTCCAGGCGGGCCTTGAATATCTCCAGTGTAGGAGACTCCACAACCCCCCTGGGCAACCTGTTCCAGTGCTCTGTCACTCTTACAGTAAAGAAGTTCTTCCTGATGTTAACGTGGAACTTCCTATGTTCCAGTTTACACCCATTGCCCCTTGTCCTATCACTGGATATCACTGAAAAAAGCCTAGCTCCATCATCCTGACACCTACCCTTTACATATTTGTAAACATTGATGAGGTCACCCCTCAGTCTCCTCTTCTCCAAGCTAAAGAGACCCAGCTCCCTCAGCCTCTCCTCATAAGGGAGATGTTCCACTCCCTTAACCATCTTTGTGGCTCTGCGCTGGACTCCTTCAAGCAATTCCCTGTCCTTCTTGAACAGAGGGGCCCAGAACTGGACGCAATATTCCAGATGCGGCCTCACCAAGGCTGAGTAGAGGGGGAGGAGAACCTCTCTTGACCTACTAACCACTCCCTTTCTAATGCACCCTAAGATGCCATTTGCCTTCTTGGCCACAAGAGCACATTGCTGGCTCATGGTCATCCTCCTATCCACCAGGACCCCCAGGTCCCTTTCCCCTTCACTACTTTCCAGCAGGTCAACCCCCAACCTGTACTGGTACGTGGGGTTCTTCTTCCCCAGATGCAAGACTCTACACTTGCCCTTGTTAAATTTCATCAAGTTTCTCCCCGCCCAACTCTCCAGCCTGTCCAGGTCTCGCTGAATGGCTGCACAGTCCTCTGGTGCGTCAGCCACTCCTCCCAGTTTTGTGTCATCAGCAAACTTGCTGAGGGTGCACTCAGTTCCCTCATCCAGGTCATTGATGAAAATATTAAACAGCACCGGTCCCAGCACCGACCCCTGAGGAACTCCACTAGTCACAGACCTCCAGCTAGATTCTGCGCCATTGACCACAACTCTCTGCCTTCTTCCTTTCAACCAGTTCTCGATCCACCTCACTACTTGATCGTCAAGCCCACACTTCTTTAGCTTATCTATGAGGATGCTGTGGGAGACAGTATCAAATGCCTTACTGAAATCAAGAAAAACTACATCGACCGCTCTACCATCATCCCTCCACCTAGTCACTTCCTCATAGAAGGCTATAAGGTTGGTCATACATGACTTCCCCCTCATAAAACCATGTTGGCTGTTCTTAATGACCCCCTCATCCCTGATATGCCTAGTGATGGAGTCAAGAATAAGTTGTTCCATCATCTTTCCAGGGATGGAGGTAAGGCTGACCGGTCTATAATTACCCGGGTCCTCCTTCTTGCCCTTCTTATAGATTGGTGTGACCTTTGCCATCCGCCAATCCTCAGGCACCTCGCCCGTTTCCCACGACTTACCAAAGATGATGGAAAGGACCCTACGGGGTGCCCCATAGCTGTGCTGTGCCAGCGCATGGGGTGATGGCAAGCAAGTGGGGCTCCTCAAATCCCACCTCCCCATTGGTGTGACCGTGGCTGCGAGCAGCAGCATCTCCCTATGGAATACCAGGAACCTTGGAGCCTGGAGCCACTCACCCACAGCTGTCCCAGGAGCCTTGCACCAGCCAGGCTGAGGCCAGCAGGATGATGACACGGAGCAAAGCCATCGCTGCCACCACCGCTAAGAGTGACACCAAGGAGCTGCAAGCACCACTGCACCCAAAGCGCAACTGCCCCGGGGATACGGGCGCTGGATGCAGGTCCCTTGGAGCTGGGGCTGATGTCATAGAGAGGCAGGTTCCATGGGGGGAGCTCCATGGGGAGGGGGGTGGCTCAGGGGTGTCGATGGGGGCTTCCATGGGGAGATGGGGGGGTTCTGATGCGCTTGGGGTGCTCTGAATCCCTATGAGATGCTCTGGAGCTCTGTATGATCTATGGGGTTTTGGGCAGGAACCTTGGGCAGTTAACCCCTAGGGTTAACTCCGGTTAGAGGTAACCCTAACCTTAACCCTAACCCTAACCCTAACCCTAACCCTCAGCCTGGGACTAAACCCGCCCCTAGGGTTAATTCCAATTAGGGTTAATGCTAACCCTAAGCCTAACCCTAACCCTGGGGTTAACTCCACCCCTAGGGTTAACTCCGGTTAGAGGAAACCCTAACCTTAACCCTAACCCTAACCCTAACCCTCAGCCTGGGATTAAACTCGCCCCTAGGGTTAATTCCGATTAGGGTTAATGCTAACCCTCAGCCTAACCCTAACCCTGGGGTTATCTCCATCTCTAGGGTTAACTCCAGTTAGAGGTAACCCTAACCTTAACCTTAACCCTAACCGTAACCCTAACACCAACCCTAACCCCTAACCGTAACCCTGACCCTAACACTAAAACCTACCACTAACCCTAATCCTAACACAGCCTAACCATAACCCTAACTTAATCCTGACTGTAATCCTAACCCTAACCCTGGGGTTAACTCCGCCCCTAGGCTTAACTCTGGTGAAGGTTAACCCTAAACCTAACCCTAATCCTATCCCTAAGCATAATCCTAACTGTAACCCTAACCCGAACCCTAAGGCTCAACCTGGTGTTAACTCCACCCCTGGGGTTAACTCCGGTTACGGTTAACCCTAACCCTAACCCTATCCCTAACCCTAACACGTAACCCTAAACCTAACCCTGTACCTAACCCTGACCCTGACCCTAACCCTAAACCTAACCCTAATTCGGAACCTAACCCTAACCGTGATCCTAAGCTGTATAATATTCCTGGACCACGACCTGCCGTATCCAACACTTGTGGGTCTCGGCATTGGCCCAAGCCACATCCATGATTCTGACCATCATGAAGCAATCCGTGGTGAAGCTGGGAGGGAGTGGAAGAGCAGGGATTGGAGCCATAGGACAAGGGCTGATGGGTTCCGAGAGGGAATTGCAGGCTGGAGATAAGGAAGGGATTCCCTAAAAGGGTGCTGGGGCACTGGGATGGCATGGATGGAGAAGGTTTGGATGCTCCATCCCTGGCAGTGCTGCAGGCCGGCTTGGAGCAAGCTGCTCTATGGAAGGCATCCCTGCCCATGGCAAGGGGTTGGAAGTGGATGATCTCAAGCTCCTTTCCAAGCCACCCCACTCCATGATCCATAACCACTGCATTGCATTCCATTCCATACCATTCCATTTTAATCTCTTCTAATCCATTCTATGGAGAAGAGGGATGGGAAGGAGCCACATTGCGGCTGCTTCCCAAAGGAAAGCAGCGTGCCTTAGGCTCAAGGGCGGTCAAGCTGGAAGCAGCCTTCTCCTGAGCGCTCTTCCCAGTGCATCCAGGATGGGGAAGGGGACGGGATGGGAGCTGCTCCTTGCCTATTCCCTATGGCTGGAATCCCTTCTCCCCCTTACTTTTGCGCGACGAAGCAGTGAGCGGCTGTGAGGACCCATTGAGGGGTGATCATAGAATCATAGAATCATAGAATAGTTAGGGTTGGAAAGGACCTTAAGATCATCTAGACCAACCCCCCTGTAAGAGCAGGGTAACCTACAGTACATCACACAGGAACTTGTCCAGGCGGGCCTTGAATATCTCCAGTGTAGGAGACTCCACAACCCCCCTGGGCAACCTGTTCCAGTGCTCTGTCACTCTTACAGTAAAGAAGTTCTTCCTGATGTTAACGTGGAACTTCCTATGTTCCAGTTTACACCCATTGCCCCTTGTCCTATCACTGGATATCACTGAAAAAAGCCTAGCTCCATCATCCTGACACCTACCCTTTACATATTTGTAAACATTGATGAGGTCACCCCTCAGTCTCCTCTTCTCCAAGCTAAAGAGACCCAGCTCCCTCAGCCTCTCCTCATAAGGGAGATGTTCCACTCCCTTAACCATCTTTGTGGCTCTGCGCTGGACTCCTTCAAGCAATTCCCTGTCCTTCTTGAACAGAGGGGCCCAGAACTGGACGCAATATTCCAGATGCGGCCTCACCAAGGCTGAGTAGAGGGGGAGGAGAACCTCTCTTGACCTACTAACCACTCCCTTTCTAATGCACCCTAAGATGCCATTTGCCTTCTTGGCCACAAGAGCACATTGCTGGCTCATGGTCATCCTCCTATCCACCAGGACCCCCAGGTCCCTTTCCCCTTCACTACTTTCCAGCAGGTCAACCCCCAACCTGTACTGGTACGTGGGGTTCTTCTTCCCCAGATGCAAGACTCTACACTTGCCCTTGTTAAATTTCATCAAGTTTCTCCCCGCCCAACTCTCCAGCCTGTCCAGGTCTCGCTGAATGGCTGCATAGTCCTCTGGTGCGTCAGCCACTCCTCCCAGTTTTGTGTCATCAGCAAACTTGCTGAGGGTGCACTCAGTTCCCTCATCCAGGTCATTGATGAAAATATTAAACAGCACCGGTCCCAGCACCGACCCCTGAGGAACTCCACTAGTCACAGACCTCCAGCTAGATTCTGCGCCATTGACCACAACTCTCTGCCTTCTTCCTTTCAACCAGTTCTCGATCCACCTCACTACTTGATCGTCAAGCCCACACTTCTTTAGCTTATCTATGAGGATGCTGTGGGAGACAGTATCAAATGCCTTACTGAAATCAAGAAAAACTACATCGACCGCTCTACCATCATCCCTCCACCTAGTCACTTCCTCATAGAAGGCTATAAGGTTGGTCATACATGACTTCCCCCACATAAAACCATGTTGGCTGTTCTTAATGACCCCCTCATCCCTGATATGCCTAGTGATGGAGTCAAGAATAAGTTGTTCCATCATCTTTCCAGGGATGGAGGTAAGCCTGACCGGTCTATAATTACCCGGGTCCTCCTTCTTGCCCTTCTTATAGATTGGTGTGACCTTTGCCATCCGCCAATCCTCAGGCACCTCGCCCGTTTCCCACGACTTACCAAAGATGATGGAAAGGACCCTACGGGGTGCCCCATAGCTGTGCTGTGCCAGCGCATGGGGTGATGGCAAGCAAGTGGGGCTCCTCAAATCCCACCTCCCCATTGGTGTGACCGTGGCTGCGAGCAGCAGCATCTCCCTATGGAATACCAGGAACCTTGGAGCCTGGAGCCACTCACCCACAGCTGTCCCAGGAGCCTTGCACCAGCCAGGCTGAGGCCAGCAGGATGATGACACGGAGCAAAGCCATCGCTGCCACCACCGCTAAGAGTGACACCAAGGAGCTGCAAGCACCACTGCACCCAAAGCGCAACTGCCCCGGGGATACGGGCGCTGGATGCAGGTCCCTTGGAGCTGGGGCTGATGTCATAGAGAGGCAGGTTCCATGGGGGGAGCTCCATGGGGAGGGGGGTGGCTCAGGGGTGTCGATGGGGGCTTCCATGGGGAGATGGGGGGGTTCTGATGCGCTTGGGGTGCTCTGAATCCCTATGAGATGCTCTGGAGCTCTGTATGATCTATGGGGTTTTGGGCAGGAACCTTGGGCAGTTAACCCCTAGGGTTAACTCCGGTTAGAGGTAACCCTAACCTTAACCCTAACCCTAACCCTAACCCTAACCCTCAGCCTGGGACTAAACCCGCCCCTAGGGTTAATTCCAATTAGGGTTAATGCTAACCCTAAGCCTAACCCTAACCCTGGGGTTAACTCCACCCCTAGGGTTAACTCCGGTTAGAGGAAACCCTAACCTTAACCCTAACCCTAACCCTAACCCTCAGCCTGGGATTAAACTCGCCCCTAGGGTTAATTCCGATTAGGGTTAATGCTAACCCTCAGCCTAACCCTAACCCTGGGGTTATCTCCATCTCTAGGGTTAACTCCAGTTAGAGGTAACCCTAACCTTAACCTTAACCCTAACCGTAACCCTAACACCAACCCTAACCCCTAACCGTAACCCTGACCCTAACTCTAAAACCTACCACTAACCCTAATCCTAACCCAGCCTAACCATAACCCTAACTTAATCCTGACTGTAATCCTAACCCTAACCCTGGGGTTAACTCCGCCCCTAGGCTTAACTCTGGTGAAGGTTAACCCTAAACCTAACCCTAATCCTATCCCTAAGCATAATCCTAACTGTAACCCTAACCCGAACCCTAAGGCTCAACCTGGTGTTAACTCCACCCCTGGGGTTAACTCCGGTTACGGTTAACCTTAACCCTAACCCTATCCCTAACCCTAACACGTAACCCTAAACCTAACCCTGTACCTAACCCTGACCCTGACCCTAACCCTAAACCTAACCCTAATTCGGAACCTAACCCTAACCGTGATCCTAAGCTGTATAATATTCCTGGACCACGACCTGCCGTATCCAACACTTGTGGGTCTCGGCATTGGCCCAAGCCACATCCATGATTCTGACCATCATGAAGCAATCCGTGGTGAAGCTGGGAGGGAGTGGAAGAGCAGGGATTGGAGCCATAGGACAAGGGCTGATGGGTTCCGAGAGGGAATTGCAGGCTGGAGATAAGGAAGGGATTCCCTAAAAGGGTGCTGGGGCACTGGGATGGCATGGATGGAGAAGGTTTGGATGCTCCATCCCTGGCAGTGCTGCAGGCCGGCTTGGAGCAAGCTGCTCTATGGAAGGCATCCCTGCCCATGGCAAGGGGTTGGAAGTGGATGATCTCAAGCTCCTTTCCAAGCCACCCCACTCCATGATCCATAACCACTGCATTGCATTCCATTCCATACCATTCCATTTTAATCTCTTCTAATCCATTCTATGGAGAAGAGGGATGGGAAGGAGCCACATTGCGGCTGCTTCCCAAAGGAAAGCAGCGTGCCTTAGGCTCAAGGGCAGTCAAGCTGGAAGCAGCCTTCTCCTGAGCGCTCTTCCCAGTGCATCCAGGATGGGGAAGGGGACGGGATGGGAGCTGCTCCTTGCCTATTCCCTATGGCTGGAATCCCTTCTCCCCCTTACTTTTGCGCGACGAAGCAGTGAGCGGCTGTGAGGACCCATTGAGGGGTGATCATAGAATCATAGAATCATAGAATAGTTAGGGTTGGAAAGGACCTTAAGATCATCTAGACCAACCCCCCTGTAAGAGCAGGGTAACCTACAGTACATCACACAGGAACTTGTCCAGGCGGGCCTTGAATATCTCCAGTGTAGGAGACTCCACAACCCCCCTGGGCAACCTGTTCCAGTGCTCTGTCACTCTTACAGTAAAGAAGTTCTTCCTGATGTTAACGTGGAACTTCCTATGTTCCAGTTTACACCCATTGCCCCTTGTCCTATCACTGGATATCACTGAAAAAAGCCTAGCTCCATCATCCTGACACCTACCCTTTACATATTTGTAAACATTGATGAGGTCACCCCTCAGTCTCCTCTTCTCCAAGCTAAAGAGACCCAGCTCCCTCAGCCTCTCCTCATAAGGGAGATGTTCCACTCCCTTAACCATCTTTGTGGCTCTACGCTGGACTCCTTCAAGCAATTCCCTGTCCTTCTTGAACAGAGGGGCCCAGAACTGGACGCAATATTCCAGATGCGGCCTCACCAAGGCTGAGTAGAGGGGGAGGAGAACCTCTCTTGACCTACTAACCACTCCCTTTCTAATGCACCCTAAGATGCCATTTGCCTTCTTGGCCACAAGAGCACATTGCTGGCTCATGGTCATCCTCCTATCCACCAGGACCCCCAGGTCCCTTTCCCCTTCACTACTTTCCAGCAGGTCAACCCCCAACCTGTACTGGTACGTGGGGTTCTTCTTCCCCAGATGCAAGACTCTACACTTGCCCTTGTTAAATTTCATCAAGTTTCTCCCCGCCCAACTCTCCAGCCTGTCCAGGTCTCGCTGAATGGCTGCACAGTCCTCTGGTGCGTCAGCCACTCCTCCCAGTTTTGTGTCATCAGCAAACTTGCTGAGGGTGCACTCAGTTCCCTCATCCAGGTCATTGATGAAAATATTAAACAGCACCGGTCCCAGCACCGACCCCTGAGGAACTCCACTAGTCACAGACCTCCAGCTAGATTCTGCGCCATTGACCACAACTCTCTGCCTTCTTCCTTTCAACCAGTTCTCGATCCACCTCACTACTTGATCGTCAAGCCCACACTTCTTTAGCTTATCTATGAGGATGCTGTGGGAGACAGTATCAAATGCCTTACTGAAATCAAGAAAAACTACATCGACCGCTCTACCATCATCCCTCCACCTAGTCACTTCCTCATAGAAGGCTATAAGGTTGGTCATACATGACTTCCCCCACATAAAACCATGTTGGCTGTTCTTAATGACCCCCTCATCCCTGATATGCCTAGTGATGGAGTCAAGAATAAGTTGTTCCATCATCTTTCCAGGGATGGAGGTAAGCCTGACCGGTCTATAATTACCCGGGTCCTCCTTCTTGCCCTTCTTATAGATTGGTGTGACCTTTGCCATCCGCCAATCCTCAGGCACCTCGCCCGTTTCCCACGACTTACCAAAGATGATGGAAAGGACCCTACGGGGTGCCCCATAGCTGTGCTGTGCCAGCGCATGGGGTGATGGCAAGCAAGTGGGGCTCCTCAAATCCCACCTCCCCATTGGTGTGACCGTGGCTGCGAGCAGCAGCATCTCCCTATGGAATACCAGGAACCTTGGAGCCTGGAGCCACTCACCCACAGCTGTCCCAGGAGCCTTGCACCAGCCAGGCTGAGGCCAGCAGGATGATGACACGGAGCAAAGCCATCGCTGCCACCACCGCTAAGAGTGACACCAAGGAGCTGCAAGCACCACTGCACCCAAAGCGCAACTGCCCCGGGGATACGGGCGCTGGATGCAGGTCCCTTGGAGCTGGGGCTGATGTCATAGAGAGGCAGGTTCCATGGGGGGAGCTCCATGGGGAGGGGGGTGGCTCAGGGGTGTCGATGGGGGCTTCCATGGGGAGATGGGGGGGTTCTGATGCGCTTGGGGTTCTCTGAATCCCTATGGGATGCTCTGGAGCTCTGTATGATGTATGGGGTTTTGGGCAGGAACCTTGGGCAGTTAACCCCTAGGGTTAACTCCGGTTAGAGGTAACCCTAACCTTAACCCTAACCCTAACCCTAACCCTAACCCTCAGCCTGGGACTAAACCCGCCCCTAGGGTTAATTCCGATTAGGGTTAATGCTAACCCTAAGCCTAACCCTAACCCTGGGGTTAACTCCACCCCTAGGGTTAACTCCGGTTAGAGGAAACCCTAACCTTAACCCTAACCATAACCCTAACCCTCAGCCTGGGATTAAACTCGCCCCTAGGGTTAATTCCGATTAGGGTTAATGCTAACCCTCAGCCTAACCCTAACCCTGGGGTTATCTCCACCTCTAGGGTTAACTCCGGTTAGAGGTAACCCTAACCTTAACCTTAACCCTAACCGTAACCCTAACACCAACCCTAACCCCTAACCGTAACCCTGACCCTAACTTTAAAACCTACCACTAACCCTAATCCTAACACAGCCTAACTATAACCCTAACTTAATCCTGACTGTAATCCTAACCCTAACCCTGGGGTTAACTCCGCCCCTAGGCTTAACTCTGGTGAAGGTTAACCCTAAACCTAACCCTAATCCTATCCCTAAGCATAATCCTAACTGTAACCCTAACCCGAACCCTAAGGCTCAACCTGGTGTTAACTCCACCCCTGGGGTTAACTCCGGTTACGGTTAACCCTAACCCTAACCCTATCCCTAACCCTAACACGTAACCCTAAACCTAACCCTGTACCTAACCCTGACCCTGACCCTAACCCTAAACCTAACCCTAATTCGGAACCTAACCCTAACCGTGATCCTAAGCTGTATAATATTCCTGGACCACGACCTGCCGTATCCAACACTTGTGGGTCTCGGCATTGGCCCAAGCCACATCCATGATTCTGAGCATCATGAAGCAATCGGTGGTGAAGCTGGGAGGGAGTGGAAGAGCAGGGATTGGAGCCATAGGACAAGGGCTGATGGGTTCCGAGAGGGAATTGCAGGCTGGAGATAAGGAAGGGATTCCCTAAGAGGGTGCTGGGGCACTGGGATGGCATGGATGGAGAAGGTTTGGATGCTCCATCCCTGGCAGTGCTGCAGGCCGGCTTGGAGCAAGCTGCTCTATGGAAGGCATCCCTGCCCATGGCAAGGGGTTGGAAGTGGATGATCTCAAGCTCCTTTCCAAGCCACCCCACTCCATGATCCATAACCACTGCATTGCATTCCATTCCATACCATTCCATTTTAATCTCTTCTAATCCATTCTATGGAGAAGAGGGATGGGAAGGAGCCACATTGCGGCTGCTTCCCAAAGGAAAGCAGCGTGCCTTAGTCTCAAGGGCAGTCAAGCTGGAAGCAGCCTTCTCCTGAGCGCTCTTCCCAGTGCATCCAGGATGGGGAAGGGGACGGGATGGGAGCTGCTCCTTGCCTATTCCCTATGGCTGGAATCCCTTCTCCCCCTTACTTTTGGGCGACGAAGCAGTGAGCGGCTGTGAGGACCCATTGAGGGGTGATCATAGAATCATAGAATCATAGAATAGTTAGGGTTGGAAAGGACCTTAAGATCATCTAGACCAACCCCCCTGCAAGAGCAGGGTAACCTACAGTACATCACACAGGAACTTGTCCAGGCGGGCCTTGAATATCTCCAGTGTAGGAGACTCCACAACCCCCCTGGGCAACCTGTTCCAGTGCTCTGTCACTCTTACAGTAAAGAAGTTCTTCCTGATGTTAACGTGGAACTTCCTATGTTCCAGTTTACACCCATTGCCCCTTGTCCTATCACTGGATATCACTGAAAAAAGCCTAGCTCCATCATCCTGACACCTACCCTTGACATATTTGTAAACATTGATGAGGTCACCCCTCAGTCTCCTCTTCTCCAAGCTAAAGAGACCCAGCTCCCTCAGCCTCTCCTCATAAGGGAGATGTTCCACTCCCTTAATCATCTTTGTGGCTCTGCGCTGGACTCCTTCAAGCAATTCCCTGTCCTTCTTGAACAGAGGGGCCAGAACTGGACGCAATATTCCAGATGCGGCCTCACCAAGGCTGAGTAGAGGGGGAGGAGAACCTCTCTTGACCTACTAACCACTCCCTTTCTAATGCACCCTAAGATGCCATTTGCCTTCTTGGCCACAAGAGCACATTGCTGGCTCATGGTCATCCTCCTATCCACCAGGACCCCCAGGTCCCTTTCCCCTTCACTACTTTCCAGCAGGTCAACCCCCAACCTGTACTGGTACGTGGGGTTCTTCTTCCCCAGATGCAAGACTCTACACTTGCCCTTGTTAAATTTCATCAAGTTTCTCCCCGCCCAACTCTCCAGCCTGTCCAGGTCTCGCTGAATGGCTGCACAGTCCTCTGGTGCGTCAGCCACTCCTCCCAGTTTTGTGTCATCAGCAAACTTGCTGAGGGTGCACTCAGTTCCCTCATCCAGGTCATTGATGAAAATATTAAACAGCACCGGTCCCAGCACCGACCCCTGAGGAACTCCACTAGTCACAGACCTCCAGCTAGATTCTGCGCCATTGACCACAACTCTCTGCCTTCTTCCTTTCAACCAGTTCTCGATCCACCTCACTACTTGATCGTCAAGCCCACACTTCTTTAGCTTATCTATGAGGATGCTGTGGGAGACAGTATCAAATGCCTTACTGAAATCAAGAAAAACTACATCTACCGCTCTACCATCATCCCTCCACCTAGTCACTTCCTCATAGAAGGCTATAAGGTTGGTCATACATGACTTCCCCCACATAAAACCATGTTGGCTGTTCTTAATGACCCCCTCATCCCTGATATGCCTAGTGATGGAGTCAAGAATAAGTTGTTCCATCATCTTTCCAGGGATGGAGGTAAGCCTGACCGGTCTATAATTACCCGGGTCCTCCTTCTTGCCCTTCTTATAGATTGGTGTGACCTTTGCCATCCGCCAATCCTCAGGCACCTCGCCCGTTTCCCACGACTTACCAAAGATGATGGAAAGGACCCTACGGGGTGCCCCATAGCTGTGCTGTGCCAGTGCATGGGGTGATGGCAAGCAAGTGGGGCTCCTCAAATCCCACCTCCCCATTGGTGTGACCGTGGCTGGGAGCAGCAGCATCTCCCTATGGAATACCAGGAACCTTGGAGCCTGGAGCCACTCACCCACAGCTGTCCCAGGAGCCTTGCACCAGCCAGGCTGAGGCCAGCAGGATGATGACACGGAGCAAAGCCATCGCTGCCACCACCGCTAAGAGTGACACCAAGGAGCTGCAAGCACCACTGCACCCAAAGCGCAACTGCCCCGGGGATACGGGCGCTGGATGCAGGTCCCTTGGAGCTGGGGCTGATGTCATAGAGAGGCAGGTTCCATGGGGGGAGCTCCATGGGGAGGGGGGTGGCTCAGGGGTGTCGATGGGGGCTTCCATGGGGAGATGGGGGGGTTCCGATGCGCTTAGGGTTCTCTGAATCCCTATGGGATGCTCTGGAGCTCTGTATGATGTATGGGGTTTTGGGCAGGAACCTTGGGCAGTTAACCCCTAGGGTTAACTCCGGTTAGAGGTAACCCTAACCTTAACCCTAACCCTAACCCTAACCCTAACCCTCAGCCTGGGACTAAACCCGCCCCTAGGGTTAATTCCGATTAGGGTTAATGCTAACCCTAAGCCTAACCCTAACCCTGGGGTTAACTCCACCCCTAGGGTTAACTCCGGTTAGAGGAAACCCTAACCTTAACCCTAACCCTAACCCTAACCCTCAGCCTGGGATTAAACTCGCCCCTAGGGTTAATTCCGATTAGGGTTAATGCTAACCCTCAGCCTAACCCTAACCCTGGGGTTATCTCCACCTCTAGGGTTAACTCCGGTTAGAGGTAACCCTAACCTTAACCTTAACCCTAACCGTAACCCTAACACCAACCCTAACCCCTAACCGTAACCCTGACCTTAACTTTAAAACCTACCACTAACCCTAATCCTAACACAGCCTAACTATAACCCTAACTTAATCCTGACTGTAATCCTAACCCTAACCCTGGGGTTAACTCCGCCCCTAGGCTTAACTCTGGTGAAGGTTAACCCTAAACCTAACCCTAATCCTATCCCTAAGCATAATCCTAACTGTAACCCTAACCCGAACCCTAAGGCTCAACCTGGTGTTAACTCCACCCCTGGGGTTAACTCCGGTTACGGTTAACCCTAACCCTAACCCTATCCCTAACCCTAACACGTAACCCTAAACCTAACCCTGTACCTAACCCTGACCCTGACCCTAACCCTAAACCTAACCCTAATTCGGAACCTAACCCTAACCGTGATCCTAAGCTGTATAATATTCCTGGACCACGACCTGCCGTATCCAACACTTGTGGGTCTCGGCATTGGCCCAAGCCACATCCATGATTCTGACCATCATGAAGCAATCCGTGGTGAAGCTGGGAGGGAGTGGAAGAGCAGGGATTGGAGCCATAGGACAAGGGCTGATGGGTTCCGAGAGGGAATTGCAGGCTGGAGATAAGGAAGGGATTCCCTAAGAGGGTGCTGGGGCACTGGGATGGCATGGATGGAGAAGGTTTGGATGCTCCATCCCTGGCAGTGCTGCAGGCCGGCTTGGAGCAAGCTGCTCTATGGAAGGCATCCCTGCCCATGGCAAGGGGTTGGAAGTGGATGATCTCAAGCTCCTTTCCAAGCCACCCCACTCCATGATCCATAACCACTGCATTGCATTCCATTCCATACCATTCCATTTTAATCTCTTCTAATCCATTCTATGGAGAAGAGGGATGGGAAGGAGCCACATTGCGGCTGCTTCCCAAAGGAAAGCAGCGTGCCTTAGTCTCAAGGGCAGTCAAGCTGGAAGCAGCCTTCTCCTGAGCGCTCTTCCCAGTGCATCCAGGATGGGGAAGGGGACGGGATGGGAGCTGCTCCTTGCCTATTCCCTATGGCTGGAATCCCTTCTCCCCCTTACTTTTGCGCGACGAAGCAGTGAGCGGCTGTGAGGACCCATTGAGGGGTGATCATAGAATCATAGAATCATAGAATAGTTAGGGTTGGAAAGGACCTTAAGATCATCTAGACCAACCCCCCTGCAAGAGCAGGGTAACCTACAGTACATCACACAGGAACTTGTCCAGGCGGGCCTTGAATATCTCCAGTGTAGGAGACTCCACAACCCCCCTGGGCAACCTGTTCCAGTGCTCTGTCACTCTTACAGTAAAGAAGTTCTTCCTGATGTTAACGTGGAACTTCCTATGTTCCAGTTTACACCCATTGCCCCTTGTCCTATCACTGGATATCACTGAAAAAAGCCTAGCTCCATCATCCTGACACCTACCCTTTACATATTTGTAAACATTGATGAGGTCACCCCTCAGTCTCCTCTTCTCCAAGCTAAAGAGACCCAGCTCCCTCAGCCTCTCCTCATAAGGGAGATGTTCCACTCCCTTAATCATCTTTGTGGCTCTGCGCTGGACTCCTTCAAGCAATTCCCTGTCCTTCTTGAACAGAGGGGCCCAGAACTGGACGCAATATTCCAGATGCGGCCTCACCAAGGCTGAGTAGAGGGGGAGGAGAACCTCTCTTGACCTACTAACCACTCCCTTTCTAATGCACCCTAAGATGCCATTTGCCTTCTTGGCCACAAGAGCACATTGCTGGCTCATGGTCATCCTCCTATCCACCAGGACCCCCAGGTCCCTTTCCCCTTCACTACTTTCCAGCAGGTCAACCCCCAACCTGTACTGGTACGTGGGGTTCTTCTTCCCCAGATGCAAGACTCTACACTTGCCCTTGTTAAATTTCATCAAGTTTCTCCCCGCCCAACTCTCCAGCCTGTCCAGGTCTCGCTGAATGGCTGCACAGTCCTCTGGTGCGTCAGCCACTCCTCCCAGTTTTGTGTCATCAGCAAACTTGCTGAGGGTGCACTCAGTTCCCTCATCCAGGTCATTGATGAAAATATTAAACAGCACCGGTCCCAGCACCGACCCCTGAGGAACTCCACTAGTCACAGACCTCCAGCTAGATTCTGCGCCATTGACCACAACTCTCTGCCTTCTTCCTTTCAACCAGTTCTCGATCCACCTCACTACTTGATCGTCAAGCCCACACTTCTTTAGCTTATCTATGAGGATGCTGTGGGAGACAGTATCAAATGCCTTACTGAAATCAAGAAAAACTACATCTACCGCTCTACCATCATCCCTCCACCTAGTCACTTCCTCATAGAAGGCTATAAGGTTGGTCATACATGACTTCCCCCACATAAAACCATGTTGGCTGTTCTTAATGACCCCCTCATCCCTGATATGCCTAGTGATGGAGTCAAGAATAAGTTGTTCCATCATCTTTCCAGGGATGGAGGTAAGCCTGACCGGTCTATAATTACCCGGGTCCTCCTTCTTGCCCTTCTTATAGATTGGTGTGACCTTTGCCATCCGCCAATCCTCAGGCACCTCGCCCGTTTCCCACGACTTACCAAAGATGATGGAAAGGACCCTACGGGGTGCCCCATAGCTGTGCTGTGCCAGTGCATGGGGTGATGGCAAGCAAGTGGGGCTCCTCAAATCCCACCTCCCCATTGGTGTGACCGTGGCTGGGAGCAGCAGCATCTCCCTATGGAATACCAGGAACCTTGGAGCCTGGAGCCACTCACCCACAGCTGTCCCAGGAGCCTTGCACCAGCCAGGCCGAGGCCAGCAGGATGATGACACGGAGCAAAGCCATCGCTGCCACCACCGCTAAGAGTGACACCAAGGAGCTGCAAGCACCACTGCACCCAAAGCGCAACTGCCCCGGGGATACGGGCGCTGGATGCAGGTCCCTTGGAGCTGGGGCTGATGTCATAGAGAGGAGGTTCCATGGGGGGAGCTCCATGGAGAGGGGGGTGGCTCAGGGGTGTCGATGGGGGCTTCCATGGAGAGATGCGGGGGTTCTGATGCGCTTGGGGTGCTCTGAATCCCCATGTGATGCTCTGGAGCTCTGTATGATGTATGGGGTTTTGGGCAGGAACCTTGGGCAGTTAACCCCTAGGGTTAACTCCGGTTAGAGGTAACCCTAACCTTAACCCTAACCCTAACCCTAACCCTCAGCCTGGGACTAAACCCGCCCCTAGGGTTAATTCCGATTAGGGTTAATGCTAACCCTAAGCCTAACCCTAACCCTGGGGTTAACTCCACCCCTAGGGTTAACTCCGGTTAGAGGAAACCCTAACCTTAACCCTAACCCTAACCCTAACCCTCAGCCTGGGATTAAACCCACCCCTATGGATAATTCCGATTAGGGTTAATGCTAACCCTCAGCCTAACCCTAACCCTGGGGTTATCTCCACCTCTAGGGTTAACTCCGGTTAGAGGTAACCCTAACCTTAACCTTAACCCTAACCGTAACCCTAACACCAACCCTAACCCCTAACCGTAACCCTGACCCTAACTCTAAAACCTACCACTAACCCTAATCCTAACCCAGCCTAACCATAACCCTAACTTAATCCTGACCGTAATCCTAACCCTAACCCTGGGGTTAACTCCGCCCCTAGGCTTAACTCTGGTGAAGGTTAACCCTAAACCTAACCCTAATCCTATCCCTAAGCATAATCCTAACTGTAACCCTAACCCGAACCCTAAGGCTCAACCTGGTGTTAACTCCACCCCTGGGGTTAACTCCGGTTACGGTTAACCCTAACCCTAACCCTATCCCTAACCCTAACACGTAACCCTAAACCTAACCCTGTACCTAACCCTGACCCTGACCATAACCCTAAACCTAACCCTAATTCGGAACCTAACCCTAACCGTGATCCTAAGCCGTATAATATTCCTGGACCACGACCTGCCGTATCCAACACTTGTGGGTCTCGGCATTGGCCCAAGCCACATCCATGATTCTGACCATCATGAAGCAATCCGTGGTGAAGCTGGGAGGGAGTGGAAGAGCAGGGATTGGAGCCATGGGACAAGGGCTGATGGGTTCCGAGAGGGAATTGCAGGCTGGAGATAAGGAAGGGATTCCCTAAGAGGGTGCTGGGGCACTGGGATGGCATGGATGGAGAAGGTTTGGATGCTCCATCCCTGGCAGTGCTGCAGGCCGGCTTGGAGCAAGCTGCTCTATGGAAGGCATCCCTGCCCATGGCAAGGGGTTGGAAGTGGATGATCTCAAGCTCCTTTCCAAGCCACCCCACTCCATGATCCATAACCACTGCATTGCATTCCATTCCATACCATTCCATTTTAATCTCTTCTAATCCATTCTATGGAGAAGAGGGATGGGAAGGAGCCACATTGCGGCTGCTTCCCAAAGGAAAGCAGCGTGCCTTAGGCTCTAGGGCGGTCAAGCTGGAAGCAGCCTTCTCCTGAGCGCTCTTCCCAGTGCATCCAGGATGGGGAAGGGGACGGGATGGGAGCTGCTCCTTGCCTATTCCCTATGGCTGGAATCCCTTCTCCCCCTTACTTTTGCGCGACGAAGCAGTGAGCGGCTGTGAGGACCCATTGAGGGGTGATCATAGAATCATAGAATCATAGAATAGTTAGGGTTGGAAAGGAACTTAAGATCATCTAGTCCAACCCCCCTGCAAGAGCAGGGTAACCTACAGTACACCACACAGGAACTTGTCCAGGCGGGCCTTGAATATCTCCAGTGTAGGAGACTCCACAACCCCCCTGGGCAACCTGTTCCAGTGCTCTGTCACTCTTACAGTAAAGAAGTTCTTCCTGATGTTAACGTGGAACTTCCTATGTTCCAGTTTACACCCATTGCCCCTTGTCCTATCACTGGATATCACTGAAAAAAGCCTAGCTCCATCATCCTGACACCTACCCTTTACATATTTGTAAACATTGATGAGGTCACCCCTCAGTCTCCTCTTCTCCAAGCTAAAGAGACCCAGCTCCCTCAGCCTCTCCTCATAAGGGAGATGTTCCACTCCCTTAACCATCTTTGTGGCTCTGCGCTGTACTCCTTCAAGCAATTCCCTGTCCTTCTTGAACAGAGGGGCCCAGAACTGGACGCAATATTCCAGATGCGGCCTCACCAAGGCTGAGTAGAGGGGGAGGAGAACCTCTCTTGACCTACTAACCACTCCCTTTCTAATGCACCCTAAGATGCCATTTGCCTTCTTGGCCACAAGAGCACATTGCTGGCTCATGGTCATCCTCCTATCCACCAGGACCCCCAGGTCCCTTTCCCCTTCACTACTTTCCAGCAGGTCAACCCCCAACCTGTACTGGTACGTGGGGTTCTTCTTCCCCAGATGCAAGACTCTACACTTGCCCTTGTTAAATTTCATCAAGTTTCTCCCCGCCCAACTCTCCAGCCTGTCCAGGTCTCGCTGAATGGCTGCACAGTCCTCTGGTGCGTCAGCCACTCCTCCCAGTTTTGTGTCATCAGCAAACTTGCTGAGGGTGCACTCAGTTCCCTCATCCAGGTCATTGATGAAAATATTAAACAGCACCGGTCCCAGCACCGACCCCTGAGGAAGTCCACTAGTCACAGACCTCCAGCTAGATTCTGCGCCATTGACCACAACTCTCTGCCTTCTTCCTTTCAACCAGTTCTCGATCCACCTCACTACTTGATCGTCAAGCCCACACTTCTTTAGCTTATCTATGAGGATGCTGTGGGAGACAGTATCAAATGCCTTACTGAAATCAAGAAAAACTACATCGACCGCTCTACCATCATCCCTCCACCTAGTCACTTCCTCATAGAAGGCTATAAGGTTGGTCATACATGACTTCCCCCTCATAAAACCATGTTGGCTGTTCTTAATGACCCCCTCATCCCTGATATGCCTAGTGATGGAGTCAAGAATAAGTTGTTCCATCATCTTTCCAGGGATGGAGGTAAGCCTGACCGGTCTATAATTACCCGGGTCCTCCTTCTTGCCCTTCTTATAGATTGGTGTGACCTTTGCCATCCGCCAATCCTCAGGCACCTCGCCCGTTTCCCACGACTTACCAAAGATGATGGAAAGGACCCTACGGGGTGCCCCATAGCTGTGCTGTGCCAGCGCTTGGGGTGATGGCAAGCAAGTGGGGCTCCTCAAATCCCACCTCCCCATTGGTGTGACCGTGGCTGCGAGCAGCAGCATCTCCCTATGGAATACCAGGAACCTTGGAGCCTGGAGCCACTCACCCACAGCTGTCCCAGGAGCCTTGCACCAGCCAGGCCGAGGCCAGCAGGATGATGACACGGAGCAAAGCCATCGCTGCCACCACCGCTAAGAGTGACACCAAGGAGCTGCAAGCACCACTGCACCCAAAGCGCAACTGCCCCGGGGATACGGGCGCTGGATGCAGGTCCCTTGGAGCTAGGGCCGATGTCATAGAGAGGCAGGTTCCATGGGGGGAGCTCCATGGGGAGGGGGGTGGCTCAGGGGTGTCGATGGGGGCTTCCATGGGGAGATGGGGGGGTTCTGATGCGCTTGGGGTGCTCTGAATCCCTATGGGATGCTCTGGAGCTCTGTATGATGTATGGGGTTTTGGGCAGGAACCTTGGGCAGTTAACCCCTAGGGTTGACTCCGGTTAGAGGTAACCCTAACCTTAACCCTAACCCTAACCCTAACCCTAACCCTCAGCCTGGGACTAAACCCGCCCCTAGGGTTAATTCCGATTAGGGTTAATGCTAACCCTAAGCCTAACCCTAACCCTGGGGTTAACTCCACCCCTAGGGTTAACTCCGGTTAGAGGAAACCCTAACCTTAACCCTAACCCTAACCCTAACCCTCAGCCTGGGATTAAACCCGCCCCTAGGGTTAATTCCGATTAGGGTTAATGCTAACCCTCAGCCTAACCCTAACCCTGGGGTTATCTCCACCTCTAGGGTTAACTCCGGTTAGAGGTAACCCTAACCTTAACCTTAACCCTAACCGTAACCCTAACACCAACCCTAACCCCTAACCGTAACCCTGACCCTAACTCTAAAACCTACCACTAACCCTAATCCTAACCCAGCCTAACCATAACCCTAACTTAATCCTGACTGTAATCCTAACCCTAACCCTGGGGTTAACTCCGCCCCTAGGCTTAACTCTGGTGAAGGTTAACCCTAAACCTAACCCTAATCCTATCCCTAAGCATAATCCTAACTGTAACCCTAACCCGAACCCTAAGGCTCAACCTGGTGTTAACTCCACCCCTGGGGTTAACTCCGGTTACGGTTAACCCTAACCCTAACCCTATCCCTAACCCTAACACGTAACCCTAAACCTAACCCTGTACCTAACCCTGACCCTGACCCTAACCCTAAACCTAATCCTTATTCGGAACCTAACCCTAACCGTGATCCTAAACTGTATAATATTCCTGGACCACGACCTGCCGTATCCAACACTTGTGGGTCTCGGCATTGGCCCAAGCCACATCCATGATTCTGACCATCATGAAGCAATCCGTGGTGAAGCTGGGAGGGAGTGGAAGAGCAGGGATTGGAGCCATAGGACAAGGGCTGATGGGTTCCGAGAGGGAATTGCAGGCTGGAGATAAGGAAGGGATTCCCTAAGAGGGTGCTGGGGCACTGGGATGGCATGGATGGAGAAGGTTTGGATGCTCCATCCCTGGCAGTGCTGCAGGCCGGCTTGGAGCAAGCTGCTCTATGGAAGGCATCCCTGCCCATGGCAAGGGGTTGGAAGTGGATGATCTCAAGCTCCTTTCCAAGCCACCCCACTCCATGATCCATAACCACTGCATTGCATTCCATTCCCTACCATTCCATTTTAATCTCTTCTAATCCATTCTATGGAGAAGAGGGATGGGAAGGAGCCACATTGCGGCTGCTTCCCAAAGGAAAGCAGCGTGCCTTAGGCTCAAGGGCGGTCAAGCTGGAAGCAGCCTTCTCCTGAGCGCTCTTCCCAGTGCATCCAGGATGGGGAAGGGGACGGGATGGGGGCTGCCCCTTGCCTATTCCCTATGGCTGGAATCCCTTCTCCCCCTTACTTTTGCGCGACGAAGCAGTGAGCGGCTGTGAGGACCCGTTGAGGGGTGATCATAGAATCATAGAATCATAGAATAGTTAGGGTTGGAAAGGACCTTAAGATCATCTAGACCAACCCCCCTGTAAGAGCAGGGTAACCTACAGTACATCACACAGGAACTTGTCCAGGCGGGCCTTGAATATCTCCAGTGTAGGAAACTCCACAACCCCCCTGGGCAACCTGTTCCAGTGCTCTGTCACTCTTACAGTAAAGAAGTTCTTTATGATGTTAACGTGGAACTTCCTATGTTCCAGTTTACACCCATTGCCCCTTGTCCTATCACTGGATATCACTGAAAAAAGCCTAGCTCCATCATCCTGACACCTACCCTTGACATATTTGTAAACATTGATGAGATCACCCCTCAGTCTCCTCTTCTCCAAGCTAAAGAGACCCAGCTCCCTCAGCCTCTCCTCATAAGGGAGATGTTCCACTCCCTTAATCATCTTTGTGGCTCTGCGCTGGACTCCTTCAAGCAATTCCCTGTCCTTCTTGAACAGAGGGGCCCAGAACTGGACGCAATATTCCAGATGCGGCCTCACCAAGGCTGAGTAGAGGGGGAGGAGAACCTCTCTTGACCTACTAACCACTCCCTTTCTAATGCACCCTAAGATGCCATTTGCCTTCTTGGCCACAAGAGCACATTGCTGGCTCATGGTCATCCTCCTATCCACCAGGACCCCCAGGTCCCTTTCCCCTTCACTACTTTCCAGCAGGTCAACCCCCAACCTGTACTGATACGTGGGGTTGTTCTTCCCGAGATGCAAGACTCTACACTTGCCCTTGTTAAATTTCATCAAGTTTCTCCCCGCCCAACTCTCCAGCCTGTCCAGGTCTCGCTGAATGGCTGCATAGTCCTCTGGTGCGTCAGCCACTCCTCCCAGTTTTGTGTCATCAGCAAACTTGCTGAGGGTGCACTCAGTTCCCTCATCCAGGTCATTGATGAAAATATTAAACAGCACCGGTCCCAGCACCGACCCCTGAGGAACTCCACTAGTCACAGACCTCCAGCTAGATTCTGCGCCATTGACCACAACTCTCTGCCTTCTTCCTTTCAACCAGTTCTCGATCCACCTCACTACTTGATCGTCAAGCCCACACTTCTTTAGCTTATCTATGAGGATGCTGTGGGAGACAGTCTCAAATGCCTTACTGAAATCAAGAAAAACTACATCGACCGCTCTACCATCATCCCTCCACCTAGTCACTTCCTCATAGAAGGCTATAAGGTTGGTCATACATGACTTCCCCCTCATAAAACCATGTTGGCTGTTCTTAATGACCCCCTCATCCCTGATATGCCTAGTGATGGAGTCAAGAATAAGTTGTTCCATCATCTTTCCAGGGATGGAGGTAAGGCTGACCGGTCTATAATTACCCGGGTCCTCCTTCTTGCCCTTCTTATAGATTGGTGTGACCTTTGCCATCCGCCAATCCTCAGGCACCTCGCCCGTTTCCCACGACTTACCAAAGATGATGGAAAGGACCCTACGGGGTGCCCCATAGCTGTGCTGTGCCAGCGCATGGGGTGATGGCAAGCAAGTGGGGCTCCTCAAATCCCACCTCCCCATTGGTGTGACCGTGGCTGCGAGCAGCAGCATCTCCCTATGGAATACCAGGAACCTTGGAGCCTGGAGCCACTCACCCACAGCTGTCCCAGGAGCCTTGCACCAGCCAGGCCGAGGCCAGCAGGATGATGACACGGAGCAAAGCCATCGCTGCCACCACCGCTAAGAGTGACACCAAGGAGCTGCAAGCACCACTGCACCCAAAGCGCAACTGCCCCGGGGATACGGGCGCTGGATGCAGGTCCCTTGGAGCTGGGGCTGATGTCATAGAGAGGCAGGTTCCATGGGGGGAGCTCCATGGGGAGGGGGGTGGCTCAGGGGTATCGATGGGGGCTTCCATGGGGAGATGGGGGGGTTCTGATGCGCTTGGGGTTCTCTGAATCCCTATGGGATGCTCTGGAGCTCTGTATGATGTATGGGGTTTTGGGCAGGAACCTTGGGCAGTTAACCCCTAGGGTTAACTCCGGTTAGAGGTAACCCTAACCTTAACCCTAACCCTAACCCTAACCCTCAGCCTGGGACTAAACCCGCCCCTAGGGTTAATTCCGATTAGGGTTAATGCTAACCCTAAGCCTAACCCTAACCCTGGGGTTAACTCCACCCCTAGGGTTAACTCCGGTTAGAGGAAACCCTAACCCTAACCCTAACCCTCAGCCTGGGATTAAACCCACCCCTATGGATAATTCCGATTAGGGTTAATGCTAACCCTCAGCCTAACCCTAACCCTGGGGTTATCTCCACCTCTAGGGTTAACTCCGGTTAGAGGTAACCCTAACCTTAACCTTAACCCTAACCGTAACCCTAACACCAACCCTAACCCCTAACCGTAACCCTGACCCTAACTCTAAAACCTACCACTAACCCTAATCCTAACCCAGCCTAACCATAACCCTAACTTAATCCTGACCGTAATCCTAACCCTAACCCTGGGGTTAACTCCGCCCCTAGGCTTAACTCTGGTGAAGGTTAACCCTAAACCTAACCCTAATCCTATCCCTAAGCATAATCCTAACTGTAACCCTAACCCGAACCCTAAGGCTCAACCTGGTGTTAACTCCACCCCTGGGGTTAACTCTGGTTACGGTTAACCCTAACCCTAACCCTATCCCTAACCCTAACACGTAACCCTAAACCTAACCCTGTACGTAACCCTGAACCTGACCATAACCCTAAACCTAACCCTAATTCGGAACCTAACCCTAACCGTGATCCTAAGCCGTATAATATTCCTGGACCACGACCTGCCGTATCCAACACTTGTGGGTCTCGGCATTGGCCCAAGCCACATCCATGATTCTGACCATCATGAAGCAATCCGTGGTGAAGCTGGGAGGGAGTGGAAGAGCAGGGATTGGAGCCATAGGACAAGGGCTGATGGGTTCCGAGAGGGAATTGCAGGCTGGAGATAAGGAAGGGATTCCCTAAGAGGGTGCTGGGGCACTGGGATGGCATGGATGGAGAAGGTTTGGATGCTCCATCCCTGGCAGTGCTGCAGGCCGGCTTGGAGCAAGCTGCTCTATGGAAGGCATCCCTGCCCATGGCAAGGGGTTGGAAGTGGATGATCTCAAGCTCCTTTCCAAGCCACCCCACTCCATGATCCATAACCACTGCATTGCATTCCATTCCATACCATTCCATTTTAATCTCTTCTAATCCATTCTATGGAGAAGAGGGATGGGAAGGAGCCACATTGCGGCTGCTTCCCAAAGGAAAGCAGCGTGCCTTAGTCTCAAGGGCGGTCAAGCTGGAAGCAGCCTTCTCCTGAGCGCTCTTCCCAGTGCATCCAGGATGGGGAAGGGGACGGGATGGGAGCTGCTCCTTGCCTATTCCCTATGGCTGGAATCCCTTCTCCCCCTTACTTTTGCGCGACGAAGCTGTGAGCGGCTGTGAGGACCCATTGAGGGGTGATCATAGAATCATAGAATCATAGAATAGTTAGGGTTAGAAAGGACCTTAAGATCATCTAGTCCAACCCCCCTGCAAGAGCAGGGTAACCTACAGTACACCACACAGGAACTTGTCCAGGCGGGCCTTGAATATCTCCAGTGTAGGAGACTCCACAACCCCCCTGGGCAACCTGTTCCAGTGCTCTGTCACTCTTACAGTAAAGAAGTTCTTCCTGATGTTAACGTGGAACTTCCTATGTTCCAGTTTACACCCATTGCCCCTTGTCCTATCACTGGATATCACTGAAAAAAGCCTAGCTCCATCATCCTGACACCTACCCTTTACATATTTGTAAACATTGATGAGGTCACCCCTCAGTCTCCTCTTCTCCAAGCTAAAGAGACCCAGCTCCCTCAGCCTCTCCTCATAAGGGAGATGTTCCACTCCCTTAACCATCTTTGTGGCTCTGCGCTGGACTCCTTCAAGCAATTCCCTGTCCTTCTTGAACAGAGGGGCCCAGAACTGGACGCAATATTCCAGATGCGGCCTCACCAAGGCTGAGTAGAGGGGGAGGAGAACCTCTCTTGACCTACTAACCACTCCCTTTCTAATGCACCCTAAGATGCCATTTGCCTTCTTGGCCACAAGAGCACATTGCTGGCTCATGGTCATCCTCCTATCCACCAGGACCCCCAGGTCCCTTTCCCCTTCACTACTTTCCAGCAGGTCAACCCCCAACCTGTACTGGTACGTGGGTTTGTTCTTCCCCAGATGCAAGACTCTACACTTGCCCTTGTTAAATTTCATCAAGTTTCTCCCCGCCCAACTCTCCAGCCTGTCCAGGTCTCGCTGAATGGCTGCACAGTCCTCTGGTGCGTCAGCCACTCCTCCCAGTTTTGTGTCATCAGCAAACTTGCTGAGGGTGCACTCAGTTCCCTCATCCAGGTCATTGATGAAAATATTAAACAGCACCGGTCCCAGCACCGACCCCTGAGGAACTCCACTAGTCACAGACCTCCAGCTAGATTCTGCGCCATTGACCACAACTCTCTGCCTTCTTCCTTTCAACCAGTTCTCGATCCACCTCACTACTTGATCGTCAAGCCCACACTTCTTTAGCTTATCTATGAGGATGCTGTGGGAGACAGTATCAAATGCCTTACTGAAATCAAGAAAAACTACATCGACCGCTCTACCATCATCCCTCCACCTAGTCACTTCCTCATAGAAGGCTATAAGGTTGGTCATACATGACTTCCCCCTCATAAAACCATGTTGGCTGTTCTTAATGACCCCCTCATCCCTGATATGCCTAGTGATGGAGTCAAGAATAAGTTGTTCCATCATCTTTCCAGGGATGGAGGTAAGCCTGACCGGTCTATAATTACCCGGGTCCTCCTTCTTGCCCTTCTTATAGATTGGTGTGACCTTTGCCATCCGCCAATCCTCAGGCACCTCGCCCGTTTCCCACGACTTACCAAAGATGATGGAAAGGACCCTACGGGGTGCCCCATAGCTGTGCTGTGCCAGCGCATGGGGTGATGGCAAGCAAGTGGGGCTCCTCAAATCCCACCTCCCCATTGGTGTGACCGTGGCTGCGAGCAGCAGCATCTCCCTATGGAATACCAGGAACCTTGGAGCCTGGAGCCACTCACCCACAGCTGTCCCAGGAGCCTTGCACCAGCCAGGCCGAGGCCAGCAGGATGATGACACGGAGCAAAGCCATCGCTGCCACCACCGCTAAGAGTGACACCAAGGAGCTGCAAGCACCACTGCACCCAAAGCGCAACTGCCCCGGGGATACGGGCGCTGGATGCAGGTCCCTTGGAGCTGGGGCTGATGTCATAGAGAGGCAGGTTCCATGGGGGGAGCTCCATGGGGAGGGGGGTGGCTCAGGGGTGTCGATGGGGGCTTCCATGGGGAGATGGGGGGGTTCTGATGCGCTTGGGGTGCTCTGAATCCCTATGGGATGCTCTGGAGCTCTGTATGATGTATGGGGTTTTGGGCAGGAACCTTGGGCAGTTAACCCCTAGGGTTAACTCCGGTTAGAGGTAACCCTAACCTTAACCCTAACCCTAACCCTAACCCTAACCCTCAGCCTGGGACTAAACCCGCCCCTAGGGTTAATTCCGATTAGGGTTAATGCTAACCCTAAGCCTAACCCTAACCCTGGGGTTAACTCCACCCCTAGGGTTAACTCCGGTTAGAGGAAACCCTAACCTTAACCCTAACCCTAACCCTAACCCTCAGCCTGGGATTAAACCCGCCCCTAGGGTTAATTCCGATTAGGGTTAATGCTAACCCTCAGCCTAACCCTAACCCTGCGGTTATCTCCACCTCTAGGGTTAACTCCGGTTAGAGGTAACCCTAACCTTAACCTTAACCCTAACCGTAACCCTAACACCAACCCTAACCCCTAACCGTAACCCTGACCCTAACTCTAAAACCTACCACTAACCCTAATCCTAACCCAGCCTAACCATAACCCTAACTTAATCCTGACCGTAATCCTAACCCTAACCCTGGGGTTAACTCCGCCCCTAGGCTTAACTCTGGTGAAGGTTAACCCTAAACCTAACCCTAATCCTATCCCTAAGCATAATCCTAACTGTAACCCTAACCCGAACCCTAAGGCTCAACCTGGTGTTAACTCCACCCCTGGGGTTTACTCCGGTTACGGTTAACCCTAACCCTATCCCTAACCCTAACACGTAACCCTAAACCTAACCCTGTACCTAACCCTGACCCTGACCCTAACCCTAAACCTAACCCTAATTCGGAACCTAACCCTAACCGTGATCCTAAGCCGTATAATATTCCTGGACCACGACCTGCCGTATCCAACACTTGTGGGTCTCGGCATTGGCCCAAGCCACATCCATGATTCTGACCATCATGAAGCAATCCGTGGTTGTTGAGGTGTTGTATTCTTTCCTCTTGTTATTTCCTTTAGCACTATTATTATTAGTGGCAGCAGTAGTGATTTGTGTTATACCTTAGTTACTGGGCTGTTCTTATCTCAACCCGTGGGAGTTGCATTCTTTTTGATTCTCCTCTCCGTCCCTCCAGAAGCAGGGGGAGGGCAAGAAGGGGGGGAGTGAGCAAAAGAGGTTTGTGGTTGGGTTTAAACCACGACAGTTCTTTTTGGCGCCCAACGTGGGGCACGAAGGGTTGAGATAACGACGGAGATGATCAGATTAATAGTCGTCACAGTGCTGATTTATTGGCTCTCAAAGTTGTTTCTCTTGCTCTCAGCGCTTCAGAATGTAGTACATTACATAGAGCCGGTATTCCCTGTGTTCGTGTTTATCAAGTGTGGGGCTTGGGCTAAGGTTTTTGTTTCACTGTACTTTATGGCAATGGCTTGTAATACGGGTGGGCTCCGGCAGCAGGGAGAGATGGACGTGGCCGTGGACTTGTACCCGGCCGTCCCGCTGCTCTTCACCGCCCTGGCCCTTGTCCTCGCCTCCGTCTTTGTGAGGCTGCGGGGAGCCGAGGGGGAGCGGCCCCGGGAGCCGGCGGCGGCCGAAGCGGCCCGGGAGAGCGGCCCCGGGGACCAGGCGGCGGCGGGAGCGGGGCCGGAGGCCGGGAGGAAGGCGGCTGCTGAGCAGCGGGAGGAGGCGGCCGAGGAGCCGAGCCCCGCGGAGGAGCCGAGCCCCGCGGCCGAGCCCAGTCCCGCGGCGGCCGAGAGCGTCCCCCGGCAGCCGCCCGCCGAGCCGCAGGAGAATGCAGGAGCCCAGGCTGCATTTCCCAGCAGGGCAGAGGAGGAAGAGCTGCACCCAGGAAGAGAGAAGCTGGTGGTGGGAGAGCCGGCAGGCACAGCAGCTGCACCAGCCCCAGGGACAAGTACAGCAGCGTCATTGGAGAGTTCTGAAGGGTTTGAATGGCCTTTGGGTACCCTTGGGACCTGCCTGCTGATTGTGATGGGGATCAGCATGTTGGCACACACACAGAGCGTGTTCTACCCACGGCCATTTTGTCTGATCTCAGAAGTTAAGCAGAGTCAGGTTTGCTTCTTGTCTGGGGTTAGACCACGATATGGGAGGACCAAGAGATCTTCCCCAAGGCTGGACAGCCATGAGTGGCAGTGTGTGTGGGACAGTATGAGCCAGTATCTAGTCCACTGGACCCCTCCAGTGCTTTGGAAGCGTCGGAGATAGAAGGCAGCTGTATGGAGTCCCCAGCAACAAGCTGCAGAAACTACTGAAGGGGACAGTGAATTATTTCGAGCCTGGTGGGCCATGACACTTCAGGCCATCAGGGCAGAGATGCGACACAGAGACGGACTCATGATCGAGGGGTGGACTTAGCAATGGACACTATTGCCCAGGTTATTCACTGGTGTGAACACTGCACACAGCCTCTCCTGCTCTGAGAGACTGTTACAAGAGATGGCGCCTGACATCATGGACCAGATGGACTCAGCAGCTTTATAGGTCCATGCACTAAGAAATGATGTTTTTCTCTGTGTATATGTAGATGTATATATATATGTAAGAGTGATGGCATATTGAAGATGTGGGATCTGAGCATGACGTGAATGGTATGGAATAAGGGGTGGATAATGTCCTGGTTTGAGCAGCAGCAGTCAGTTTTCTCCTTCTTAGGAGCTAGTACAGTGCTGTGTTTTGATCTTTTGGCCTGGGAACAGTGCTGATAATGCCAGTGTTTTCAGTTGCTGCTCAAATGTTTGGTCTGGCCAAGGACTTTGTGAGCCTCCTGCTCTGCCAGGGAGGAGGGGAGGCCGGGAGGAAGCAGAGACAGGACACCTGACCCAAGCTAGCGTAAGAGGTATTCCATACCACAGCACGTCATGCCCAGGATGTAACTTGGAGTGACCCGGAAGGGTTGGTACTGCAGGGTTGGAAGAGGTATCGGTCGGTGCTTGGCTGGGGGGAGTGAGGCGAGTTATTGGTCGGCTGGTGTTGAGGTGTTGTATTCTTTCCTCTTGTTATTTCCTTTAGCACTATTATTATTAGTGGCAGCAGTAGTGATTTGTGTTATACCTTAGTTACTGGGCTGTTCTTATCTCAACCCGTGGGAGTTGCATTCTTTTTGATTCTCCTCTCCGTCCCTCCAGAAGCAGGGGGAGGGCAAGAAGGGGGGGAGTGAGCAAAAGAGGTTTGTGGTTGGGTTTAAACCACGACAGTGGTGAAGCTGGGAGGGAGTGGAAGAGCAGGGATTGGAGCCATAGGACAAGGGCTGATGGGTTCCGAGAGGGAATTGCAGGCTGGAGATAAGGAAGGGATTCCCTAAGAGGGTGCTGGGGCACTGGGATGGCATGGATGGAGAAGGTTTGGATGCTCCATCCCTGGCAGTGCTGCAGGCCGGCTTGGAGCAAGCTGCTCTATGGAAGGCATCCCTGCCCATGGCAAGGGGTTGGAAGTGGATGATCTCAAGCTCCTTTCCAAGCCACCCCACTCCATGATCCATAACCACTGCATTGCATTCCATTCCGTACCATTCCATTTTAATCTCTTCTAATCCATTCTATGGAGAAGAGGGATGGGAAGGAGCCACATTGCGGCTGCTTCCCAAAGGAAAGCAGCGTGCCTTAGGCTCAAGGGCGGTCAAGCTGGAAGCAGCCTTCTCCTGAGCGCTCTTCCCAGTGCATCCAGGATGGGGAAGGGGACGGGATGGGAGCTGCTCCTTGCCTATTCCCTATGGCTGGAATCCCTTCTCCCCCTTACTTTTGCGCGACGAAGCAGTGAGCGGCTGTGAGGACCCATTGAGGGGTGATCATAGAATCATAGAATCATAGAATAGTTAGGGTTGGAAAGGACCTTAAGATCATCTAGTCCAACCCCCCTGCAAGAGCAGGGTAACCTACAGTACATCACACAGGAACTTGTCCAGGCGGGCCTTGAATATCTCCAGTGTAGGAGACTCCACAACCCCCCTGGGCAACCTGTTCCAGTGCTCTGTCACTCTTACAGTAAAGAAGTTCTTCCTGATGTTAACGTGGAACTTCCTATGTTCCAGTTTACACCCATTGCGCCTTGTCCTATCACTGGATATCACTGAAAAAAGCCTAGCTCCATCATCCTGACACCTACCCTTTACATATTTGTAAACATTGATGAGGTCACCCCTCAGTCTCCTCTTCTCCAAACTAAAGAGACCCAGCTCCCTCAGCCTCTCCTCACAAGGGAGATGTTCCACTCCCTTAATCATCTTTGTGGCTCTGCGCTGGACTCCTTCAAGCAATTCCCTGTCCTTCTTGAACAGAGGGGCCCAGAACTGGACGCAATATTCCAGATGCGGCCTCACCAAGGCTGAGTAGAGGGGGAGGAGAACCTCTCTTGACCTACTAACCACTCCCTTTCTAATGCACCCTAAGATGCCATTTGCCTTCTTGGCCACAAGAGCACATTGCTGGCTCATGGTCATCCTCCTATCCACCAGGACCCCCAGGTCCCTTTCCCCTTCACTACTTTCCAGCAGGTCAACCCCCAACCTGTACTGGTACGTGGGGTTGTTCTTCCCCAGATGCAAGACTCTATACTTGCCCTTGTTAAATTTCATCAAGTTTCTCCCCGCCCAACTCTCCAGCCTGTCCAGGTCTCGCTGAATGGCTGCATAGTCCTCTGGTGCGTCAGCCACTCCTCCCAGTTTTGTGTCATCAGCAAACTTGCTGAGGGTGCACTCAGTTCCCTCATCCAGGTCATTGATGAAAATATTAAACAGCACCGGTCCCAGCACCGACCCCTGAGGAACTCCACTAGTCACAGACCTCCAGCTAGATTCTGCGCCATTGACCACAACTCTCTGCCTTCTTCCTTTCAACCAGTTCTCGATCCACCTCACTACTTGATCGTCAAGCCCACACTTCTTTAGCTTATCTATGAGGATGCTGTGGGAGACAGTATCAAATGCCTTACTGAAATCAAGAAAAACTACATCGACCGCTCTACCATCATCCCTCCACCTAGTCACGTCCTCATAGAAGGCTATAAGGTTGGTCATACATGACTTCCCCCTCATAAAACCATGTTGGCTGTTCTTAATGACCCCCTCATCCCTGATATGCCTAGTGATGGAGTCAAGAATAAGTTGTTCCATCATCTTTCCAGGGATGGAGGTAAGGCTGACCGGTCTATAATTACCCGGGTCCTCCTTCTTGCCCTTCTTATAGATTGGTGTGACCTTTGCCATCCGCCAATCCTCAGGCACCTCACCCGTTTCCCACGACTTACCAAAGATGATGGAAAGGACCCTACGGGGTGCCCCATAGCTGTGCTGTGCCAGCGCATGGGGTGATGGCAAGCAAGTGGGGCTCCTCAAATCCCACCTCCCCATTGGTGTGACCGTGGCTGCGAGCAGCAGCATCTCCCTATGGAATACCAGGAACCTTGGAGCCTGGAGCCACTCACCCACAGCTGTCCCAGGAGCCTTGCACCAGCCAGGCCGAGGCCAGCAGGATGATGACACGGAGCAAAGCCATCGCTGCCACCACCGCTAAGAGTGACACCAAGGAGGTGACACCAAGGAGGTGACACCAAGGAGCTGCAAGCACCACTGCACCCAAAGCGCAACTGCCCCGGGGATACGGGCGCTGGATGCAGGTCCCTTGGAGCTGGGGCTGATGTCATAGAGAGGCAGGTTCCATGGGGGGAGCTCCATGGGGAGGGGGGTGGCTCAGGGGTGTCGATGGGGGCTTCCATGGGGAGATGCGGGGGTTCTGATGCGCTTGGGGTGCTCTGAATCCCTATGGGATGCTCTGGAGCTCTGTATGATGTATGGGGTTTTGGGCAGGAACCTTGGGCAGTTAACCCCTAGGGTTAACTCCGGTTAGAGGTAACCCTAACCTTAACCCTAACCCTAACCCTAACCCTCAGCCTGGGATTAAACCCGCCCCTAGGGTTAATTCCGATTAGGGTTAATGCTAACCCTAAGCCTAACCCTAACCCTGGGGTTAACTCCACCCCTAGGGTTAACTCCGGTAAGAGGAAACCCTAAACTTAACCCTAACCCTAACCCTGACCATCAGTCTGGGATTAAACCCACCCCTAGGGTTAATTCCGATTAGGGTTAATGCTAACCCTAAGCCTAACCCTAACCCTGGGGTTATCTCCACCCCTAGGGTTAACTCCGGTTAGAGGTAACCCTAACCTTAACCTTAACCCTAACCGTAACCCTAACACCAACCCTAACCCCTAACCGTAACCCTGACCCTAACTCTAAAACCTACCACTAACCCTAATCCTAACCCAGCCTAACCATAACCCTAACTTAATCCTGTCCGTAATCCTAACCCTAAACCTGGGGTTAACTCCGCCCCTAGGGTTAACTCTGGTGAAGGTTAACCCTAAACCTAACCCTAATCCTATCCCTAAGCCTAATCCTAACTGTAACCCTAACCCAAACCCTTAGGCTCAACCTGGTGTTAACTCCACCCCTGGGGTTAACTCCGGTTACGGTTAACCCTAACCCTAACCCTATCCCTAACCCTAACACGTAACCCTAAACCTAACCCTGTACCTAACCCTGACCCTGACCCTAACCCTAAACCTAACCCTAATTCGGAACCTAACCCTAACCGTGATCCTAAGCCGTATAATATTCCTGGACCACGACCTGCCGTATCCAACACTTGTGGGTCTCGGCATTGGCCCAAGCCACATCCATGATTCTGAGCATCATGAAGCAATCGGTGGTGAAGCTGGGAGGGAGTGGAAGAGCAGGGATTGGAGCCATAGGACAAGGGCTGGGTTCCAAGAGGGAATTGCAGGCTGGAGATAAGGAAGGGATTCCCTAAGAGGGTGCTGGGGCACTGGGATGGCATGGATGGAGAAGGTTTGGATGCTCCATCCCTGGCAGTGCTGCAGGCCAGCTTGGAGCAAGCTGCTCTATGGAAGGCATCCCTGCCCATGGCAAGGGGTTGGAAGTGGATGATCTCAAGCTCCTTTCCAAGCCACCCCACTCCATGATCCATAACCACTGCATTCCATTCCATTCCATACCATACCATTCCATTTTAATCTCTTCTAATCCATTCTATGGAGAAGAGGGATGGGAAGGAGCCACATTGCGGCTGCTTCCCAAAGGAAAGCAGCGTGCCTTAGGCTCAAGGGCGGTCAAGCTGGAAGCAGCCTTCTCCTGAGCGCTCTTCCCAGTGCATCCAGGATGGGGAAGGGGACGGGATGGGAGCTGCTCCTTGCCTATTCCCTATGGCTGGAATCCCTTCTCCCCCTTACTTTTGCGCGACGAAGCAGTGAGCGGCTGTGAGGACCCGTTGAGGGGTGATCATAGAATCATAGAATCATTGAATAGTTAGGGTTGGAAAGGACCTTAAGATCATCTAGTCCAACCCCCCTGCAAGAGCAGGGTAACCTACAGTACAGCACACAGGAACTTGTCCAGGCGGGCCTTGAATATCTCCAGTGTAGGAGACTCCACAACCCCCCTGGGCAACCTGTTCCAGTGCTCTGTCACTCTTACAGTAAAGAAGTTCTTCCTGATGTTAACGTGGAACTTCCTATGTTCCAGTTTAAACCCATTGCCCCTTGTCCTATCATTGGATATCACTGAAAAAAGCCTAGCTCCATCATCCTGACACCTACCCTTGACATATTTGTAAACATTGATGAGGTCACCCCTCAGTCTCCTCTTCTCCAAGCTAAAGAGACCCAGCTCCCTCAGCCTCTCCTCATAAGGGAGATGTTCCACTCCCTTAATCATCTTTGTGGCTCTGCGCTGGACTCCTTCAAGCAATTCCCTGTCCTTCTTGAACAGAGGGGCCAGAACTGGACGCAATATTCCAGATGCGGCCTCACCAAGGCTGAGTAGAGGGGGAGGAGAACCTCTCTTGACCTACTAACCACTCCCTTTCTAATGCACCCTAAGATGCCATTTGCCTTCTTGGCCACAAGAGCACATTGCTGGCTCATGGTCATCCTCCTATCCACCAGGACCCCCAGGTCCCTTTCCCCTTCACTACTTTCCAGCAGGTCAACCCCCAACCTGTACTGGTACGTGGGGTTCTTCTTCCCCAGATGCAAGACTCTACACTTGCCCTTGTTAAATTTCATCAAGTTTCTCCCCGCCCAACTCTCCAGCCTGTCCAGGTCTCGCTGAATGGCTGCACAGTCCTCTGGTGTGTCAGCCACTCCTCCCAGTTTTGTGTCATCAGCAAACTTGCTGAGGGTGCACTCAGTTCCCTCATCCAGGTCATTGATGAAAATATTAAACAGCACCGGTCCCAGCACCGACCCCTGAGGAACTCCACTAGTCACAGACCTCCAGCTAGATTCTGCGCCATTGACCACAACTCTCTGCCTTCTTCCTTTCAACCAGTTCTCGATCCACCTCACTACTTGATCGTCAAGCCCACACTTCTTTAGCTTATCTATGAGGATGCTGTGGGAGACAGTATCAAATGCCTTACTGAAATCAAGAAAAACTACATCGACCACTCTACCATCATCCCTCCACCTAGTCACTTCCTCATAGAAGGCTATAAGGTTGGTCATACATGACTTCCTCCTCATAAATCCATGTTGGCTGTTCTTAATGACCCCCTCATCCCTGATATGTCTAGTGATGGAGTCAAGAATAAGTTGTTCCATCATCTTTCCAGGGATGGAGGTAAGCCTGACCGGTCTATAATTACCCGGGTCCTCCTTCTTGCCCTTCTTACAGATTGGTGTGACCTTTGCCATCCGCCAATCCTCAGGCACCTCGCCCGTTTCCCACGACTTACCAAAGATGATGGAAAGGACCCTACGGGGTGCCCCATAGCTGTGCTGTGCCACCGCATGGGGTGATGGCAAGCAAGTGGGGCTCCTCAAATCCCACCTCCCCATTGGTGTGACCGTGGCTGCGAGCAGCAGCATCTCCCTATGGAATACCAGGAACCTTGGAGCCTGGAGCCACTCACCCACAGCTGTCCCAGGAGCCTTGCACCAGCCAGGCCGAGGCCAGCAGGATGATGACACGGAGCAAAGCCATCGCTGCCACCACCGCTAAGAGTGACACCAAGGAGGTGACACCAAGGAGGTGACACCAAGGAGCTGCAAGCACCCCTGCACCCAAAGCGCAACTGCCCCGGGGATACGGGCGCTGGATGCAGGTCCCTTGGAGCTCGGGCTGATGTCATAGAGAGGCAGGTTCCACGGGGGGAGCTCCATGGGGAGGGGGGCGGCTCAGGGGTGTCGATGGGGGCTTCCATGGGGAGATGGGGGGGTTCTGATGCGCTTGGGGTGCTCTGAATCCCTATGGGATGCTCTGGAGCTCTGTATGATGTATGGGGTTTTGGGCAGGAACCTTGGGCAGTTAACCCCTAGGGTTAACTCCGGTTAGAGGTAACCCTAACCTTAACCCTAACCCTAACCCTAACCCTAACCCTCAGCCTGGGATTAAACCCGCCCCTAGGGTTAATTCCGATTAGGGTTAATGCTAACCCTAAGCCTAACCCTAACCCTGGGGTTAACTCCACCCCTAGGGTTAACTCCGGTTAGAGGAAACCCAAAAATTAACCCTAACCCAAACTCTAACCCTCAGCCTGGGATTAAACCCACCCCTATGGTTAATTCCGATTAGGGTTGATGCTAAGCCTAACCCTAACCCTGGGGTTATCTCCACCCCTAGGGTTAACTCCGGTTAGAGGTAACCCTAACCATACCCTTAACCCTAACCGTAACCCTAACACCAACCCTAACCCCTAACCATAACCCTGACCCTAACTCTAAAACCTACCACTAACCCTAATCCTAACCCAGCCTAACCATAACCCTAACTTAATCCTGACCGTAATCCTAACCCTAACCCTGGGGTTAACTCCGCCCCTAGGCTTAACTCTGGTGAAGGTTAACCCTAAACCTAACCCTAATCCTATCCCTAAGCATAATCCTAACTGTAACCCTAACCCGAACCCTAAGGCTCAACCTGGTGTTAACTCCACCCCTGGGGTTAACTCCGGTTACGGTTAACCCTAACCCTAACCCTATCCCTAACCCTAACACGTAACCCTAAACCTAACCCTGTACCTAACCCTGACCCTGACCCTAACCCTAAACCTAACCCTAATTCGGAACCTAACCCTAACCGTGATCCTAAGCCGTATAATATTCCTGGACCACGACCTGCCGTATCCAACACTTGTGGGTCTCGGCATTGGCCCAAGCCACATCCATGATTCTGAGCATCATGAAGCAATCGGTGGTGAAGCTGGGAGGGAGTGGAAGAGCAGGGATTGGAGCCATAGGACAAGGGCTGATGGGTTCCAAGAGGGAATTGCAGGCTGGAGATAAGGAAGGGATTCCCTAAGAGGGTGCTGGGGCACTGGGATGGCATGGATGGAGAAGGTTTGGATGCTCCATCCCTGGCAGTGCTGCAGGCCAGCTTGGAGCAAGCTGCTCTATGGAAGGCATCCCTGCCCATGGCAAGGGGTTGGAAGTGGATGATCTCAAGCTCCTTTCCAAGCCACCCCACTCCATGATCCATAACCACTGCATTCCATTCCATTCCATACCATACCATTCCATTTTAATCTCTTCTAATCCATTCTATGGAGAAGAGGGATGGGAAGGAGCCACATTGCGGCTGCTTCCCAAAGGAAAGCAGCGTGCCTTAGGCTCAAGGGCGGTCAAGCTGGAAGCAGCCTTCTCCTGAGCGCTCTTCCCAGTGCATCCAGGATGGGGAAGGGGACGGGATGGGAGCTGCTCCTTGCCTATTCCCTATGGCTGGAATCCCTTCTCCCCCTTACTTTTGCGCGACGAAGCAGTGAGCGGCTGTGAGGACCCGTTGAGGGGTGATCATAGAATCATAGAATCATTGAATAGTTAGGGTTGGAAAGAACCTTAAGATCATCTAGTCCAACCCCCCTGCAAGAGCAGGGTAACCTACAGTACAGCACACAGGAACTTGTCCAGGCGGGCCTTGAATATCTCCAGTGTAGGAGACTCCACAACCCCCCTGGGCAACCTGTTCCAGTGCTCTGTCACTCTTACAGTAAAGAAGTTCTTCCTGATGTTAATGTGGAACTTCCTATGTTCCAGTTTACACCCATTGCCCCTTGTCCTATCACTGGATATCACTGAAAAAAGCCTAGCTCCATCATCCTGACACCTACCCTTGACATATTTGTAAACATTGATGAGGTCACCCCTCAGTCTCCTCTTCTCCAAGCTAAAGAGACCCAGCTCCCTCAGCCTCTCCTCATAAGGGAGATGTTCCACTCCCTTAATCATCTTTGTGGCTCTGCGCTGGACTCCTTCAAGCAATTCCCTGTCCTTCTTGAACAGAGGGGCCAGAACTGGACGCAATATTCCAGATGCGGCCTCACCAAGGCTGAGTAGAGGGGGAGGAGAACCTCTCTTGACCTACTAACCACTCCCTTTCTAATGCACCCTAAGATGCCATTTGCCTTCTTGGCCACAAGAGCACATTGCTGGCTCATGGTCATCCTCCTATCCACCAGGACCCCCAGGTCCCTTTCCCCTTCACTACTTTCCAGCAGGTCAACCCCCAACCTGTACTGGTACGTGGGGTTCTTCTTCCCCAGATGCAAGACTCTACACTTGCCCTTGTTAAATTTCATCAAGTTTCTCCCCGCCCAACTCTCCAGCCTGTCCAGGTCTCGCTGAATGGCTGCACAGTCCTCTGGTGTGTCAGCTACTCCTCCCAGTTTTGTGTCATCAGCAAACTTGCTGAGGGTGCACTCAGTTCCCTCATCCAGGTCATTGATGAAAATATTAAACAGCACCGGTCCCAGCACCGACCCCTGAGGAACTCCACTAGTCACAGACCTCCAGCTAGATTCTGCGCCATTGACCACAACTCTCTGCCTTCTTCCTTTCAACCAGTTCTCGATCCACCTCACTACTTGATCGTCAAGCCCACACTTCTTTAGCTTATCTATGAGGATGCTGTGGGAGACAGTATCAAATGCCTTACTGAAATCAAGAAAAACTACATCTACCGCTCTACCATCATCCCTCCACCTAGTCACTTCCTCATAGAAGGCTATATGGCTGGTCATACATGACTTCCCCCTCATAAAACCATGTTGGCTGTTCTTAATGACCCCCTCATCCCTGATATGCCTAGTGATGGAGTCAAGAATAAGTTGTTCCATCATCTTTCCAGGGATGGAGGTAAGGCTGACCGGTCTATAATTACCCGGGTTTTCCTTCTTGCCCTTCTTACAGATTGGTGTGACCTTTGCCATCCGCCAATCCTCAGGCACCTCGCCCGTTTCCCACGACTTACCAAAGATGATGGAAAGGACCCTACGGGGTGCCCCATAGCTGTGCTGTGCCACCGCATGGGGTGATGGCAAGCAAGTGGGGCTCCTCAAATCCCACCTCCCCATTGGTGTGACCGTGGCTGCGAGCAGCAGCATCTCCCTATGGAATACCAGGAACCTTGGAGCCTGGAGCCACTCACCCACAGCTGTCCCAGGAGCCTTGCACCAGCCAGGCCGAGGCCAGCAGGATGATGACACGGAGCAAAGCCATCGCTGCCACCACCGCTAAGAGTGACACCAAGGAGGTGACACCAAGGAGGTGACACCAAGGAGCTGCAAGCACCCCTGCACCCAAAGCGCAACTGCCCCGGGGATACGGGCGCTGGATGCAGGTCCCTTGGAGCTCGGGCTGATGTCATAGAGAGGCAGGTTCCACGGGGGGAGCTCCATGGGGAGGGGGGCGGCTCAGGGGTGTCGATGGGGGCTTCCATGGGGAGATGGGGGGGTTCTGATGCGCTTGGGGTGCTCTGAATCCCTATGGGATGCTCTGGAGCTCTGTATGATGTATGGGGTTTTGGGCAGGAACCTTGGGCAGTTAACCCCTAGGGTTAACTCCGGTTAGAGGTAACCCTAACCTTAACCCTAACCCTAACCCTAACCCTAACCCTCAGCCTGGGATTAAACCCGCCCCTAGGGTTAATTCCGATTAGGGTTAATGCTAACCCTAAGCCTAACCCTAACCCTGGGGTTAACTCCACCCCTAGGGTTAACTCCGGTTAGAGGAAACCCAAAAATTAACCCTAACCCAAACTCTAACCCTCAGCCTGGGATTAAACCCACCCCTATGGTTAATTCCGATTAGGGTTGATGCTAAGCCTAACCCTAACCCTGGGGTTATCTCCACCCCTAGGGTTAACTCCGGTTAGAGGTAACCCTAACCTTAACCTTAACCCTAACCCTAACCCTAATCCCTATGGGATGCTCTGGAGCTCTGTATGATGTATGGGGTTTTGGGCAGGAACCTTGGGCAGTTAACCCCTAGGGTTAACTCCGGTTAGAGGTAACCCTAGCCTTAACCCTAACCCTAACCCTAAACCTAACCCTCAACCTGGGATTAAACCCGCCCCTAGGGTTAATTCTGATTAGGGTTAATGCTAAGCCTAACCCTAACCCTAACCCTGGGGTTAACTCCACCCCTAGGGTTAACTCCGGTTAGAGGTAACCCTAACCTTAACCTTAACCCTAACCGTAACCCTAACACCAAACCTAACCCCTAACCGTAACCCTGACCCTAACCCTAAAACCTACCACTAACCCTAATCCTAACCCAGCCTAACCATAACCCTATCTTAATCCTGACCGTAATCCTAACCCTAACCTTGGGGGTAACTCCGCACCTAGGCTTAACTCTGGTGAAGGATAACCCTAAACCTAACCCTAATCCTATCCCTAAACCTAATCCTAACTGTAGCCGTAACCCGAACCCTAAGGCTCAACCTGGTGTTAACTCCACCCCTGGAGTTAACTCCGGTTACGGTTAACCCTAACCCTAACCCTATCCCTAACCCTAACACGTAACCCTAAACCTAACCCTGTACCTAACCCTGACCCTGACCCTAACCCTAAACCTAACCCTAATTCGGAACCTAACCCTAACCGTGATCCTAAGCCGTATAATATTCCTGGACCACGACCTGCCGTATCCAACACTTGTGGGTCTCGGCATTGGCCCAAGCCACGTCCATGACTCTGACCATCATGAAGCAATCCGTGGTGAAGCTGGGAGGGAGTGGAAGAGCAGGGATTGGAGCCATAGGACAAGGGCTGATGGGTTCCAAGAGGGAATTGCAGGCTGGAGATAAGGAAGGGATTCCCTAAGAGGGTGCTGGGGCACTGGGATGGCATGGATGGAGAAGGTTTGGATGCTCCATCCCTGGCAGTGCTGCAGGCCAGCTTGGAGCAAGCTGCTCTAAGGAAGGCATCCCTGCCCATGGCAAGGGGTTGGAAGTGGATGATCTCAAGCTCCTTTCCAAGCAACCCCACTCCATGATCCATAACCACTGCATTCCATTCCATTCCATACCATACCATTCCATTTTAATCTCTTCTAATCCATTCTATGGAGAAGAGGGATGGGAAGGAGCCACATTGCGGCTGCTTCCCAAAGGAAAGCAGCGTGCCTTAGGCTCAAGGGCGGTCAAGCTGGAAGCAGCCTTCTCCTGAGCGCTCTTCCCAGTGCATCCAGGATGGGGAAGGGGACGGGATGGGAGCTGCTCCTTGCCTATTCCCTATGGCTGGAATCCCTTCTCCCCCTTACTTTTGCGCGACGAAGCAGTGAGCGGCTGTGAGGACCCATTGAGGGGTGATCATAGAATCATAGAATCATAGAATCATAGAATAGTTAGGGTTGGAAAGGACTTTAAGATCATCTAGTTCCAACCCCCCTGCCATGGACAGGGACACCTCTCACTAAACCATCCCACGCAAGGCTTCATCCAACCTGGCCTTGAACACCGCCAGGGATGGAGCACTCACAACCTCCCTGGGCAACCGATTCCAGTGTCTCAGCACCCTAACAGGAAAGAATTTCCTCCTTGTATCCAATTTAAACTTGCCCTGTTTAAGTTTTAACCCATTACCCCTTGTCCTGTTACTACAGTCCCAGACAAAGAGTCCCTCCCCAGCATCCCTATAGGCCCCCTTCAGGTACTGGAAGGCTGCTCTTAGGTCTCCACGCAGCCTTCTCTTCTCCAGGCTGAAAAGCCCCAACTTCCTCAGCCTGTCTTCATACGGGATGAGGGACCCCCCGCAGATGTGCGAGAATGCGGTGGCTGTGGGGAACTGGATGCTGAGCATCCGTGGCCAGGCGCCCTGGTGCGCATCCATGCCTCCGACGATGCGCGACATCCCGTAAGAATCAGCCATGGGACGGGTACCGCAGGTCCCTCTTGAAGCAGAAGCCCAACACTTGATGCTTAGGGATGAAGGGCGAGCATCGTCCCGCCCCACTGGGTGCTGCAGGGAAAAGGGACCCTACGCAGTGTCCCAGAGATGAGCATCATCCTGCCTCCTAGGGTGCTGCAGGACAAAGGACCCTACGGGGTGCCCCATAGCTGTGCTGTGCCAGCGCATGGGCTGATGGCAAGCAAGTGGGGCTCCTCAAATCCCACCTCCCCATTGGTGTGACCGTGGCTGCGAGCAGCAGCATCTCCCTATGGAATACCAGGAACCTTGGAGCCTGGAGCCACTCACCCACAGCTGTCCCAGGAGCCTTGCACCAGCCAGGCCGAGGCCAGCAGGATGATGACACGGAGCAAAGCCATCGCTGCCACCACCGCTAAGAGTGACACCAAGGAGGTGACACCAAGGAGGTGACACCAAGGAGCTGCAAGCACCACTGCACCCAAAGCGCAAGTGCCCCGGGGATACGGGTGCTGGATGCAGGTCCCTTGGAGCTGGGGCTGATGTCATAGAGAGGCAGGTTCCATGGGGGGAGCTCCATGGGGAGGGGGGTGGCTCAGGGGTGTCGATGGGGGCTTCCATGGGGAGATGGGGGGGTTCTGATGCGCTTGGGATGCTCTGAATCCGTATGGGATGCTCTGGAGCTCTGTATGATGCTGTGGTTGTGTGATGCTCTGAATCTCTGTGGGGTGCTCTGCTTTGTGGGATGCTCTGGAGCCCTGTGGGATGCTCTGAATCCCTCTGGCATGCTCTGCTTGTGGGATGCTCTGAATCCTTGTGGGATGCTCTCCTTGTGGGATGCTCTGAATCCCTCTGGCATGCTCTGCTTCCTTGTGGGATGCTCTGAATCTTTGTGGAATGCTCTGATTCCTTATGGGATGCTCTGACTGTGGGATGCTGTGAATCCCTCTGGGATGCTCTGGATCTCTATGGGATGCTCTGAACCCCTATGGGATGCTCTGCTCATGGGATGCTCTGAATCCCTATGGGATACTCTGCTCATGGGATGCTCTGAATCCCTATGGGATGCTCTGCTTGTGGGATGCTCTTAATCCCTATGGGATGCTCTGCTTGTGGGATGCTGTGAATCCCTGTGGGATGCCCTGCTTGGGGGATGCTCTGAACACCTATGGGGATTTAAGGTCCCTTCCACCCCACACCACGCTCTCTGACTGTAAAGAACAATCTGCATTTGGCTGCAGAAGAGCTCTCAGCACTGCTCAGGCCCAGGAGCAGGTGCAGACATTTGTGCAGAACATCCTGTCTCTGCTGCTGGCCTCGCCAGAGGCCACTGGAGACCGCTGAGGGCAGGTCAGGGCTGGAGAACAGCCAGGATCAAGGGCAGCAGCGCCACCTCCTCTGAAGGAAGCCCAAGGGCTGAGGCTCTGCCGTCTCTCCTTTGCCCTGCACCACCCTTGGCTTTCAGCCCCACAGCAGAGCCCTTCTGCAGCCGCTTCTCAGCTCTTGTTGTTCGCTGGCAGCTTCCAAAGGCACTTGTGCCTCTGCCGGAGCCAGAGCAATGGCCCAGCCCGTGCTGCGGTGTGTGGGGCGCTCTGATGGCACCATCAAGGGAGTGCCGGGCTCGGCAGCGCTGGCAGGAGCAGAGCTGTGGGGCCTGACCCTGCTCCCGGGGCAGACGTGGGTGAGCTCCAGCACTTGGGGTTTTGGGCAGGAACCTTCGGCTCCGCCTCCCCCTCAGCCTGCACGGCTGCCATGACACCGGGCGGCGCCGCCGGATGACGTCAGAGCTGGCGGACGGAAGGGAGGGGGGGAAGGGTCCGGGCGCGCGGCGTCTGTGGTAGCCTCGGGCGGGGGATGTGGAGAGGAAAGGGCGGGATGGAGCCGGGATGGAGCCGGGATGGGGCCGCGATGGGGCCGGGATGGAGCCGGGATGGGGCCGGGATGGGGCCGCGATGGAGCCGGGATGGAGCCGGGATGGGTCCGGATGGAGCCGGGATGGGGCCGGGATGGAGCCGGGATGGAGCCGGGATGGGGCCGCGATGGGGCCGCGATGGAGCCGGGATGTGGCCGGGATGGAGGCGGGATGGGTCCGGATGGAGCTGGATGGAGCCGTGATCGGAGCGGATTGGAGCCGTCAGGAGCCGGGCAGGAGCGGGGTGAGCGGGGCTGTGGCAGGGATTGAGTGGGAAGGGCAGGGGCTGGGCTGGGCTGGAGCCGGGGGGCAGGGGTCGGGAGCAGGGATGCAGTGGGGGGGTCAGGGCTGTGGGGCGGGGTGGAGCGGGGTGGGCAGGGGGCACAGCAGGGGTGCAGTGGGGTGAGGTGGGCTGGGCTGTGCCAGGAGCGCCCGGGAAGCGGGGCCGGACCCAGCAGGGGAAGTGCAGGCAGGGCTGGAGCCCACGCTGCGCATGCTGGGGATGGCGGCGGGCCCAGTGTGTCCCAGCAGGGCTGGGCTAAGGAGCCCCCGCCGTGCTGGAGCAGCGCTGTCTGCGGTGCTGAGCAGTGTAAAGGACGTGTGTGGAGGGTTAAAGGGTCGGTGGCAGAAGGAAAGAGTTGCGGTGCAGACTGGTTTCCTGGCCCTGAGGATCCGTTCCCGAGATGTGGAGTACATCTTTGTGCGTTGTAAAATGTTGTTGTATCCAAATGCAATTCGTCATTCTTGAATTGTGTGACACGATAATGACGATGGAAATGATGCAAAGTCGTGTTTGGCACCTGTTTGATAGGCATATTCTTAATGCATAGAGAAGCTGAGATAAGCTGAAGCAATGGCTGTCTTGCTTTAGCCCTTTGCAGGACATCTGGCATGTATTCCGATGGCTGCAGTGAAACAAGAGGCTGGCTCCAATGTGCCATTTGGGTGGAGAGGCTTCCCTGGGACTCCCTCCTACCACATAGCATTGATGTGTGATGCTAAAGCTGTTTCCCTGGAACACATGGGAGCCAGACTTGAGTGAGGAAGGTCAAAGTGATATGAAAGCGGCAGTGCTCATCTCAAGCTTTGTTCACAGTTGTGCAACAGGAGCATAAGTTGGAACTGGGATGGTTGTCAGGACCTTGATCATTCCCAATGTGAAAATCATGCCATGATGAATAACACTTTAAAGAATCTGGTGTTCTCTCTTTAAGAGAAACCAATGAAGACAGGAATCCCATTCAAAGACCTTATGTCTCAATGCATTCTTCTGTTCAGAAACATTATTGTCTGCCTTTTTGCTTTTCTTCTTTCCAGAGCACAGTGGAGAAAGTGGTGGCTGGCTCTGTCCCAGTTGCTCAGATGATCCCACTTGGAATCCCTCTTCCAGGGAAGGATAAGCATGCAGTAGCCACAAATACTCTTATAGAAATGAACTCAGGTCTGAGTAAGAGCTTTGAATCCAGGTGAAAACTTCACTTATGTGTTCATGTGGATTATTAAGCCTCGAGACTGCAAAAAGCCGTGTGTGTAAGTATAGTATATTTTACTAATTTCTCATCGGCATCCTCTGTGGATCATTGGCCTTCACCCCCAGCCCAGGAGATAAACATCTGAGGCTGAGAGAGCTGAGCTTGTTGAGCCTGGAGAAGAGAAGGCTTCTTAAGGGGAGACCTTAGAGCAGCTCCCAGGGCCTAAAGACGCGATGAGAGACCTGGAGAGGGGCTTTGGGCAAGGGCCTGTAGGGACAGGACAAAGGGAATGTCTTTAACCTATGAAAGGGGAGATTGAGATGAGCTCTTAGGCAGAAGTTCTTCCCTGTGAGGGTGCTGAGGTGCTGGCACAGGGTACCCAGAGAAGCTGTGGCTGCCCCATCCCTGGCAGTGTTCAAGGCCAGGTTCGACGCAGGGGCTTGGAGCAAGCTGCTCTAGTGGAAGGTGTCCCTGCCCGTGGCAGGGGTTGGAACTGGATAAGCTTTAAGGTCCTTTCCAACACAAACTAGCCTGGGATGCTGTGATTTTGTTCAATACCTTTAGCACTGGATGTAATTATTAAATGATGGGCAAAATGAACCACAGCATCCTTCAACTGCCATATATGTTAGTAAGGGTAAGACTGGAAAACTAAATTGTGTTTTCTTCTCCAGTGTCAGGAAACATGACCGAATTCAGGTTCCTCTTCATCCTGCAAAAACAACCACCGCATCTTTAGGAGCTGCGCATGCATCTTGTTCCAGTGCTAACTAGTGCAGTTAGTTAGGAACTACTGCTTGTGTCATAGCTGTAGAAGATCCATCATGCCTCAAACCTTGCATGGTGACAGGTGTGGGCGTATATGTAAGAGCTCCAAGTTTTTCCAGTGATGCCTGTAAGTGTCTTCTCTCTGGCTTTTTAATTTTACTGAAAACTAACTTAGTATCTTTCTGGCCTAGTTTAGTTGTCAGTAAAGTCACTCTTCCCAGTTGTTTTCCTATTTTCTCAATAGCCTTTGAGCTGTAAGGATCAGTACCAGCAGCTGCAACTATCAGCTGCTGTGTCTCAGTTTTGTGACTTTGTGACTTTGCTGCTGCAGACTGTAACCAGGAAAATACTGAAAACCTCTTGTTAGCCTTACTGACATGGTGTGATGTGGCTTTTTCTTCAGATGGCACCACATCTTGAATGCAGACATCTGCTACCCATCTGTTACCATCTGCTAACGGGTGTAAATACACCCGTTGCATTGGATGGGAGTCATCAACTGCTGCACAGGTGCATCCCCAAACCAACATCTGCATAAAGGTAATTGAGAATAAATCTAACAAAAGAGTAGTTTACCTCCTGGCATGCATGTTTCTAACAGGTGACTTCATTAAAACTAGTTTGATCCAGCTTGGGTTTCTCTGATTACATTGTGACAGCTTTAAGGGTTAGCAGAATTCAAACCACCTTGACTAGAAATAAGCATTAAAGGTAAACCACATAAGCTCAGGAAGGCATCTTGAAAATCACAGGAGGTAGCAGTCTGAAAGACAGGACGTGCATTGTGTTCAGTAGGGAGGTATTCTGTGATTTTATCATTATGGCCTTACTATTACTGAGCATTTTAAGTTTATTAAATAGGTTCTCATTACTCTGCTTCCCTCCGTTGCTTGTAAGTGCTTGGCACAGATGGGCTGGCAAGATTGGGGCAGTGGGGAGATGCACAGAATGCTCAAGCACAGCATTAGTCAGCGATCCAAAAGTGCTGGTGGGCTTAAGTAGCCAAAATCTACCCTCCAGAATACTCCCTACATAAGGGCATGGGGACCCACGTAGGGGCTGTCCTCCACCCTTCCAATGAGGGGAAGGGGTGTGAGAAGGAGTCAACTGACACTGCATGTCCACAGTTGGTAGATTATAGACACTGCCCCAAACTGGGTGTTTCCTGGCATTCCTGATGCAGGTGCAAAGGCAGTCCTGAACTATTTGGTGGCAACCATCAAAAGAGCAGACTCGTGATTCTTGGCTCTGGTGGGATCTCGCTTGTGAGATACAGTGACTGTGCTCGGGCACCCTCAGGGCGATAAGAACCATTTTCCTTGCAGATAGTGGACTTGCTGTTTTGTGTGAGTGCAGTGACTAAGCAAACTGGCGCTAGTCTATAGAAAGATCTGCAGGTATTGATGCTGGATCTGCTGAGGGAACTGTACCATAGTTGAAAATGAATTGGCACCAACATCCATGGATTTGTGCTGGGCAAGCACTATGGCCTAATGTCCTGGGTTCAGCAGTAGCAGTCATTTTTCTCCTCCTCAGTAGCTAGTGCAGCACTGTGTTTTGATTTTTTGGCCTGGGAACGGTGTTGATAACGCCAATGTTTTTAGTTTCTGCTCAGGTGTTTGCTCCGGCCAAGGACTTTGTGAGCCTCCTGCTCTGCCAGGGAGGAGGGGAAGCCGGGAGGAAGCAGAGACAGGACACCTGACCCAAACTGACCAAAGAGGTATTCCATACCACAGCACGTCATGCCCAGGATGTAACGGAGAGTTACTCGGAAGGGCTGGGACTGCAGGGTTGGAGGAGGTATCAGTGGGTGCTCGGCTGGGGGGAGTGGGGCGAGTTATTGGTCGCCTGGTGTTGAGGTGTTGTAATCTTTCCTCTTGTTATTTCCTTTATCATTATTATTATTGGTGGTAGCAGTAGTGATTTGTGTTATACCTTAGTCACTAAACTCTTCTTATATCAGCCCGTGGGAGTTGCATTCTTTTTGATTCTCCTCTCTGACCCTCCGGGAGCAGGGGGAGGGCAAGAAGTGGAGGGAGTGAGAGAGCAACTGTACGATTTATGGGTGACTTTGTTTAAACCACACGTGTGATCATTTTGTGGAGTAGCCTGCCTGTTAGCAGAGCACTTGTGTACACAGTAACCTCCCTGGCACTCTTACAGACCCCAGGTCCTGCTGCATTCCCCAAGGTGGAACTAGACGTCTGCAATAAAGGAGCTCCCATGTACACGATGGAACCAAAAGCAGCCTTGGAGGAGACAAAACAGGGAAGCCAGAGCCAGCAGACTAGTGCCCAGGAAAGGTAAGTCAGCCTGCCCACCTCTCCTCCTCTGCTTTGCAACTACCAGCCTTTGAGCCTCCCTGCTTTCTGTTGGGGCTTCTGAGAACACACGACCACCTTAGTGCAGTGACCAGCCACAGAACAGCAGGCCTGCTCTCCTGCCTTGGCCCAAAGCTGAGCAGAGGGAGGCCAAGGAGCACATCTCTGCCTCTCCACTAGCTCAGCTATTGAAAGCTGACACGTACTCACACATCACGAGCTGTTCAGAAGGCATAAGCAGACCCTGGATCAGACCTTTCTCGTGCACTGGGGATCGGGGGCAGAGTAGGGGTATCCAGCAATGTCTGGCTGGGGCTAGAAGGGTTCTAGACTTGGAACTTATTCCAGTGCCAGCTCAGTTCCAGCCATGAGCTTGCCCTGCCACATGGAGTGGGCATGTTACTCCAGTTTCCATCAGAGACTAGATTTTTCCTTTGAGTGGCCTTCTAAAACCCCTTGAAGGATGTATTTTATCTGCCCCTTAGCTCTGTCTTTGTTGCCTTTACCTTCCTCCCCCCAAAGAGGGAGAGATGCCAGTCAGTACTGCGGCACAGCACTAGCAATGTCCTAATAACACCAGAGGTTTCAAATGTGCCACTGGGACCTGGGGACTTTAGCTAAAGGTGCTGTCATGATTTAGGACAGCTGGTAGCTCAGAACCACACAGCCGCTCACTCACTCTCCTTCCTATTCCCCCCCTTGGCTTCCGGAGGAAAGGAGAGGAGAGTGGAAAGAATGTAACTCCCATGGGCTGAGATAAGAACAGTCCAGTAGCTAAGGTATAACACAAAACCACTACTGCTGCCACCAATAATAATAATGATAAGATGAATAACAAGGGGAGAGAATACAGTTGCTCACCATAATCAACTGATACCCAACCTGCCCTGAGCAGGGATCTGGGCCTCCCGGGTGACTGCCCCAGTTTCCCCCTGGGGCGGCTGCAGGGTCTCTGTGCCCCCCTGCAGGATGGAGGGATGCGGGCAGGGGGAGGGAAGGGCAGCACAAGAGACGTGACCACACCGGGGAGTGTCACAGACCGGGTCACAAAGGGCCCCACTGTGACCCTTCTGTCAAGGGCAGGTGGCACAGGGTGTCCGGTGCAGGCTGGCCCTGGAGCTGGGATAGTCCCTGTGCCAGGAGCTGTCCTGCTGTCGGGAACCTTCTCTGCAGCTCTCTTTGTACGCAGCCCGGGTGTGCTGGGCTTCCTCCATCTGCCATGGCCCTCAGTGGGGAGCGGGGGCACTTGCTGGATCTGCTGCTGCACACCTGAAGGGAAATGGACTTGGAGCTGTGCCTCACTGTGCTTCACAGGGGAATGGTTCAGAGAAGTCGTCCTTGTGGGGATAACTGAAAGGGCCTTGTTAATGACCAATGGTAATTAATCAGGGACTGAATTAAAATCAAATGGTAATCCAATGGTGATTTAGCAATAATTAACTTTCAATTCAACTGTTAATTGACAATGATTTGAAGATGATACAAATGATAATTTAGATGATGACTTAGACAATGAGTTTGCCTCCCAATATCTGTTTGATGCCTACAAGAAAGCTGGAGGGGGCATGTAGTGATCAGACAAGTGGGAGCGGCTTTAAGTTGACAGAGGGGGGTGAATAAGATGAGAGCTTAGGAGGAAGTTCTTCCCTGTAAGTGTGGTGGGACACTGTCACAGGCTGCCCAGAATGAAATCCATCTGGCAGCAGTTTTTTCCTGGTTCAAGGCCTACAGAGAGACAGCTCTGCCTGGATTTACCACTGATTTAATAGAGATTAACCCACGGCATGGGGGTTGGAACTAGATGATCTTAACGTCCTTTCCAACACTAACTATTCTGTGATTCTGTGATTTGATGAGAAGGAGAGAAATTCTTTTTAATAAGTGTCAGGATTGAGAAAATGCTCCCTGCTCGTGGCAAAATTGGAGTATAATAACCCCAGTTTGGCTGCTGTGACCCCCGGAACATCCTCAGGAGTCCCGGAGCATCCTGGGGATACCACTAGAGAATCCCAGCGAATGGCTGTAGCACCTCCGGAGTACCCCATGGACCCAGCCCGAGCTCATGCATCACAATGACCTTGGGGACATGGGACCACAGGGGTGGCTGATTCTGGAACGCTCTGTGTTCAGGTGTGCAAGGCCACGGAACCCCACGGAACCCTTCAGCAGAGGCACCGGGAGACGACAGCTGCCCCATGGAGCACAAGCTACCGGTGGAGGAGGCAAGAGCAGCTCCTCTGGTGGTTCCCGTCTTGGTGCCTCGGAGCCGGTGCCACCTGTGGAGACAGGAGCGTGGAACGAGGTGGGTGGCGATGGTGATCTTGGGGTGCTTTAGGAGTTGCCAAGAACACCTCAAGTGACTTCCCCAGAGTGGCTGCTTTGGACTGAGTGTGCGAGTTGCACTGGCTGAGACGGCAGCGGAGCGCTGCAGCTGCTGAGGGATGATCCTGGGATCTGGCCTCATTTCTTGTGGGGAGAAGAGGGGCCTGGGGGGATGGGACAAGGGGGAAGGGCTTTAACCTGACAGAGAGGGGAGACTGAGAGGAGATCTTAGAAGTCGTTCCCTGTGAGGGTGGTGGGACACTGGCACAGGGTGCCCAAAGGAACTGTGACTGCCCCATGGCTGGCCGTGTTCAAGGCCAGGTTGGCTGGGACTTGGAACAAGCTGCTCTAGTGGAAGGTGTCCATGCCTGTGGTGGGGTTGGAGCTGGATGAGCTTTAATGTCCATCCCAACCCAAAGCATTCCATGTTTCTGTGACACCCTCAAGTCCCCAGTGCTGCCGGGTGGCAGGAGCTCCCCTCAGGAGCTCCCCTCAGGAGCTGTGCGCTAACGTCTCCTTTCTCCTGCAGGCTGCATGCTCGCTCCCTGCTGCTCCGCTGACCTCAGGCCAGTGTCAGAGTGACTCGTCTCGGCCATGTGCTGCACCGTGTGCCTGCCGGTTCCACTGCTGCAGGGAGGCAGAGCTGTCATCTGGGAATACAAAACTGCCCAGCAGGAGGGAGCCATCCTCAGTTATGCTTTCGATGGAGCCAGCACCACCGCTCCCTCTACGAGAGCCACGTGAGGTTCAACAGAAGGAACTTCTCGCTGCAGATGGTGCTGCAGTGGGGGGAGCACTGGCTGTAGCGCTTCAGGTCCCAGCTGGAGGCCACGGGCTCGCTGCAGCTGCACGTTGCGGGTGAGTGATGAGATAGAAACATTTCTCCTCCACAGTCAGAGAGCTTGAAGGTGCTCTGGGTCCGAGACCTGGGGAACTGTGGCTGTGAACGCTTTGAACTCCGTGTCTCCCAGAACCACTTTCCGAGGCAGAAACTGTGCGCAATCCATCGGTGAAGGTAGCTTTTTGCTTGGAGGGTGTTTGGGGGGGTTAAATTCAGTCTGGGTGCAGACACTGTGTATTCTCTTCTGCAGAGATGCAGCAAACGTGGTGCTGCCCATGATGCTGGCAAGCATTGCCGTGGGCTCACTGGCAGGTGAGTGCTAGGCCTGGCTCTTGCCCTGGCTTTTTGGCCACTGCAGTGGGCGCTGCATGCGAGGAGGGATGTGGGAAGAGGCTCTGTGCTGGCTGAGGTGACGTGGTCATGCTGGGACCTGGGTTTCCCCCCCAGGAACCCTGTGGGGAGGGACTAGGGCTTTGCCACTGCTGTCCTTGCAAAGCAGGGCATCCCCTATCCAAGGAGGTTGTGTTGTTCTCTGCTCCTTTCCAGCTTCTGCCTAGGACAGCCCTTAGGTGCAGCCCAGCAGTGCTGCTCTGCCTCTTTTGCTGCAGGGACTCGGTCCACCGTTTCCTGTATTCCAGACTGGGAAATGCTCTGTGTAGTCTGGGAAAGCCTGAGAGTCCCCTTTCAATCCTCCTTTGGAGGTCATCCTCTCCTCAACATGCTGTTGATTCCTGAATCCTGGAATCCCTGACTGGCTTGAGCTGGAAGGGACCTTAAAGCTCACCAGTTCCAACCCTTGCCACGGGCAGGGACACCTTCCACTAGAGCAGGTTGCTGCAAGTCCCTGCATCCAACCTGGCCTTGGACACTGGCAGGGATGGGGCAGCCACAGCTTCTCAGGGCACCCTGTGAGGGCTGGGGCATCCCCGTCCCCACGAGGCACACAAGGAGGGTGTTTGAGTCGGTGTTTGAGTCTGTGTTTGATTCTGCGTTTGACTCTGCATTTGTCTCTGCTTTGATTGAAGAGTTTGTGTGGGTGTGTTCTGTGACAGCACCGCTGCTGCCTTTGGAGCTGTGCCTCCCATGTCCCTCCTGTCCCCTCTCCCTTCTCCTCATGGACTCTCTGTGCCCAAGGCTGCAACCCAGGGGCAGGGTCCTGAGGCTCCTGGCCTCCTCCTCTGCTGCTGGAGCTGAGCCAGAGCCCTCGGCCTTTGCTCGCCCCCCCGTCTCTTGGGTGTTGCTGGGCATACAGGAGCGCTGGGACGGAGGGGGCTCTCTCCATGTGGTTCAGTGTCTATGAAAGAGGCAACTTGAACATGAAAGTGCTTTTTGTTCCGTCAGGGCCAGTTTGAATAGGTCACAGGAAGAGCCATGCTCAGCAAAACCTCATTCTACTATGAGAAGGTGGTGGGGGTGTACAGACCCAAGTGACTGGTATGGTTTTAATTCCTGTATTAGGAATTTCCTGCTTCCTCATGCTCTGGGTTCCATTCCCATGGTTTTCCCTTTCATAACAGTGAGTACAGTGAGCAAGCAGTGATAGAGAATCCAGGGCCATGTTTCCTCCAGTGTCCTGGAGGACCCACAAGCTGTTGTAATTCCTTCCTAGACTGAGGCATCTGCCCTTGTTCTGTTTTTCTGAAGGTGTCTGCAGCAATCACTGCACTGCTGCTGTCCACCAAGTACCCCCTGATTTACTGGTTTCTGCTTGGTTTCTGACATTCCTTAGGTGGAACTTCAACTTCTGCACCACGCAGTGCTCGCCACACTGTGGTTGCTGTAGTTCTTTGGGGCACTCTCCTCTGATTAAGACATCATCTATATATTGGTACAGTTTCGCCTTCTGAGGAAGTGAGACCTCATGTGGGTTTGTGGTGCTCATGGGAGGGAGCTGAGTCCCCTTCCAGCCCTTCCAGTCCCCTGAATCCCTTCCTTCAGCAGGGGTAAAGGAGCTCCCAGCCTGTCCTGGCCTGCCTGTCCTGGTTGATGAGGGGACAAGAAAAAGGCTGCCCACAGCTGTTGATGTGTCACCTTCCCTGGAGGTATTTAAAAGACGTAGATTTGGGACTTGTGGACATAGCTTAGTGCTGGACTTGAGAGTGCTTGGTTAATGGTTGGACTCGATCTTAAGGGTCTTTTCCAACATAAATGCTCTGTGTGCTCTGGGAAAGCCTGAGAGTCCCCTTTCAATCCTCCTTTCGAGGTCATCATGATTCTACAGAATCTTGATTTTTAGATCCAACTCTGTCTCTCAGCTGAGAAATGACACTGCAGGAAGGCAGTGTGTCCCCCAGCTGAGGGATGGAACATGGGTGCTTTTTAAGGCATGAATGCATGATTCCAATTCTTAATGAAAAGCAGAAAATATTTATTAATTATGCTGGCACCTATTGGATAAGCTTTTCTGAATGAGCATCTCTACTCCCTGCTGAAGGGTGAAAGCTAGACAGATAAGAAAAAGGCAGTTATGAGCATAGGCTGGCCCAGTTCCAGAGCTAGGTAACACAGCCAAAACACAGTAAAACAAAACTACCAGCTTAACCTCACAGGAATGCTAGCAATATTAGAGAGTCTTCAGCAGAGGTGCACTGACACGGAGGTTACTGAATTTTAATTTCTTTCTTTAATCAAATGTATCTGAAGTCATCATCACCGAATAGCAAAACATATCAATAGCCAACCAGAAGATCATGCACAAAAGACAAAAGGTCACACTGCTCAAAGTCTGAGAGGCTTTATGCATGCTCGTGCCACATTCTTCAATCTTCAAAAGGGGTCATTCATATCAATTCAGTAAAGACAGTAACGTGTGAATCTGATGCTACTCTGACCCCTCTTCCACCTTCAACAGCAGCTCTAAAAGCTTAATCAGTAAAACTGAAGCAAAAAGGCACCTCCACTCCTGCCAAACAGCCAGCCTGTGCCTGAACTCAATTTTCAAACCAGAGGCATTGCTGTATGTTAGCCACTTTAATCGATTCAAGTTTATTTTCAGAATATACATCTACCTTCAGCGAACTGCAAAGCACAAACAGAATAAAAATGCTGACAGAGACAGCAGCCTGTAAGTGATACAGACAACTGAAAGAACAAACTCAACAGATTATAATAATAACTTTATTTCCATAGCAGATGAAGGGGTTTTCCTTCATAATTTGCCATAACAGGAAGAACAATAATGCTTGTAAAACTACTAATCCAGAAATCCATCCTATTTGTCCATCATATTTGAAAAATGGTGGCAGTCAGGTGAAGTTCCCGACAAGTGGAAAAAGGGTAATATAACCCCATTTTCAAGAAGGTATCGCTACATCCGGGCGTGAGGCGCGGAACTCCTGTTGGCGGGGGGGTTGAGCTTAATTTGTGTGTGAAGGCGGCTTGCGAGCAGCGCAAGGGTAAGCACAGGGCACATGGGGAAGGACCGATGGACACTGCAGCTCTCCTGGCTCTGCCCTGAGCTCCAAAGAGCTGAGAACTTCTCCCTGCCTCAATACTCTTCAGGTTTTCGGTCATCCAAAGAATGGTTTACACCCCAAATAAAAACCTTCAGCAATGTTATGCCAGTAAATAAATAACACAGTCAAAATGATTCTGAGGCCATGCTGAGCCTGTCTTGTGCCACCCAGACTCCTGCGAGTCATGAGTGCCATCAGTGGTCATGATGTCCCTTCTGACCATCAGAGCTGGGCAAAGCACTGCTGCAGAGCCAGGCTGACGCCAGGGCAGCACATGGGCAGAGGTCCTGCTCCTCACAGCACACGCAGCCAGCACAAACCAGAGAAAGGAAATGCATTTCAGCGGGGGGGATTTCTATGAGAAATGCAGTGGATTTGCTCGGAGGAGCCTGTCCTAATTTTTCCCTGCCCTTTCCTTCTTTGAACAGGCTCCATGCCCACAGGCAGCAGATGTCAATGGCAGCTCCATCACCCAGGTTCTCCTCCTGCCATCTGCAGACACCCAGGTGCCAACTCTGCTGCTTCTGGCTGCCCCTGGGCACCTCCCTGGCTGCGCTCCTGGGCAGCGGCCTCATCATTGAGACAAGGAGGCAGGAAAGCACAAAATGGAATCGGTTCTAAGTAATGTGAAGTTTGATGGCTT